>NC_084847.1:10818025-11122150 GCF_033115175.1 Lepus europaeus
GGAATTCAAGGCTCCTGGCTTCGGCCTGGCCCAATCCTGGCTATTGCAGACATTTAGGGAGTGAACCAGGATGGAACCTCAGTCTCTCTCTCCCCCTTTCCCTCCCTCCATCTTTCTCTCTCCCCCCATCCCTCTCTCTTTGTAACTCTTCCTTTCAAATAAATAAATAAATAAATAATAAATAGATAACTCTTTAAATTGAAAAGCTGGATGGAGCCCCAGCCTCTCCTGGAATATGTGGTTCCTAACCAAAACTAACCGATCACAGATGGGGTCCACGAACCCCGGAGAGTAGGCAACTCCAGCAGCCGGAGAGCCTCGAGCAATGAGTGTGACTCCACTGGCTTTGGTTCAGTCCAGGAAGTTCCTTGGCTACACCCAGCCTGAGCAGCCTCCCTGTCTCCATTCATGACAGCAGGGTCCCTCCTCCCTCCAGGAAGCCAGACCTGCAGCCTCCCACAAGGGGGTCCCAGCCAGGCCGCTCCTTCCTCTCCTTGGCACCTCACAGCGAACTCCACTCTGCCTTAGCCCCCAGGTTCCTTCTAATTTTCTCGCCTCTTCCAGGTAGCCCGCCCTCCTGGGACTATGACCCCGTAAAATTGGCAAGGATTTTTCTGTCCAAGAGGCTTACATGTAAATTACTCACTAAATTATCCACTTTAAAATGGCTAATTTGTTATATGAATTTTACCCCAAAAAACCTGAAAAAGGAGTATGAATAACTACCCCCTGTTATGGTTGGGTGGAAAAAGTGAGGTAATACGAGCAGAACCCCAGGTACAGATGTGGTTCCCACAGGCTCCCAGCAGGTGCAACCTCCCCTTCTTCCCAGTCTTTCCGTAGCCTGCAAGAATCACGTCCCTAGAACTCCCTTGGCAAAATTCACTCATTTTTCACCATTATGGGGCCACACTAATTATTTAGGGAACCAACTGGAGATTTTTTATTTTAAAGCGTGAAATGTACAAAAGGTCCCACTTCCAAGCCGGGGTTCTGTCCATACTAAAGATTTTTGGCTTACTTCTTGGGATCCTATGCTCATTTTATTCCCATTCTATGTCTCGGAGCATGCTTCTCACACGCAGGATCTGCTGTCTTCCTTGGGTTTTCCAGTTTCTGGCTCTTGGTTTTTTGTGTCTTGTCATCACTCACCACACAGCACCTGCCTTTTAGGTAGCTATATCTGTGCGGACAAAGTAGCAACAATAAAGAACTGCTATTGCTGAGTGAGAATTTGCATTGCTCTGAGAGCTACGCTGAGGTTTTATAGTTATTATTTGTAATTAACCTTATTTTAATTGATATTCCACTCAGCATAAAAAGTGGGGCTGTACTCTCGGATGAGCAATGAACTCAGGTCCTTATTAGGAAGTTGTTTTCACTGTTGCTCTGTGCAGGGCGTGGGTTTCAGGATCCCCAGTGTTTACATGCAACACTTCACACCTGTGCACATTTCACCCATGCGCACAAGAGGAGATAACATCAATAAAACAGGACTGCATTGTGTGAGGGTATCGCTAAGCCCCTGTGTTACAAACTTCCCTCCTTTGTGGGTTATACTGGTAATGACTGATTTTTCCCCCTGCCAAGTTCAATGTCATTTTTAAAGTAAAATGTCAGAATATATAGAATTGCTGCACTTATTTCCCTCAGTACACCAAGTGTAGAGGAGTTTGGAGATTTTAATTCTTCACGAGTCCGGGCTGAGATGTGTCTCCTTACTAATGGGGTCTTTCAGCATACTGATTCCAAGTTTGGCCATCAGCAAACTGGAACCCACAGTTCAACCCACAGCCATTGATTCCCAGAGTGGTCGAACTATAGCCCGTTGTGGCTGGCGCGCTGTGCCAATCCAAAGCCAGAAGCCAGGTGCTTCCTCCTGATCTCCCATGCGGGTGCAGGGCCCAAGGACCTGGGCCATCCTCCACTGCCTTCCTGGGCCACAGCAGAGAGATGGACTGGAAGAGGAGCAACTGGGACAGAATCCGGCGCCCCGACTGGCACTAGAACCGGGGGTGCCAGCGCCGCAGGCGGAGGATTAGCCTAGTGTGCCGCAGTGTCGGCCATGAAGCCAGGAGTTTCTTCTGAATCTCGCACATGGGTGCAGGAGCCCAAGGACATGGGCTATCTTCCACTGCTTTCCCAGGCCATAGCAGAGAACAGGATTGGAAGTGGAGCAGCCGGGGCTAGAACTGGCACCTATATGGGATGCCAGCACTTTAGGGCAGGGCATTAACCCCCTGCACCACAGCGCCAGCCCCGGGATGCACTTTTTCAAACATATTTTTAAGCCATGGTTCACTGGCAGAGAACCCTAGATAGAGAGGGCTGTTTGTAACAGCAGCTGCATCTCAGAGCTGTTATAAGGGTTAAATCGGCCGGCGCCGTGGCTCACTAGGCTAATCCTCCGCCTGTGGCGCCAGTACCCCAGGTTCTAGTCCCGGTTGGGGTGCCGGTTCTGTCCCGGTTGCTCTTCTTCCAGTCCAGCTCTCTGCTGTGGCCCGGGAAGGCAGTGGAGGATGGCCCAAGTCCTTGGGCCCTGCATCCACATGGGAGACCAGGAGGAAGCACCTGGCTCCTGGCTTCAGATCGGCGCAGCGCACTGGCCATAGCGGCCAATTGGAGGGTAAACCAATGGAAGGAAAACCTTTCTCTCTCTCTCTCTCTCTTTCACTAACTCTGCCTGTCAAAAAAAAATAATAATAAGGGTTAAATCGTGTACTACAGGCCTATGACTTAGCCCACTGCAATATGATTTATTGTCAATATTGTGCATTCCTAAGTAGAGTGGCTTTCCCATGC
The DNA here is from genome assembly GCF_033115175.1 of Lepus europaeus. Classification (NCBI taxonomy): domain Eukaryota; kingdom Metazoa; phylum Chordata; class Mammalia; order Lagomorpha; family Leporidae; genus Lepus; species Lepus europaeus. Next base: position 10,820,828 of record NC_084847.1, read on the forward strand.
TTTCCTCGTATTTCCGTTGGCTCATGGTTGAGGCTAAGGATTCTGACACCAGGAATGAGCTGCCACAGGACCCTCCTGGTGTGAAAGGGCTGTGCTTTCTCTTCTAGTTTTTACTGGAACTGAAAGCTCAGGGTAGCTGCCGGTTTTGTTTTTGCTATGCAGGAGTCCAGAAAGTACAGAGCCTGATGCCAGCCATTATGTTGACTGTAGACATGATTAATTAGTTGTCTATTCCAAGAATTAACACTTATTCCCAAAGATACCTGATTACAATGACTAATTAGACGTAAATTCTTCCCAAAGCCTGTTTGAATTGCAGCTCTAATTTAATAAACCTCTAAGTCCTTATTTAACGTGCACAAGATTTTCCCTCCTGTTCTTTCTTTTAAAGGAATCAATGAGTTGTTTAGACGTCTTTAATAGAGAGGAAATGAACAAAATACAGGTTTTGTTCCTTTATGAATGTGATTTTTTAACTGTTTGCCTTTAAAAAAAAAAAGACTATGCTTTTCTTCAACCCAGTGAGTCAGGATTTTTCAGGAAATTTCGATGGGCTTATTTCCTTCGTTAGGTGAGGACGATAAATGATCTTGTCAGCAATTACACTTGGATTTTGCTGTAAATAAAACAAACTTGCATTCGCAAGGCTCCTGTCACTGAGTGTGCTCTGGGTACCACACACCACAGATCAGTTACAGTGTATCTCATGCCACATCCAGCACTTGTGTCTCCTCTGCTCTTTTGTGACGTTCAAAGTGCATCCAGAATGTTAAGATCACCCCGGAAAATAATCATTTGGAGGCACCCTATGAATATTAGCACAGTGAGAAAGAGGGACACAGTGTTGAGCGACTTCCCAACCTCCATGACACCAGACTGCGTGGACACTTCATTTATTTGAAGCAAAGTCCTTTTTGTCCTACTTCCATCATTATGGGGAAGACCCTTGTTCTGATGCCTTGGCTGACAGTGTGGATGAAACACCTTATATGCTGCAGGTGCCGTGTTGGTCAAGGAGAAATGGCAGCACGAGAGACTGGCACCCACTCTACTCAGGTGTGGTCCTTCTCCCTCCCTGGTAACCATGACGCCAAGAGACTTGAGGTCACAACAGTCAAGGCAAACCACTTAGGCTGCAAAATTGTTGGAAACAGTGTTGGTCAGGTAGTGTCCCTGAGCATGGGGCTTAAAGAAACATCCGTGACTCAATAGGCTAATCCTCCACCTGCGGCGTCGGCACCCCGGGTTCTAGCCCTGGTCGGGGCGCCGGACTCTGTCCCGGTTGCCCCTCTTCCAGGCCAGCTCTCTGCTGTGGCCCAGTAGTGCAGTGGAGGATGGCCCAAGTCCTTGGGCCCTGCACCCTCATGGGAGACCAGGAGGAAGCACCTGGCTCCTGGCTTCGGATCAGCGCAGTGCGCTGGCCGCAGCAGCCATTGGAGGGTGAAGCAATGGCAAAGGAAGACCTTTCTCTCTCACTGTCCACTCTGCCTGTCAAAAAAAAAAAAAAAAAATCCAGGACTAGAGACCAACTCACTGTCTCCATGGCAACTACTCAAAGTCTCTCTGGACCCACTCCCGATCGCACAACCACATCGCGATGAGGGACGAGGTGTGTGAAAGATGTCACGGAAGCCTCATCCCAAGAGATAACCTATGTGGGTGCATTTCTGTTTTCATCATCCATTCATCCAATAGGCACTGGACACCGTTCACCAGGTGCTGTTCTGGGTGCTCAAATGTGTGTCTTGCCAGAGCTGATTCCAAGCAATCCCAAATTCTGGGAACTCCAGACCAGGCTTTAAAAAAAAAAAATCCAAGTCCTGTATTTGAAAATATTAAATAGGAAGGAAATAAATTTTATTTTTAACAAATGTAGTTTTTAAAGATTTATTTAGTTATTTGCAAGGCAGGATGTGAGAGAGAGTGAGAGTGAGAGAAAGAGTGAGAAAGAGAGAAAGAGAAAGGCAGATCCTCCATTTGCTGGTTTACTCCCCCAGATGGCAGCCACCAAAGCCAGGAACCAAGAATTCCTTATTGGTCTCCCACACGGGTGGCAGGGGCCCAGGTACTTAAGTCTCTTCCACTTCTTTCAAGGTGCATTAGCAAGAAACTCGATTATATTCCCGACACAGGATGCTGGTGTTGCAAGCAGCAGATTAACCTCCTGTTCCACAATGCTGGCTCCACGAAACAAATTTTTAAACTTCCACCAACTCATGTTATCGTTATGACTGAATTTAAGAACTAGAAGTGAGCTTTTTATTTATTTTTTATTTTTATTTCTATGAGAGGCAAGATGGCATGCACATGCATGTATACACACACACACACACAGAAAGAGAGAGAGAGAGAGGAAGATGTGAGTGAGCTAACTCTCATCAGCTGGATCATCCCTAATGCTTGCAAAGGCTGTGAGTAGGCCAGGGATGAATCCAGGATCTGGAAACTCAATCTGGGTCTGCTCCATGGGTGCAGGAACCTAGCTTCCTAGGTCTCCAGGAACAGGAGCTGGAATCAGAAGTCAGGCCATGAACTCTAATACAGGACATGGGTGTCTTGAATGCTCTCTTAATCTCAGCCTTTTTAATGTTGTTTTTCTACCATGAAATATTTGGAACGTAAATATATAAAGAACAATTTATTGGACATCCTGGTATTTATCACATGGCTGAAGAAATAGACCACTTTCCCTTCAACCAAGGCCCTCTGTGTGTCACTCCTGTCTTTCTTCCCACCTCTCAACCCACAAACTTGCCACCTTGATATTGATGCTGAAATTGCTAGAGGCACACTTTTTGAATAGGGATACTCCGAAATCAGTGGTGTGGGAGTGAAAGAAAAGTGATTTTGTAGAATCGTATGTTTTTTTTGAAACCAGTCTGTCTGTCTTGAAGAACTCTAGCAAAGACCAAGAGGGTCACCACTGTGTCCTAACGAATGACATGGATTTTATACTTCAGCATTCACATTAAAAAAAAATATATTTATTTGAATGTCAGAGTTACAGAGAGAGAGGAGAGTCTGCAATGGCTGGAGCTGTGCTGATCTGAAGCCAGGAGCCAGGAGCTTCCTCCAGGTCTTCCCGTGAGGGTGCAGGGGACCAAGGACTTGGGCCATCCTCCACTGCTTTCCCAGGCCATAGCAGAGGGCTGGATCAGAAGAGGAGCAGCTGGGTCTCAAACCAGCACCCATATGGGATGCTGGCGCTTCAGGCCAGGGCGTTAACCTGCTGCACCACAGCTCCAGCCCCCAACGTTCACATTTTCTACTGAAGGGTTCTCTGGGTGTTTCTGAGTCACAGGGAAGGGTACTCAGGTGGTGGCCAAGGATGGGGATACGGACAGGGACTGAGCTGGAGTCTGGGAGGCGCTTCCTCTCTTCTCTCTGCGCCTTCGTTCAAGCCTTCTTTTTCTACATGCCTTCTTTCTCCAAAACAAAGATACTCACGGCTGGACCAGAGTTAGCAAAAAATGTATCTGATATATTTTATATAGTAAGTATTATTTATGGCTGTGTGTAATACCTGGTTAAGTTTTAATTTCAGATTAGCAGTGAAATTTTGTATTAGTGTGTGTCCCATGCAATATGTTGACATAATTATGCAACCACATTCTTTATTATTTATCAGAAATGTAAATTTAGGTGGGAATCCTATAATTTATCTGGCAACCCAAGATAGCTTTCATAAGCTCAGTAAAATTGCTACAACTCTCAGAATTCCTACCTAGATTTTTATGCCATGAGATATGTCATTTTCTTGAGGGCCTTAAAGCCGTTGAGATCTATCCCCCTTCATCCATCAAGCTGACAAATATTGATTAAGAATCCACATAGGTTAGGCATCCTCCTGGCCACTACTGGGTCTCTCTCCCAAAGAAATAGCCAGAGAAGCAGATACAGACTCAGAAAATCAAATATTTCAGCACAGTGTAATGTTGAATAGCAAGTAATTCAATAGGTAAAACCTCCTTAAAATGCAACATCAACGGTTATAATGGTTTGGTAAACTATGAATTAATCATAATAGGAAATACTATGCAGTCATTACCAGAATCCCATCTTTCATAATAAGGTAAATGTTATTTTATTTGTTTTCAGGCACTAGAATCAAGTTATAGAGGAAGCATTAATACCAATTATGGACTCACATGAAAATAAAAGCATGATCAAAATTGACTGATTAAAAATGATAGTTAATAGAAATTCAGAAGTGTCAGAGAAGAAAATAAGATGAGGATGTTACACGCTGTTCAATATAAAAATGATACAATTAATAGATCAATATGAAGTTCATGTGTATTATTATAATGGCATCCCAGAAGGGAACTTAAAAATAAATGTGGGGCAGGCTGGCATTGTGGAGCAGTGGTTAAAATGCCATCTGCATTGCTGGCATCCCATAAGAGCACTGGTTGAAGTCCTGGATGCCCCATTTCCTAGCCAGCTCCCTACTAATGTACCTGGGAAAGCAGCAGAAAGTGGCCCATGTGCCTGGGCCCCTGCTACCCATGTAGGAGACCAGGATGAAGTTCCAGGCTTCTGGCTTTGACCTGGCCCATATAGGGAGTCAATGGCAGATGGAGCGTCTCTCTCTCTCTCACTCTCCAACTCTGCCGTTTAAATAAATAAACAATTTTTTTATTTTTTATTTTTTGGATAGGCAGAGTTAGACAGTGAGAGAGAGGGAGACAGAGAGAAAGGTCTTCCTTTTTCCGTTGGTTCACCCCCTAAGTGGCTGCTACAGCCTGCACGTTGCGGCCAGCGCGCTGTGCCAATCCAAAGCCAGGAGCCAGGTGCTTCTTCCTGGTCCCCCATGTAGGTGCAAGGCCTAAGGACTTGGGCCATCCTCCACTGCCCTTCTGGGCCACAGCAGAGAGCTGGACTGGAAGAGGAGCAACCGGGACAGAATCGGCGCCCCAACCAGGACTAGAACCCGGGGTGCCAGCGCCACAGGTGGAGGATTAGCCTAGTAGCCGTGTCACCGGCCTAAATAAACAAATTTTTAAAAAATAAATGCATAGGGGCCGGCACTGTGGCGCAGCAAGTTAACGCCCTGGCCTGAAGCACCAACATCCCATATGGGCTCTGGTTCTAGTCCTGCTCCACTTCCGATCCAGCTCTCTGCTATGGCCTGGGAAAGCAGTAGAGGATGGCTCAAGTCCTTGGGCCCCTGCACCAACGTGGGAAACCTGGAAGAAGCTCCTGGCTCCTGGCTTCGGATCAGCGCAGCTACGGCCATTGCGGCCAACTGGGGAGTGAACCAGCAGATGGAAGACCTCTCTTTCTCTCTCTCTATGACTCTCCTCTCTCTCTGTGTAACTCTGACTTTCAAATAAATAAATAAATATTTAAAAAATTTAAAAAATAGATACATAACTACTGGGGAAATATTTAAGAGGCAGGCCATGTCTGGAGATGGTGGTTGAAGGAATTGAACTCTCACCCATCGCAGCAGGAAATGGACAGATAGTTCCTGATGTTAAGAAATCTCCAGGTCACATGCAGATAATGGCATATTTAAAGAAAAATTTTTAATTTAGATAGTTAAAAGTGGCTCCCAAGGGAATATGAATAAGTTGGGGTGGGTAAGCAGGAATAGAGCAGAGGACTGTTACATTTATTATTGAAAAGGAAACATTGTTTATGAACAGTCTGTAATAAGCTAGTAAAATATTTCTAATTTAAGTGGGAAGGCTGGCAACAAATTATATACACAGAGCATTCACAAGTGTATAAAAATGAGAAAGAAAACAAACAGAAATCTGTGCATAGGAAAGGCCCCGGAGGAAACCTGCTATCCAGGTCTCTGGGGTGGCGGGAAGCATTTGTTTTATTTTGGTCACAACTTTCTTCTTTTCTGCATTTCCCAATTTTCTGCAGCAAACTCTTGTACAGAGTCTATAATGCCAAAATAAACTATGCATCGAAAGGCTTGAATGGAAGCCCTTTGATATAGTTTGCTCTACTCTCTGAGTTGAGTGGGCAGATGAAAAGCAGGTTAGGCTGGGAGTCTTAGGTTGTGGGATTTTACTTTAGTTCTGACAAGAAGCTGCACCCTGGGGTGGGTCTCTGGCTTCTCTTTAGCTGCTACAAAGAGAAGGCTGGAACCATGTGATCGCCAGCCTCCGTTCTTTCTCTAGTATTTTAGGATTAACTCCAGAGCAATGCACTGTGTCCCAGGAACAACTCTTTATCCCTTAATTTTAATTTTATTTTTAATAGCTGTATTGAGGGATCATTGATAAACAAAAGTTGCATCTATTTAAAGCATACCATTTGATGAGTTTGAAAAATTCCATTGGAACTAGCACTGTAATCAAAGTGATAGACATATCTATCACTTCCAAAAGTTTTCACTATCATCTATCTATCTATCCATCCATCCATCCATCCACCCACTCATCTATCTCAGCAACAGTACTTACATGTGTACTCTGAAACAGTCAGGCTCATGAAAGCAGAGGATAGAATGGTTGTTTCCAGGTGCTGGGGGAAGAGGAAGTGGAGAGATGGCTCAAAGTTTCCTTTATGTAGCCGGCGCCGCGGCTCAACAGGCTAATCCTCCGCCTTGCGACGCCGGCACACCGGGTTCTAGTCCCGGTCGGGGCACCGATCCTGTCCCGGTTGCCCCTCTTCCAGGCCAGCTCTCTGCTGTGGCCAGGGAGTGCAGTGGAGGATGGCCCAAGTGCTTGGGCCCTGCACCCCATGGGAGACCAGGATAAACACCTGGCTCCTGCCATCGGATCAGCGCGGTGCGCCGGCCGCAGCGCGCCAACCGCGGCGGCCATTGGAGGGTGAACCAACGGCAAAGGAAGACCTTTCTCTCTGTCTCTCTCTCTCTACTGTCCACTCTGCCTGTCAAAAATAAAAAAAAAAAAAAAAAAAAAAGTTTCCTTTATGTGAGATGAAACGCTGGCAAGGATGTGGAGAGAGGGGAACTCTTATACATTGTTGTTGGGAATGTCAACCAGCATAGCCACTGGAAAACAGTATGGAGATTTTCTTAAAAATATAGGAAATAAACTGTCATATGGTCCAGCAATCTATTAGGCATATATCCAGAAGATATGAAATCATCGTATCAATGAGATAGCTGTCCCTCCATGTTTATATGTATGTATACATATATATGTGTATGTATATTTATATAGATATAAAGCATACACACACACATACACACACTGGAATATAATTCAGCCATAAAGAAGAATGAGATCTTGTCATTAGAAGCAAAGTGGATGGAACTGGAGGACATCATGTTTTGTGAAATAAACCAGGTACAGAAAGACAAACACTGCATGTTCTCCTTCATATGTGGGAGCTAAAAACCAAAGACAAACCCCAGTCTGCATACAGAATGTTGATTACTAGAGACTGGGAGATGTGGGAGGAATAGAAGGAGTTTGGATTTGAAAATAGGAGAGGCTGGGTGTAGTTCATTAATTGTGACAAATACACTAATTTGAGATGTAAATAATAAGGAAAGCAGGCTGTGGGTTTATGGGAATTGTTCGCATTACTATACTGTTTTTGTTTTATACATTTATTTTTAATGATTTATTTATTTGAAATGCAGAGTGGCAGAGAGAGAGAGGGAGAGACATGGAGAGAAAGATTTTCTGTTTGCTGATTCACTCCCCAAATGGCCACATTGGTCAAGACTGAGCCTGACTAAAGCTAGGAACCAGGAACTCCATCCAGTGTCCCATGTAGGTGGCAGGGGCCCAAGCATTTGGGCCATCATCTGTTGCTTTTCCAGGTCCACGTGACAGAGAGCTAGATTGGAAGCAGAGCAGCCAAGACTAGAAGCAACACTCCGATATGGGATGGCAGCATCACAAGTGGAGGCTTAACCTGCTAATCCTGGACCCTGCCTGGTAAATTTAAAACTACCCTGAGATAAAGTGTCAAACAATGGCTGCATTCTACCGATCTTCTCTGCATCATAGCGCCTGCAGTTAGCAGCACTGTGTTCCACAGTGACAAATGTTTTAAGAGGTTGGATCTCAGGCGAAGTACAGTTGCCACAGCTAATTTTTCTTGGTCATTGTAGCCCTTATCACCATCTCAACCCCACTTGGTCTCTTTGAAATGACTTGTGCATGCACTGTTGTCAAATAGGACTTGTTGTTGGAGTTGCAGATGCATGGCAAAAGAATGAGCCTTAGAGCCAGGGAGCCCTGGCCACGCGTTAGCCGTTTCCTGGAGTAATCTCTAGCACAGCACCTGCAAGATGCCTGGTCTGTGCTGATTTATATGAAAGAAATCCATCTGAACCAGGCTCTTTGTCTTTAAAGGCAGGTAGTGGCGATACTAATCCCTGCTTCCTGGGGTTCTTGTGAGGATGAGAGAGATCGTGAGTAAGGGACACAGCATAATTTAGTGTGGCACAGGGCAGGTGCTTGATAAATGGGAGTTGTCACAACAGTAACCAAACATTACTGTGCGTGTAAAGCTGGGTGCTGAGAGATCTGCTTCCCTTTCATTTTCTCATTTAATCTTACCCTACTTCTTCCATTCAGAGAGGCATTTCCATCAGCTTTGGAATGCAACTCCAAGTCCTAAGTAAGAGCATGGGCTCTGTAGACAGAAGCTGCTGCTGTCTAGCTGTGTAATTGGGCACATTATGTAACCTCTGACAGCACTCTTATTCTTGTCTGTAAAATACATATTGTCAATAGCATACCTTCAGATCTGGGTCGGGGGGAGAATCTTTTTTCTACCAAGGGCCATTTGGATATTTATAACATCAATCATAGGCCATACAAAATTATCAACTTAAAAATTAGCCTGTTATACATTTATTGCATTTTGAGTCCTGCCTGTTGTTGCCTTGGTAAAGCCAGACCAAATGATTTCGTGAGCCTTATACAGCCCTTGGACCAGATGTCCCCCAACCCTGTGCCCTAAATGGTTGTGAAGATTCAATTAATTATTGTATGTCAACTACCTGTAATGCCTGGTGCATAATATGATTATCTACTGTTACTGTTATTTTACAGATGAGGTTGCTGAATCTGAAAATAGTTGACTAGCTTCCCAGTGCAGGAGGAGCATGTACCCATGAATAAAGACATAAACCCAGATGGTCAGATGTCAGCACCTGCTTTCTTATTGTTATACCATATACTCTCTTCCCAATCAGCTACTTACCATGAATGAATATTCATAAAATGTCCAGATGAATGGTGTGGCCACTAAAGATTGCTTCTGTAGGTCAGAGTAAATAAAATATAATGGAAAGAGGCATTACAACAATGTATCAAAAATTGTAGAACAGAGAAGAAATATGATTGCAAAAATTCCCTGGAACAACAGAGAACCTGTCCAGAGTGATTTATTGCAGCCAGAGTTTCATCATTTCTTCTGCCTAGGGGATTCTATTTGTAGATTTCTGTTGACCTCTGTCCCCAGGATGGGAGCCCAGATGGTGACCTCTCCTGGTTCTTTACTGGGTCCAAGTGTCCAAACAGAGTTTCAGGTCAGGCTCAAACTCATATGGGATCTACCCTGAGCCCACACTTACGGAGTACTGACAGTGTGCTACTTGGTCATAAAAATAGAAAAATAATTCCTAGTATTTTGAGCCTGAACAATGTTTCAGGGATATTGTATAACTGAAACTAAGATGACATTAATAACTTACACTTTTCTTTATGTTCCACTAAGAAGAAAACCTCCATCTCTTAATCTATGATATACCACCAATTGTAAGCTACATTCTAAGTTCAGAGATGACAAAATATGGAAAATTTGCACCACTGAAGTAATGAAATGTTAGTTCATCCTGTACTGCCATCAACTTAACAAAGCAGATATTAATGTAATCCCTCCTTCAAGAACAGGAAACTGACTCATAGATATTAAATGACTTGTTCAGAATTATCCAATTAGTAAAGAGCCAAAGTTTAAATCTAGGCAAATCGATGCAATCCCCTGTACCTCCTTGTTGGAAGAATGCCGTGAGATGGTGCGTCATACCGTGCATGTGGCAGATGTCCAATAGATGTTGGCCACCATTTGTCCCTTCACGTGGCAAAATCCAAAGGCTCTGGGTGTTCACAGAATCTTCCTGATGCCTAGAGCTTCTTAAATCATTACCCAACACCTGCCCCAAATACCTGGAGTCCCTAAAATTCACTGTGCTTCACATTTGATTATCTTGGGCTTCTCCTTGGAAGTAAAATATCTCAGGTATGCAAATGTTTTGTCTGAAATATCTAATACCTGAAATTGGTAAATAATACAGATAATTTCCAAAGCTATCCCACAAATACCTTATTGTATGTGCTTTGTGCCCAAAACTTTTCTTTTCTTTTCTTTTTCTTTTTTCTTTTTTTTTTTTTTACAGGCAGAGTGGACAGTAAGAGAGAGAGACAGAGAGAAAGGTCTTCCTTTACCATTGGTTCACCTTTCAATGGCTGCCATGGCTGGCACACTGCGGCTGGTGTACCACACTGATCCGAAGCCAGGAGCCAGGTGCTTCTCCTGGTCTCCCATGCGGGTGCAGGGCCCAAGCACTTGGGCCATCCTCCCCCGCACTGCCGGGCCACAGCAGAGAGCTGGCCTGGAAGAGGGGCAACCAAGACAGAATCCAGCACCCCGACTGGGACTAGAACCCGGTGTGCCAGCGCCACAGGCAGAGGATTAGCCTATTGAGCTGCGGCGTCGGCTATTTCTCTCTTTTTTTTTTTTTTTTAACTTTTCTTTAGCAAATATAAATTTCCAAAGTACAGCTTATGGATTACAATGGCATCCCCCCCTCATAATTTCCTTCCTGCCCACAACCCTCCCAACTCCCACTCCCTCTCCCATTCCATTCACATCAAGATTCATTTTCAATTATCTTTATATACAGAAGATCGATTTAGTATATATTAAGTAAAGATTTCATCAGTTTGCACTCACACAGAACATAAAGTGTAAAATACTGTTTGAGTACTAGTTATAACATTAATTCACATTGAACAACACATTAAGGACAGAGATCCTACATGAGGAGTAAGTGCACAGTAACTCCTGTTGTTGACTTAACAAATTGACACTCTTGTTTATGGCATCAGTAATCTTCCTAGGCTCTTGTCATGAGTTTCCAAGGCTATGGAGGCCTTTTGAGTTCGCCGACTTAGATTTTATTTAGACAAGGTCATAGTCAAAGTAGAGGTTCACTGCTCCCTTCAGAGAAAGGTACCTCCTTCTTTGATGGCACGTTCTTTCCACTGGGATCTCACTCACAGAGATCTTTCATTTAGGTCCTCTTTTTATTTTTATTTTTTGCCAGAGTGTCTTGGCTTTCCATGCCTAAAATACTTTCATGGGCTCTTCAGCTAGATTGGAATGCCTTAAGGCTTAAGGGCTGATTCTGAGGCCAGAGTGCTGTTTAGGACATCTGCCATTCTATGAGTCTGCTATGTATCCCACTTCCCATGTTGGATCGTTCTCTCCCTTTTTTATTCTATCAGTTAGTATTAGCAGATACTAGTGTTGTTTATGTGATCCTTTTGACTCTTAAGCCTATCGGTATGATCAATTGTGAACTGAAATTGATCACTTTGACTAGTGAGATGGCATTGGTACATGCCACCTTGATGGGATTGAATTGGAATCCCCTGACACATTTCTAACTCTACCGTTTGGGGCAATTCAACTTGAGCATGTCCCAAATTGTACATCTCCTCCCTCTCTTATTCTCACTCTTATATTTAACAGAGATCACAGGAGACAAAGTCTGTATCGCCCATGAGTTTAGGACATTTGACCAAATCCTTATGCATTGTAGGATGCGTAAATACTTTTCTGGCCTCTGTTTCTAGATGTCAATGGGGAATCCCCCTCCCTCTAGTTCTGTAACCCCCTAAATTCCTGCAGGCATCCCCAGATGTCACCTGTAGACAGCATTGTCCCCCAGTTGAGAATCACTATGCAAGATGGACCTAAGCACTATGAGAGCCTAGCTATATCTAACTGGTTTGTCCTCACCTCCTCAGAGCCAAGAACAATACCTGCTACATAGAAGGTGTTCCATATTTAAATAATAATCAGATAAACCCAGATCATGGCTACCTTCTTCTAAAAACAGATATTCCTCAATCAAGTCCAAATTCCATAGCTGATGCTCAGAGCCCTCTGCAGTATGGTTCCAGGTATACCTTTTCAGTCTTGTGCCCCTATTAATGCTCAGGTGGTCTCCATGGACTCAGTTCACCACAGGCAGCTTTTGCAAAACAAACTCAAGTGCCTGGTGAGAAAGCTCTCCAGACAGCTGCATTTCTATTGCCCTAGGAGACCTGATGGCAGAAGTCTTAAACAAATATTTCAGCCGTCAATGTGACACGATGAGGTAAACCCTACATGAATAAGAGATGATAATGCTTTATTGCACAAGAAGAAAGTTGACTCTCCTCTTGGCCTGGTACAGCTGAGGCTGAGGTTGGAGCAATCCCAACTGCAAGGGAGCCTCTTTGCCTTTTGATTCTTCTTCCCTGCCATCCTGGAATGGGGGTGTATTAAAGGAACAGGGGATTACCCATAATCTGATGTAACCCTTTATGTCTGGAGGCTGCAGAAGAAGAACTAGGGGAAGACTCTCAGCTCCTCCTGAGCCCTTCTTGGTCCCAGGAGAGATTCCCAGGGGCTGCTGTGCAGAGAGGTGCACGGAGCTGCTACCAAAACAGAACCAAGGAACAGAATGCCTGTGGCTTTTCCAGCAGGGATGATTCTTGTTTAAACTTTGATTTTACATTTGTTTTGATATTTGAATTTGAAGCAAGGCCAGGAAAGAGGGAAATCTGCAATTATAATTGCTTCTTATCTTGTTAAGATGAAGCTTTAAAATGAGATATTAGGCTAGAAAATAAGCAAAACAGCAACAGAATGGGGGTGGTGGGGTGGAGGTGGTCAAGAGGGCAGGTTCCAATGCAGGTTGCTGGATTTGTAGTTGGGTGGCCAGGGGCAAGTTAGTGCACCTTTCTGAGCCTTGAATTCCTTATCTGTGATCATTATACCCAACTCTCTGAGTTCTTGCATAGGCATAAACAAGATAATGCTTGCCAGTGCTTAGCCCTCTACCAAGAGCCACAGATACAGGGAAGCTGTTACTCTGGTTTTTGTTTTTGTTGTAGTTTTTGGCACACAAACCCCATGTGGAGATAGTGGGGCTCCGGAGAAGACTTGCCTGTGTATTAGTTCTTTCTCATTACTATAACGAAAGACCAAAGGCAATCTTCCTTCATGAAGGAAAGATATTTATTTAGGTTCGTGGTACTGGAGGTTCACAGTGGGAGATCAAGAAGGCTTCGTCTGTTCAGCCTCTGGTGATGGGGTTCTTGCTGGAATTGGCACAAGGCATCAGCTGGTAAGGCACAGACAGATGTGGGTCTGGTTGTCCATCTCTCTACTGATACAACCACCAGGACTCAATCATGGGGCTACAGCCTAATGACCCAATCCAGTCTAATCACTTCCCAAAGGCACTGCCTGTCAACCCCATATCCTGTCAACTGGATAAAATTTCTACTCTCTTAGTGCCTTTAACATAGACTTTGGAATTCCAGTTCCTGCACAGTGTTGGGTGCCACATTAGACCACCAAGTCTAATCCCTGGAACATACAGAGCAGTGTGGAATCTGAGGCTAATGACTCCTTAGCCTCAGTTGGAAAAGGAGGCCAACAGCCTGGATGGAACAGGGCTGGGGGAAAGGGTATTATTGAACAAAGAAGCTGAAAGTACCCACGTGTAGCTGAACTATGTGCTCATTGACTGGTCACCCTCTCTGGGCCTCCATTTCTCCATTTGTCCAGTGAGGATGGTAGAAGTTGAATATCTCTGAACTATCCTCATTCTTTGGTCCTCTCTGTGCAATGATGGAAACAGTGATGTCACCAAATATGGGAGCCATCTGCCAGACAGAGGGATTGAGTACTTGAAATGTAGCTAGAAGAACCAAGAAATTGACTTTTTAACCTTATTTATTTTTAATGAATTAAAATTCAAGTATAAACAGTCCATGTGTCCTGTGGTTATTGTATTGGACAGAGCAGCTCCAGGGTTCTGGGAATTCACAATGAAAATTCTAAATAGAACCACAGTCCCAATTGTGAACAGCTCCATCCACGTATGACTGACATGAGGAGGGTGTGTCAAGAACTCCAGCAGATTCAGATACACGTAAGGTCAGGGATCATGTGTCTCTTTCCAGAGTCTTGCCCCATGCACAATACATAGCTAGTGATTCACATGTCGCCAAATGAGTGAGTGATTTTCCCTAGGAGTTTCTCTTTTATCTTCTTATCACAGGCTTACAATTCCTCTAAGAACAAATAATTCTGGAGCTGTTTGCATTGTGGTATTCAGAATTCTGCTAAAAGGCAGCTGCCCTGGGGAAGCTGTTGCATTGAAGCCACTGTTCGCATCCCGCCTGTGTTAATACCGCTTTAGCTGACCACTGAAAGGGAGGACCTTATGATAGGAGGGAGTGAGGGAAGGCAATTGTGTGATTTAGTGGACCTGTGGATTGCACAGTACATATTCTTTATGTACTCACTTGTGTCTGAGAATCTCCAGATGTGTTTATAAACTGTCGATTTCAATAGGGGGCAATAGATAAATGGGACTTACTCGTTGTTAGAGAGTTGGGCTCTGTCTGAAAACCTAGTAAAATAATCACACTAATAGTATTCTCTACCAATTAGTAGCCTTTGAGCAAATGTGACCCTTGAACAAATGTTTAACCTTTTGAAATTCTCCGGCTATAACAGAAATAACCATAAGAATGACATGTAGGAGCTTTGTACAATTAAATACAATTTTTAAAGCAAAATAACAATAATTAAAATAAGTGCTTTGCAAGTGCTCACCAAACAACAGAATGTAATTGTTGATTGTATATTGTGTATGCCTACCTATTGGCTATGTCTTAGCAATCATAGTAGGTGCATCACAAATATTCTCTTCTTTAATTCTCATATCAATATCACCCACTATCTAGTACATTGTCCTCATTTTGCAGATAGGGAAATAGCCTCAAAGAGGCTGAGTGCCTTAACTGAGTCCAGCCAACCGTATCTGCAAATCACCAGTGTTGAAGAATAATAGTAATGATCGTATTGTGATCTAACAGGCAAAGATAATTGGAAATGAGCACAGAATGAACTCCAAACCTACAGCCTTCCCAAATGCAGCTAAGGCCCCTGGAGCCACTTAGGCCCTGAGTAGCCAGGCATCTGCATAATGGCTTCCCACCCTTCCCTCTCTTAGCAGCTAATTCAGCTCCCTGAATATGGCTGCAGGCTCAGAGCCAGTTAGAGCCCTCAGAAAACAAGACTGTAGCTGGGTAAATGGAGGCTGTCTGTTTTCTTCTTTTTTTAATGCAAAATCCTTCCAGACTGTATGATTTATGAAGTTTAACAGGGGTGCCAAGAGGGCTAGTCAAGACCTATTTGGAATGTCAGAGGCTGGGATGAAGCACTTCAGGTCAGAGCACAGGAAAATAGCAATAGCTGCTTTTGCAAATGAGCTTCCCTCTACCCACTCCTTCACTTCCCCATCCCATCCTGGCCAGGTGGGTGGCTGCGAAGTTGTGTTTTGAGAAAGGACAAAACTGGGTGGGGTGGGGGAAACTCGAGATATGATTATAATGTTAGAGCTATAAAACCTTTGTGAAATCTTCACCCTTTGAGTCCAACCTGTTCAGTTCTCATGTGCTCTTGGGAGAGACCCACTGTCAATAAAGTTTAAGACGCTGACAGCCAGACGGTATCTTCGTTTGTGTTGTCTGAGGAGCCAGACCACAACCATGAGAAGTGGGTGTCTGAATAAAGGTCTTCCTCCCTCCCTCCCTCTCTCCCTTTCTCTCTCTTTCTCTCTTCCTTCCCTTCCCCTCCTTCCATTCTTTCTTTCCTTCCTTCCTCCCTTTTATAGATTTATTTATTTATTTGAGAGGCAGAGTTACAGACAGAGAGAGGCAGAGGCAGAGAGAGAGGTCTTCCATCCACTGATTCACTCCCTAGATGGCCGCAACAGCTGGAGCTGGTCTGATCCAAAGCCAGGAGCCAGGAGCTTCTTCCAGGTCTCCCACGTGGGTGCAGGGGCCCAAGCACTCAGGCCGTCTTTCCCAGGCATTAGCAGAGAGCTGGATTGAAAGAGGAGGACACAAGCCTGCACTCACATGGGATGCCGGCACTGCAGACGGAGGCTTCACCCGCTATGCCACAGCACTGGCCCCGAGGGTTTTCTGCTAAATGTGTCATCTTGGGCTACTGGGATCGTCTTGCTGTTTAAGAGTCAGGGTGTTTAGGTTCACATCCCAGTTCAGATACCTAAGTAAAAATGTTGAACTTTCTGTTTCTGTTCTCTTGTGTAAAATGGATATAATATTGCTGATGTCGATGTAACAAAGGACAATCTGTGGATAAAGTCAAGGACTTTACCTCATGCAGAATAAGTGTTCAACAAATGCCAGAGTTTCTTATTGTTATTCCATTTATGATAAAACACCCTCATGGAAGTGAAATATTGTGATCAGGGGTCAGACTCGCAGCGTCCCGTCACAGAGTCTACACCTTGAACAGGTGCTTTTTATCTCCTGTGTCACTTAAGTGTCAGAAGCTCCAGTGACTTGGTGGGATTCCACAAGTTTGGCACTTGGCTCTGAATCAGAACGGACTGTCCTTTGGCCTGCGAATCCCTGGTCACTCAGCCTCGCATTGCATCAGGTAGCTCAATTTTTGTAGCTCAAGAATTGGTGAAAAGCCAGCTCCAGGATCCTTCCAGCATATATGCTACAGCATTCTTACTGATGAGCCCAAAGACAAACGGGGGGAAAGCATAGGCTTTAGGCGTAAGGCAGGCAGGGGCAGATCCCTACCCTGTCCCTCCAGTAGCCATGCCATGCTAGTTAAGCAACTCCCTTCCACGAACTGCAGGGTTTTTGAATTCTTTGAAGGGGATTAAGGTTTACCTATCTACTGGAGTTACATTAACAGCTATGACTTGTTGGTCATAAGCAATTGCATCTCACTCCAGATTGCTTAAGCAAAAGGATTTAATAAGAAAAAATAAAGAGTAGCTTCCGTGGTGGTAGGGAGGAGACAACACAACACATCTGGGCATTTCCAAGAGGCCTTGGGAGCACATTTGACAGTGTATTATTCAGGGTTCTTGATAGAGAAGCAGAAACAATAGGATATATTTGTATTTACATTTATTATGGGAGTTGGCTCAAGCAGTTGTGGAGACCTGGAAGTCCTCCCATCTGCTGTCTGAAAGCTGGGGACCCAGGAGAGCCAGCACTGTGGTTCTCAGTCCCAAGCTCTGAGAACCAGGAAAGCCCATAGCATGAGTTCCCCTCTGCACACACAAAGACACAGGTGCCCCAGTAACAACAGGCAACCAGGAGAAAGTCTGCCTTATCCATCCTTTCTTTCTCTATTCTGACCTCCCATTGTTTGCATAAGGCCCTCCACATTAAGGAGAAAAATCTACTTTTCTCGGTCTACCTGTTCAAATATTAATCTTGTTCCAAAACGTTCTCATGGATGCACCGAGAATAATGTTTGGCCAAATATCTGGGCACCCCATGGTCCAATCAAGTTGTCACATAAAATAAACCATCCCATTCGTCTTACCTGGGCACCAGCATTGGAATACACAATCCTCAGTGGTTCTACTGTCCTTGATTTCATTCAGAAGTCAAAGTCCAAGGAAGGAGAATGATTGGCTGATGTCAGGTCACGTGCCTGTCCCTATGGTATCAAGGAAGTAAAAAAAGTGATCTGGTTGAGATGCCAAGAAAATAATAATTGTTCCATGTATGGAAGCTATTGTTATTATTTCTGTCTCTTTCTCCTCTGTTCCTTATTGTTGGTAACTCAGTGAGTCATCTCAGAATGTCTGCACAACACAGTTATCTTGAAAACAACCTCCTCAACACCCACCAGCCAAACTTGCTTATTCTCCAGCAACAATGGATGAAATTCGAGTGTTAAGCAGTGTGATAACTATTATTTCAGTTCTTGCCTTGGTGTTTACCAATTTTTGAAGGCTTGCCTCCAGGAAACACCAGGCATGATTGTTCTGTGAAAGTAACACTCTGTGTTGCCCTTCTTCATACACCCAGCCCCAGAGCCCTACCATCCCTTTCCCAGCCATCTCCAGTAGAGTGGCAGCCAAGACCTAACCAATGCAGAGGAGAGCATGGTGCGGGACCTGGTAGCTGTGGGGTCAGCTGAGGATAGAGCCAGTACCTTTAGGTTAGTAGGTCAGCAAGCTCTTAAAATGGCATAGCTCTTACCTTTCTTTTTGGACCTAATGTCTGCACTTTTGATAGAGTATCTAAAAATCTTTCCTCATACCTATAAAAACATCATGTTAAAGCATTAGCTTTGAGCAAATAACTGATAATATTGCACTTTTGAAATGTATGCAAAGGGAGAGCCACTGTCCCTCTTCCTTCCCTAAATACAATTCTGTGAGGGATGCCCCTCACCATTGCCCCTTCTAGCCCTTACATACCTCTACAGAATCTTCAATTGGAACAGATTCCCAAAGCAAGAACAAAATCAACTCCTTAGATGCTAGGTTTATGATAAGGGTTAGTTTCCCCCCTTGACAAAATGAATGTGTTTACAAAGGCATGGTCTGAAGTTTCCCCTACTCTCCAGGGTATTTGGACATCCCCTCATAACCAACTTTTATTCCTAGGAGGCAGCCAATTGAACTAGGCTGGTGACCAAAGATGTAGGTTTGAATCCATGTCATACATCACATTGTTGACCCTACTTCTTCTCCCCTTGCTCTGGCCCACCTTTTGCTTCAAGACTTCATTTTATTCCTATGAAGAAGTGGAAATCACTCCCTACCCTGCTAATGGAGTTGAAGCCTGCGATGGTCTCTAGTCAATAGAATGCAGAAGTGATACTGAGCCAGTCCCTAAAGTGTGCCTTCCAAGTCTTGTGTGCTCCACTTGTCTCTCTTGAATCTCTTCCATGCCAGAAGAGTGGCATGCTAAGGACAAACCATGAGATACAAGGCACATAAAGTTCAGAAGAGCCACTGCAGATCCCAAGCCCACCTACAGCCAACCCACAGTCTTGGGCTACAGAAGTGCTAGTTGTGACATACTGTTGAGATACTGGCGATGTTTGCTACACAGCAGAATTGCAGTTTTATATTTGGTCCACAAGCTTTGATCCTGATACTCTACACACATGAAGCCTTGATCTGCTCTGTTTCCATGGAGGGTTTGAAGTCAATGGTTCTTGAGGGTACTCTCTGTTATGAAATGATGAAATCCCATTTAGTGGATGATTCTTCAGTATCTTTGAGTTGAGTAATGGCATATGACTTATCTGCCTCCATACCAACTGTGTGGCCCAGGCAAATTAACTGGGTTTGATTAATCTCTGCAAGGTCTGTATTAGTGCTGGAACACAGCAAATTCTCAGCTGTTTGTTGTAGAAATGACTTACATGTCCCTAGGAGGGCTTCAAAGACAGATTCAGATAGGCAGCAAGTTCCTCCACTTTCTTTTCCCAGAGGCAAATATTGACAGTTTCACTTGACTATGTGCGTGTTTACTGTTGTACAGCGGGTCACTTGATCCATCTGCACTTTTTCCATCTAATCGATTTATGGCTGCTTATTAAATTTTATGGTCAAAGTACGTTTGTATTTTCACTTATCTACTTGTGTATCTAGCGATCTTGTTAATTATGATAATGGGTGTTACAGAGGGATAGCCAGTGAAAACTAAACCCCTCTTGCTCGTCAGTATTAGTCTCCAATGTAACCTTTGTGCTGTAGCTTCTCAGGTGTCTTTCTCAGGATATTTTATGAATGTCCAAGTAACCATGCACCTGCCATCCCATTGTACCCTTGGTTACCTATTAATGGGGCATTCTTCCACTCTCTTCTGTATGTTGCTTTGCTCACTTAATATTCACCAAAGATAGTGTCTTATTTAGTATACATGGCTCTATCTTGATGTTTCCATGGCTGCATGTTTTAGAAACACACTAAACAACCCCTTTGTTGACATCATGATATTTTAGGCCAAACTCTATTGAAGGTCATTTGAAAATCGTGGTCTCATTTGGAGCCAGGAGGGATGGGCAGTTGGCTAGGAGGCCAACTGGGAGTGACATCTGGGCCACACTCCACTCAGGAAGCCAGAAAGCCTATTGTAGGACTATCTATTTCAAATCAGCAGGTGGGGTAAGGCAAATAAGCAGATGTAGCCTCATCCTTGTACAAGTCTTAAGGAGGCAGTCCTCTGAACCTCGCACCTGTCCTGTCTCAGCTTAGCTAAGTGACATGATGAGTTGCCACCATAAATCTCCATGGGCACTAAGGAATAATTCCTGTTGAAGAGGCAGGTTGAAGTAGATTCTAGTGAATAGGACACAGATGAAAATGAAAAGGCCAGGGGACCAGACTTATGAACTTTCTCCTTACTGGGGAGTGCCAAGAGGATGAAGCTAGGCAGTGATACTGGCGTTGGAACTTGGGCAGGTGGGGAACCCACAGAAGGTCAGTTGATGGTTCCTGGAGGTTAATACAGAACAGCAAATGTTAGTGGCTACAAACAGAATTGTGAACATCTGATAAAAATCAAAAACATCTTCTTAATATGATTTTTCAAAAAGATTATACTTTTTCACCAGAGAAAAACTATTTCTCCAAAACTCTTCTTCCTATGTTCTCACATCTTTAAATACACCAAACATGTT
This sequence comes from Lepus europaeus, assembly GCF_033115175.1. Taxonomy (NCBI): domain Eukaryota; kingdom Metazoa; phylum Chordata; class Mammalia; order Lagomorpha; family Leporidae; genus Lepus; species Lepus europaeus. Next base: position 10,841,555 of record NC_084847.1, read on the forward strand.
AATTTTGTGAGCAAACTGCTTTATACATAATACATTTTTTATATTTCAAAGCTTACAAAGTGACTTAAGTTAGAGTGTTAGTTTTTTTAAAAGGATTGCATATATTTTAGCTTTCCCATGTTGCCTCTTCATCTGCTCTCCTCCATCATAGTAGATCCGCTCCCCCTGTAAGGGTCAATATTTGGAGGAGTTTTATATGTGTAATTCCAAATGTCTCTTCCAGGATGACCTCTGTGACTTTCCAAACACGATCTGGACTCTGACAGCAGCTCCACTTACCATGTATTTCTGATGAGTCATGTAATTTTAACAGTTCTGGCTTTCTTCTGTGGGAAGTGGAGGCAATGATAATATTTACCATGTTTGGGGAAGGTGATATGGCCCATGTGAGGGACCTGGCATAGTGCTCTGGGCACATAAGGTGGACTTTGTGTTCTCGTCTCTTCTTCCCAAGGCCCTGCACTTGGTCATGGATCTGTGGTCTCTCCTACTAGCCTGGTGGATGTAGAAATTGGATAGTGGTGTTTAGGGGGAATAAGGAGGGAACCAGAATTCCAACAAAATGATAGATAGATAGATAGATAGATAGATCTCAAATAAAAGTGATCACACAGGGGACTGGCAATTGGAGAAACCCTGTGCAGGCGCAGAGCAGAAGACAGGCCTTTGGGGAGGCAAGACGCTAGGGTGCCCGACTCTTCGAGTTTGGCTGAGTGGAGAAGGTTCCCACAATGCAGGATTTTCAGTGCTAGAACCTGGAAAGATCAAGACAAATGAGACAAGGTAGACACCCGATGTCTAACCTTTTGGAAGTCATGGAGGACCCTTCCCAGGTCTGGTAGACTGGGCAACCTCCTTCCAGAGGAGTTTCAATTTCTTGATGGAGAAATATTGAAAGGGCAGATGAGAGAACACTGGGCCAAGAACACACTGGAGGTGAGAAGGAATGACTCGATGGCTCTCATTGGTTAGGTGAGTCCCCATCGTATCTGAAGGATCCACCTGAGGTCCTAGAAGCTTAGGTTGATGGAAAAGGATGTCCTTACCCTACACAAGGACAACAATTTCTCCATCAGAGCAGCAAGGAAGCTGCCCCAGCTCAAATGAGCCCTCTGGGTCAGACCCTAGAGGAGCTGGGTTTCTCCTGAGAGAGCCGAAGAAATGAAAAATGAAAAAGTACACAGAACGTGACTCCACAGGACTTAGAAGCCTCACATGGGAGGATTACTTAGAGACACAACAAAATAATTGGACGTTTGCCTCTGAGTATTCATGTGTTCTGTCCTGGAGTTAGTCCGGCCTCTCCCATCCACAGTGAAACACTGAATGGCCAGGGACTTCTCTGAAGTTGTTCTGCCCTAAGTGATTCCTCTTTGAAAGTCTTTATCTTTTTTTTTTCCCATAGAGTTTCTTTTTTTTTTAATTAAACTTTTATTTAATGAATATAAATTTCCAAAGTACAGCTTATGGGTTACAATGGCTTCCCCCTCCCAAAACTTCCCTCCCACCCGCAACCCTCCCCTTTCCCATTCCCTCTCCCCTTCCAATCACATCATGATTCATTTTCAATTCTCTTTATATACAGAAGATCAGTTTAGTATATATTAGGTAATGATTTCAACAGTTTGCCGCCATATAGCAACACATAGTGAAAAAAAAAATACTGTTGGAGTACTAGTTATAGCATTAAATAAGAGTGTACAGCACATTAAAGACAGAGATCCTACATAATATTTTTTTAAAAAAAATTAATTAATTTTCTATGCCATTTCCAATTTAACACCAGGGTTTGTTTTTTTTTTTTTTCATTTCCAATTATCTTTATATACAGAAGATCGATTCAGTATATAATTAGTAAAGATCACATCAGTTTGTACCCACGCAGAAACACAAAGTGTAAAAATACTGTTATATGCAGCCCCTCGGCCTGCTTGCTTGCTTCTGTCATCAAGAAGCCCCCTGCGTTGTCCGTCTTCAGAAGACAGAGGACCAGAAGAGCCACCCCTCGCTGAAGACCGGGGAAAACGCACGGTGTTCTCCAGGCCAGAGCGGGATTGATCTTGGATGGAGCTGATACCATCACTGCTTGTGTGTGAGAGGCAAATCCATGCCAGCACCAAACACCCCATCTTCTCCCTTTCAGGGGAAGGGAGAGAAAGCCACAGCCAGGGACATGGAGGACCATTTTCCAGATCCCTTCTAGATTCATTGTAGGCTTCTCCTTCAGGTCACTTGGGAAAGAAGAGCCTGTTTTGGGAAATGTGTGGCACGTTGTCTATAATGGAACCACTGACACTCCTCAAGCACGTCTCCAGGTAAACATTTGACTGAAATGTCAACGAGCATCTCCCTCCTGATATCCGTGAGGCAAGGAGGCTTTCAATCTGCCTGCTTTGCCGTCATGGATATTTCATGTTCAGAATAGGGCATCTGAACTTTTTCCGACTACATCAGGCTTCCTGGAGCCAAAAGCCACATTCTGTTTTTGAAGGGACAAGTCATTTATCTTTGACTGAAATGACGTTCAGGTAGGTCGCCATCCACCTGCTTAAAGTCTTGGATGAGTGAGATCTGTAAGAATGTCCTAAACAATTAGGGATGCAAGGAAAAATATTACGTAAATAGCTGATGTATAACTACCATGCCTTATGGTGATCATCCAGTCCTTAACAGTGTATGTGGTGAGGGAGAAGGGAGGTTCTGCTATTACCTCCACTTGAGGATATAATCTCTACTTTGTCCTTCTTTGTTAAAACCCTACAACCTTGTTACAAAGCATTTGGCATAGTGGTTAAGTCATCAATCGGGATGCCTTCCCTTACTTCAGAGTGCCTGGGTTCAAGCCCCAAGTCCTCCACTCACAATGCATCTCTCTGCTAATGAACACCCTGGGCAACAGGTGATGACTGAAACATTTGGGTCTCTGCCGTCCGCAAGGGAAACCCAGATTGAGCTTGGGGCTCCTGACTTTGGTTATAGGCATTTGAGGGTTGAACAAAAGATGGAAGATGTCTCTCTGCTGTTTCAAATAAAATAGAAAAAAAAAATTTCAAAGAGGATAACGAAGACTTGCCTCTCCAGAAGAGGTCATAAAAATGTCATCTCATCGAACTCCAATTTCTCTTGTAATTACAGTGCAGAAGCTAAAAGGATCAACATTTTCAAAATATTTTGCTGTTTTCATACATTCTAGTTGATTTTCCCAGCCCTGTCCCCAGTTCAGTTTTCAGATGAGAAGACAGAGATTTGGTGACTTTGGGTTTTGAAGCCAGTGCTCCCTCAAGTTTCACATCCATAATAGAAATCTAATCCCTACTCTCTCAAGTGGGGATAGGCAATCGCGGCTGGCCAATGACCTCTTCATGTGGCTTCCCAGCAGTCCAAAGACACTGGGTGTCCCTCTCGGTGGGCCTGGGTCCCGTCGTCTGAAGCCAGAGCCCGTGGTGGTCATGACCAACACTCATGGACACAGATGCTGGCACTGGGAAGTCGCAGCTACCTGCTCTTGTTGAACTTGAAGTTGCATTTTTGACCCGGTCAAAGAGGGCCTGTGAGAGCTGCGACCTCTTGGGCTTATTGTGAGGGAATAAACAAACTGGGAATATTCATTGGCCCATTACAAATGGGACTGAATAGGGTGATGATTGTTAAGGGCTTTGCAGGGATCCGGGCACAGTGGTATTTGGCAAATGTGACTACTGACCCCTTCTGGAGCAGGGTGTACCATGCGTATTTTACATGCCAGGAACCTGAGCATTGCAGAGGCCCCGTGAATCTGGTTCTGGGAACTTCTCACACTTCCTGCTTCTTTGGATGATTCTGATATGCAAAGCTAATCCCTGAATTCTGATTCCCATACAGAGAACCCAGACTTTATGGGTCCAGTTGGGCCTCACCAAAGATGCATTGAGCCCTTGCCCCATCCCCCTAGGACCGTAGAATGTAGACTTGTTTGACGATAGGGTCTTTGTGGCAGCAATTAAGTTAAAATGAGGCCATTAAGATGGGTCCCAATCCAACATGCTCAGGGTCTTTAATAAAAAGGAAATTTGGGCCCAGAGATAGACACATACAGAAGGAATATCTTGGGAAGACATGGAGGGAGAAGATGGCCATGTGATGCGAGTGATGCACCCACAAGCCAAGGAATGCTAGGAGAGACGCACAGAATGTTTCCTGACCTAATGTCTTTGGAAGAAGCCTAGCCCTGCTAATGCCTTGATTTGGCCTTCTGAACTGTGACATGATACATCACTGTTGGTTTTGGCCTTTGAGTGTGGGCTACATTGTTTTGGAAGCTCTAGGAATCTGATTCAGCAGGGGTTGGAGATGGGTTCATCTAGGGCTTTCTGGAATTGGGGTGAGGCCGAATTCGGACTTCCCTGTTCTATGACCAAGCTGATGGACATTTCACAGACTAACTTTGGGCCACAAATATTCTGCATCCAGTCTGGTAAAGAAATGCAAGCTGCTCACACAGGCAGACATACACACACACATGCACACACACACATGCACACACATGCACACACACAGAGACACACACACGGAGTCTCCATCACTAATGCTAATTAAACAGCAAATAAGGAAAGCGCAAACTTAGCTGGAGATTTCTGACCTGTGGATAATGACTTGTAGACCCTGGCCCAGAAGCAATTTTTGAAAACTGCCGGCATCCTGGGTAACATCCAGTGTGCTCCTCACCTGCAGTGTGAATGTGGAGTTCTGTCACCTGTGAAATGGCCACAGTGCTGTTACAAAGTTAAACGAGAAGCTATATGCAGTGTGTCTCTCACTGTGAGGCCAACAGGAGTGAGTATCCTCTAAATGGTAATTATTAATAATGTTATTGCTATTGTGTGCTCAAGGATGAAACAGTCACACTTTATTTCCCCAGTTTTTATTCTTAATTGAATAGCTTATTAGAAAGGTTTAAAAAATGGAGAATCTAATGGCCTAATTCTTTCCGTGGTCTGGGAAGGATGATCCGGTTGGCTGGTTTTTCCTCTGCAGTAATGAGTGAATCGTACCGTGTGCATTTTTCATATGAAGATGGAGCTCCTGATGAACCAGGAGGGACATTTGAGTGCTGTGTAATGTGGCAATGTAGGTATTTACATTAGCACCTCCCCCTAACCTCACCTGCAGCCTGACCATCAGCATGATATGGCAAAATTCTAGAAAGATGATGGGGCAAATTAGTGTAGTAAGCATAGAGTAGAGATGAAATATATGAGTCGTCACTCTCCGCTGTGCCCAGGCCAACACTGCTAATCAATCATAAATCTCCTGAATCTATTCATGGATTTAGAATCCCATCTTGAGAGCTCAGTTACTGTCACACAAGCATGGTCAGCTTCAGTCTGAAAACATGTTTGCTATCTCTAAATGAGGAGAAGAGAGCAAAGCCTAACATTTATGTCCCTGGTGGGGGCAAAACTGAAGCAAGCCATTCACTCACAAAAATCTAATGTCCATAGTAGAAAGGAAAGTGGGGCTCTGGGCGTGGAGGGCTAGTTGATGTAAAGAAAAAAAAAATGGGAGAGGGGCGGGCACTGTGGCGTAGTGGGTAAAGCTGACGTCTGAAATGCTGGCATCCCGTATGTGTACCTGTTTGAGTCCTGACTGCTCCACTTCCAATCCATCTCTCTGCTGTGGCCTGGGAGGGTAGAAGATGGCTCAAGTAATTAGCCCCTGTCCCTGTGTGGGAGAACTGGAAGAAGATCCTGGCTCCTGGCTTTGGATTACCTTAGCTCTGGCCATTGGGGCCATTTGGGGAGTGATCCATCAAATGGAAGACTCAGTCTCTCTCTCTCTCTCTCTCTCTCTCTCTCTCTCTCACTCTCTCTCTCTCTCTCTCTCTCCCTCCCCCTCTCTCTCCCTCTCTCTCCCTCTCGTTCCCTCACGCTCCCTCTCTTTGCCTCTGCCTCTCTATAATTCTGCCTTTCAAATAAATAAATAAATCTTTAAAAAAAAAAAAGCAATGGGAGAATAAGAGGGCAATAAATCAGACTCATAGATAAAGCCCAGGGAAAAAGAAAGCTCAGGACAAAGACTTCAAGACAGAGAAGGTGAATAATTGGAGGTCCTTGTTAAATAGTTCAGTGGTGATGCCTAAGGGGAATTATGTAGGCCAGGATTTAAATATTTAAATGTTTCCTGGGGGCTAGCGATTCTCCTAGGCACAACCATGGACATCTTATTGTTCGACTTCACAATAATTCCTAAGGTAGGAAGGATTTCTCCAATTTTATAGATGACAAACTGAGACTCAGATCAAGTAACTTACCCAAAGTAATACTTTTGTGCCTTCCATGTTGTGAATCTTTTCCTTATTCTATCACAACAGAAGTTCTTACTTTTGGATCTTTAATATTTTCCAGACTTCTTTATACATTTACTAGTAAAATTCAAAATAGCAATAGCAGTACAAAATAATAGAAACTATAAAGTTTAACCAGGTTATATATGGATAAAATTTTTCCTTGACATCAAAGAGCTTCAAGGAAGGATGTAATAGGTCTCCAGGCCGGAAACAGACACAGAAAAGGAGGTTAAGACACAGCAAAAGACAACTCTGCAAGGAAGGGCTGAGGCTGTTTTAGCATCTATGATCAATCTTCAAAAAAATTTATGCAAAATGCATAAATTAGGAAAAAGCAATGCATGAATTTCAAAAAATTATTTCACAGAAATAAACTTATCTCTTAATCTTATTTGTTCACGAGCTTTTTTGAAGTCCCCTTGTATGCGTGTGCCAAGGTCATAGTCAACCCAGAGTCCGAGCTGACGGTGCTCCTGGGTGAGGCAGTGCTGCACACCCATGTGTGTGGCTCCCGCAGCTGGACCTGGTTCTGAAGCCTGCCTCTGCCTCTCCCCGGCGGTGTCCTTGTCTTACCCGCACTGCCTTGGGTGAGGTGTGATGACGCCAGATGCAGGCAAGACGGAAAAACCAGAGAGAGCTTCCCAGTTTGTCACTCAGATTTCCGGGACATCAGCCCCTATGGAAGGCCAGACAGGAAAAGCAGCAGGCCCAATCCAGGGACAGAGAGAGCGCGGGGACTCTGAGTGGGAGCCTTTGTTGTGGGAAGGAAAGGGTGAAGCAGGGTGACCAGGCCCAGGGTTTGCTCATTTGAGTAATTTCAACTTTTTTCTCTGGGGCACTGAGACATCCCTGGCTGGCTGTCAGGCCCTGGGATAATTGGGGTGGATGGATTGTCCCAGTCAGAGAGCTGGTTGGAGAGTAGACTTAATCAACTGCTCAGGAAAGAGAACTGGCCAGAGTCTTAAAACTAAGTCAGGGCAGCATGTCAAAAAGCTATAGAGGGGGCCGGCTCTGTGGCTCAGCAGGTTAACGCCCTGGCCTGAAGCACTGGCATCCCATATGGGCGCTGGTTCTAGTTCCAGCTGCTCCACTTCCAACCCAGCTCTCTGCTGTGGCCTGGGAAAGCAGTGGAAGATGGCCCAAGTCCTTGGGCCCCTGCACCCCTGTGGGGGACCCAGAAGAAGCTCCTGGCTCCTGGCTCCTGGCTTCAGATTGGAGCAGTTCTGGCCATTGTGGCCAATTGGGGAGTGTACCATCGGATGGGAGACCTTTCTTTCTCTGCCTCTCCTTTCTCTGTGTAACTCTGACTTTCAAATAAATAAATAAATCTTAAAAAAAAAGCTATAGAGGAAGAACTCTTTGGGCCTCCATATCTTCATCTGTAAATTGGGGATAACAGTATATATCCCAGAGACTTGTGTGAGATTAAACAAGAAAATAGGCATAAAGCACTTCGGTGGTGCCAAGAAGTGCTCAATAAAATGTTCTCATCATTTAATAAATGATGTTATTAATGAAATCATTAAAGTCCTAAGAAGGACTCTGTTTATTACAATTAGAAGTGTTTGCCTTGCCCAACACCTTCTAGCTGACATGGCCGCAACCCACATCTCCTGATCCAGGAAGCTGCTTTTTCTGTGACGTGGAACTTTTTAAAAAAATTATTCAAGAGAGAAGGAGGGAGGGAGACAGAGGGAAACTTCCATCCACTAGTTTCACTCCCAAATCTTAACAATAATCAAGGCTTGGGGTACAGCCAGGAGCCAGGGACTTGATCCAGGTCTCCCATGTGGGTGGCAGGGACCCAACTACTTGAGCCATCACCTTCTGCCTCCAGGGGTATGCATTATGAGGATGCTGGAATCGGGAGCTGGAGCCAGGTATTAAACCCGAGCAATCTGTTGTGGGATACAGAAATCTTAACCAGCATCTTAACCAGCTGACCAAATGCCCTTCCCCTGGGGCACTTCGGAATGGGTCTGGATCTGTCTGTTGACTGGTTGACCAAAGACTATGAGGTGAGGTATCACAAAGGAGGATGACCAGTGAACCTGCTAACTGTTAGCTGAGACAACCAGGCTGGCTTTCTCTGGGATACACAGAAGACTGGTTACATCAGAGGGAAAGACACAGAGCTATCCTTAGGGAAAAGGTTGATGGAACACGTTTTTGTAGAACCACCTTGAATCCTGATTGCTTTTCTGGTTCTATCATAAATACTCTTTTAATCCCTATCCAGTGCTTCCTTTTAAATGTCACTATTGTCCCATGATATAGGGTAAGCATTTCACTGATATACTGTCTAAGCAGATGCAAAATGGGATGTCACCTCCACATAAGCCCAAAGAGAGGTCATGGGACTGCCATTCTGGCTCCATGTTCAACTTGATTTGGACCAGCCATGCACCTGCTATCAGTCTCAGTCAGCCTTCCTGGATAGCTTCTGGGGTTCTGACATATCATGAGGTTCCAGTGCTCTGTGCATCTCAGAGTGGCTGAAGCCAGCTGAGGATGGAGCAGTGGATGCCAGGAGGAACCCCAGAGTCAGGACGCCTGTTTCCTTCACCTCAGAGTACAGCCATCTTGATGTTTGTACTCTGTAATCCCAGATGACTAGAGAAGAAATTGAGATGTGTTATCAACCAGAGACGTGGAGATAAATATAGCCCTTGTTGGATTAATATCCCCAGGATTACTCATGTCTCCTCCAAAATGAAGCCAAGATCATGTGCAGCCTGACAAGCAGCCATCTGGCCCGAGAAGAGTCGCCATATGGATGGCTCTCGCTAATTATAGTTAAACACTGAAGGGAGGGGTTCCAACGTGCAGCCTCTTCAGATCCGAAGTCCCCTGGTTTACCCTGTGCCGGGAGCTAGCAGAAACGCTGTGTGGTGCCCCTGTTACAACTTCCCAGCCATATTCAGGTATGTCGATGGACCTTCCTTGGGCCAACGATTGTCAGCTTGAAAGTGGAAGAATAACACTTGTCCATCCTTATGTGAAAAGAGTTAGCAACAGTGGCCTCTCTGTTGAATAAAGAACCAATGAAGACACTGGATCATGAGGAACTCCAAGGAAATACTTAATAATTTTAGAAAACCACATTTGGTTCCTATTATGGACTTGGGTCCTTATTTAGCGTACTGGGATTTTTACAAATGACATAAAGATAGGATTATTTTAGTTAATTAAGTTGTGTTGATCCAAGGGAAAAAAGGACTCAGGGGATCCTTCTGATCTCAGAAAGAAAATTGCCTCGTTGAAAGTATACAGAAGCCTACAACATTGCTTTTTTTCTTAAAGTAGGTGAAGATGGCTGACTCTTCATCCCAAGAGGATAAGAGGGTGGGAAACTTGGACAATTAGAAATTTATTTTCTACACTTGCCTTTGAGCAAGCATCAAAACTCCCCAATTTTTCTATGGGTTACATGTTGAGTAGATGATTCAGTTTTGGGTAAGATGAGTGAGGATATTCAGTTTGTAGATGGCTATTTGGTGCTGTCCTTTTGCAAGCATTGCTTGGGTTATTCCTGGCCCTTGGTTCTCTAAGTACAACTAGCTCACCCACTCAACACGTTATCAAATTAGGACTACCTTTTGCTGAAATATCCATGTCCTGTGAATCCAGGTGGGTGACACACATGAGTAAAACAGAACAGGTACAAGGAGACTCACCTGGCACTCTCAGTGTGTGTTAATTGTTCTACTTTTCTTCAAGATGTGACCAGAGAGAAATTCTTCTCCTCTAAGACAAACACAGCAATGAGAGAATGATCATGAGTGAGAACTGATGCCTGGTTCTAGAGTTTGGGAGACAGTAGGATGTGGGAGGATGGTTCATTAACTGGAGAGTATACACCCTGTGTCAAGAGGATCCCCTCTAAACAAGTAGCCTGTAGTTACCACTGAGCAAAGAAAGCCCAGTATTACTACATGAATGGACTTTTCTGGAGATACTCTCAACTGAGATAGTCATGCACAATATTGCAAGTCTCCTTGCTGCAAATTTTAAATAAACATTTGAATCTTTTCCTGTAGGAGGGGGCTTCAAAAGTTCACAGAAAATAGGCATTACTCTTCATTGTGTTTTTTTTGAACCCCCCCAAAAATTACTTTTAAAAAGAAATACTATTATTACTCTGGTTTGGTTGAAGTAATAGAATGTGAGCTAAATTCTTCTAGGAGTAAACTTGTCAACATAGGGGATGGTTTACATAAAATGATACTAACATACAGGAAACAGAGCTGAGAGATTTGAGTCCTAGTGATGTCATTTAACCTGGATCCACCCAGATCTGAAGCCTCTGAGCCCTAAACTTCCCAACTATACAACCTAACAACTTCTTTTGTTGTTGTTGCTTAAGTCAGTATGAGTTATAATTCTTTTACTTTCAACTAAGAGAAAGAGTTCTCATTAATACATAGAGCTTGAGGTCATTCACAAATGGTTCATAGCAGGAGTGTTTAGTGTGTTCATGCCAAGGACCAGCTGATGTTTGTGATGGCTGGAAATGAAAGAGTGTTGGGACCAAGCACGTTGCACAGAAGGAAAGAAGCTGTATCAGAAATAACCTAGAATGCCCTACTAAAAAGTTTATTTCTTCAACCATAGGCAACAGTAAGCCAGTGAAGGGTTTGGGGTGGCCCTAGCTTCCTCTTTTGAGGATTTTATTGGTAAGTTTGGCCTCTCTACTGTAGACTATCTTTTCCTTCTAGTTCCTTCCAAGGCAGGCAAGGGGCTTCCTCCTGCATGATTAGGCCCATGTTTTCTGGATTTCTCACATCTGAGCCTGTTATGGACTCATTTGACTGGTTTGCAATCCCAGGTGAATACACAGGGAACAGAAGCTCCCCTAGCACTTGGAATACGTGAAACACTAAAGCAAAGTCTCAATAATAGAAGAACAAATGGTACAGTGTTTTCCTAAGCAAGTTTGGATTAGATTTATGTTAATTACAGGAACCTGGCAATTTAATAGTCTGGAGAACTTTCATCAACTTCAGGAAGTACATATATAATTCATGGTTTCTTGGTACCCAGGATTGTCAGCAGGGAATATAATGAGAGAAGGGAGGGAGGGAATGAGGGAAGAAGGGATGAAGAGAGAGAGAGAGAGAGAAAGAAAGAAAAAGAGAGAAGGAGAGAGAGAGACAAGGAGGGAGAGGGAGAGAGAGGGAGAGAGAGACAAGGAGGGAGAGGGAGAGAGAGGGAGAGAGAGACAAGGAGGGAGAGGGAGAGAGAGAGGGAGAGGGAGGGAGAACAGCAGAGAGCAAAATTGTGTGTCACTTGTCACCCAGCTGAGGCTCCTCTTGCAATTTATGGGGACTGTCAGCTACTAACGATCTAAATAACTCATTTCCATGCCAGAGATTATAACTGAAACAGCAAATGCTGGACAGCAATCCTTTGTGGTGACAGTTTTTTGAAACCAGGACACAGTCTGGTCTGCAGGAGTGCTACAGAGCAGGCGCTGGCACAAGTTAAAGGCTAACAGGCATCTTTCCATATCTGTCTTTCACATTACTTTTTTACAAGAATCATTCAAGAAAGGCTTAAAGGAACCCGTGGAGAGGGTGTGGGAAATTGTTTTCACATCCTAATGGCAAGAGTTTAGGGATCAAACAGACCTGGATTTAAATCCTAATTGCTCCACTTACAATCTGTGTTATGTCAGAGAAGTAATTCATCTCTCAGCCCACCTTAAATGTTCGTTGAATACCTGATGAGCAAAGGAGTAAGAATCAAGGGTGAGGACCTATGCTGTGGCATAGTAGGTTAAGCCTCAGACTGCACTGCTGGCATCCCAGGTGGGTGCCATTTAGGATCCCAGCTGCTTTGCTTCCAATCCAGCTCCCTGCTGGTGACCTGGGAAAGCAGTGGAGGATGGCCCAGTTGCTTGGGCCCCTGTACACATGTGGGAGAATTGGAAGAAGCTCCTGGCTCCTGGCTTCAAATTGGCCCACCTCCAGCTGTTGCAGCCATTTGAGGCATGAATCAGAAGACAGAAGACCTCTCTCTCTCTCTCTCTCTCTCTCTCTCTCTCTATATATATATATATATATATATATATCTCCCTCTCCCTCTCCCTCTCCCTCTCCCTCTCCCTCTCCCTCTCCCTCTCCCTCTCTCCATCTATAACTCTGCCTCTCAAATAAATAAACAAATCTTTTTAAAAAAAGACTCAAGGGTTGGTAGAGCTTCAGGGTGAAAGTCTGCGGGTTATTGCTGCTGAAATTCCTAGAGCTGACCTGGTCCCCACCTTCACCTTTCCTTATTTTTTCTTTAATTTGAGAGACAAATGGACAGAGTTTCCACCTGCTTGTTCACTTCCCAAAGTGCCTGCATGGCTTGGGTTAGGCTGGTTAGTAGCTGAGAAATCACTGCAGGTCTCCCATATGGGTAGCAGACACTCAATTACTTGAGCCAATATTGTTGCCTCCTGGAATTTGGCATTGGAAGTAAGCCAGAGCCTGAAATCAAGCGCAGGCACCTGACTGGGATGCAATGTCTGAACCTCCAGGCCAGGCACCCACTACCCCTTCTTTCTATAATCTTGCATTTCTGTACAGAAAAGGTCCACATTGTTCTCTGGAATCTCAAATGCCCATGCTTTGTTTAATCCTGAGTGAGCAGGTTTCTCTTATTTGCAACCCAATAAAACTCTCATGCTACTCTAAGGAGATGGAGATTGAGAAAATCCAAAGGGTGTTTTTCCTCCAAAATGACTCAAAATGGGGATAAACACAGGCAGTGGCAGTGGCCACAACTCTGGGAAACATAAAAGATATTTATGGTTTGTACTGACTGTTTTTTATACCCTGGCCCAACAGGCTACCCAGCTTGGGCTAGGAACACCACTTCAATTGTCTGTATTCCTGGTAGGGCCTTGTCTCCAGTTCCTCTAATGCTTCCCCTCATCTCCTCATCTTCTACATTCATTTCTCTGAGGATTTTCAATACTCTATCTTCCCACAGACTGTTTTCGTGAATTAGTGACCTCATCAAATTCGAAACTCTCCTTACAGGAGATGAAACATTGAAATCGCCATGGAAGAATCCTGTCTACATCTACACAGCAGGTACATCTTGACTTAATTTAAGTCTTTTATGTCATCTCAAACCCTGCATGTCTAGGGTTCTGTGTCCCTCTACTCCTGGTCCTTTTCTGCGATTGAACAGCAGCCATACAGAGGTTTAAGCCAGAAATTTGGGCATCTCTTTGCTTCATGCATCTCCCTGATTTCAGTCAAACCTGTTGACTTCATCAGCATCCTGCCTGCTAAATATCTCTCCGATCCATGCACTTTCTCACCTGCGTTCTCACTGCCACGCCCAAGCCAGGCTGCCATGATCCCCCTCCAGGGTGATGGACACCCTTTCCTCCTGTCCACCTGCTCCCTCCCAGGCTTCCTCTTGCCATGCTTCTTTCTTTACAAACATAAATAGTATCCTGGATATTAATTCATCTCCTCTATACCTCAGCCACCACCTCAGGGTCCCATCCTGGCTCCCACTGGCTCATTAACAAATGTCACAAGTGCCAGCTTCCTACTTGTGGCTACACACTCCTGTTCTTTACGCTTGATGGCAAATAACTCTTAAGACAAGAGCTCTTCAACTTCTTTATGACTCCAAGACATTCATGTCACACTTTCCTCACATTTGTTTACTCCTCCTTCTCTTCACTTCCATTATTATTTCACTTAAATTTCAAGGTCCATCACTTGCCATCACCTTTTTCCAAATGCCACTTACTCAACAGCCCTAGCTCCTTTTCTCTCTCTGCCATATTTGCTTGACCAAACCCAGCTTAGATGTAATAAGTCGTATGCCTCCTTTGTGCTACGCCTGAGCAACTGAAAATCACCGGAGAAAATGAAGGCAGGGGATGGATTTTTCATACGATGATCTATGCCTATTGAACTTGTGTTTCTGCTCTTTTATGATATAATTCAATTTCAGAAGGATGCCATAAAGAGTATGAGCAAATGTACACAAAAATAATTAAAATATCACCTGGCATGTGGGAAGAACTTAGCTAACACGAATGATTACTATTCTTCGTGCTGTTGTTAAAATTATCACAGTCGAATGGAATGGGAGAGGGAGCGGGAGATGGGAGGGTTGCAGGTGGGAGGGAAGTCACTGTAATCCATAAGCTGTACTTTGGAAATTTATATTTATTAAATAAAAGTTAAAAAAATTATCACAGTCATTAACCCACCATCCTCTTAACCACTGACCTTGAGAATCTCATCAGTTGAGATGTGAGCTGAAAAACTGGACACCTTCCAATAAAGACTCCTTATTCTTACTTTCACCAAGTCTCCAAAGTGGACAGTCCTTTAATATATATATATATCATATAAAATATATAAAAGTTATATACTCTTACTTTCCTAAGGCTTTTCCATTTTCCCATTTTTCTCTGGTACCGTAAATAAAAGGCTGGTCACCGTGTGAACTGATGTGTAAATCTGCAGCTGCTGTGTCCCATGCTCAGGGAAACCCATTAAATCAAGAACTTAAATCACGTTCCGCACAATGACGCGGGAGTCACTGAGACTTGGTCTATGAGAAAAATAATGAGCACCTTCCTTAAAAGAAAAGGAAACCTTCTAACCACAGTCCTGGTTGATGCCCATGTGTGCACCGGAGACCCATTTCCTTCAGGATTGAAACTCATCATCCTCAAGCAATTTAGCTCCGGCACTCACACGTCTAGAAGCGAGGTAGCGTAAGAGCTACCTCGACATGAAGGCTGGCTGAGCTAATTGTATCAGGCGCCGTGATCTCTCATTGGATCAATAGAAGAGCATCTGTAAACATCCCGGGAAGATTTTGCTGCAGTGCCTGGGCCCTCTGGGGAACCCCGGTGTCAATACTAATCCACAAGGATGTGTTCAGAAAAACACAGTGAATTAACCAGGAGAGAAATGATAATTCTGATGCTGTAACTATTCATTGTTGTCACAGAACAGAAGCAAAAACCAACTTAGACACTGGGTCCAGAGCACTGTAGGCCGTACCCTTCTGTGGCACAGGCTTAGGACCCTGTCACTCTGACAGCTCATGACTTTCTGTTAGCAGAGACAAGTGACACTTTCGGTACCAATGTATTCTGTGATTCAGAGGAAAATTTTACATTTTTTTAAAGATGTATTTATTTATTTGAAAGAGTTACACAGAGAGAGAGAAGAGAGGCAGAGAGAGAGAAAGGTCTTCCATCTGATGGTTCACTCCCCAATTGGCCGCAACAGCCAGAGCTGCACCAATCTGAAGCCAGGAGCCAGGAGCTTCTTCCAGGTCTCCCACATGGGTGCAGGGGCCCAAGGATTTGGGCCATCTTTCACTGCTATCCCAGGCCATAGCAGAAAGCTGGATCGGAAGTGGAGTAGTCGGGTCTCAAACCAGCACCCATATGGGATGCTGGCGCTTCAGGCCTGGGTGTTAACCCACTGCACCACAGCGCCAGCCCCCTTAAAATGATATCACCCCAAAACTCCTTGATTGTGAATCAGAGCAGAATGAGAATGTACCTCAATTTTTGAGCTTGTAAAGGCCCAAGGAGGGGAGTTATGGGATTGGAGGCCTAGCCAATAGTTCGATATTTGGTCATTATTTGAGTCTTGCCTTTGTAATAATTCCTCCACAAAAGATTCATTTGTTTGAACATGTGTGTGTATATGTGCATGTGCAAGTATGTGTGCACACATGCATGTATGTATGTGTGTGTGTAAAAAGCAGTGGGGGGGGTAGGAATTACTACATACCAGCAATGACTCCCAGCTGTAATTAATTAAATTACCCATCATCCCTTCTTCAACACTTCTTCCTTCTCCGTAGTGTTGTCTTACTTCTCATGGCTTTCTCCAGTTGGTGCAGATTTCAAAATTATTTTCTCAGGATTGGATCCTTGCAATGTGTTTGTCCACAGTGCTTCTGCCTCCACATAGGAAGATACAGTAAGGATGTTGACGACAATGACAATAATAGAAAGGGTAACAGTTGCAGCTTTAATAACACACAGAGTCCATACGACTTGCCAGGCATGATTTAAGCACCCAGGATAGATGGTGTTATTAGTCTCATTTTATAGATGGAGAAACTGAAGGCATAGAGAGGTAAGCCGTATGCTCCAAATCACAAAGCCAGTAACTGACGGAGCCTGAGCTCAGGTCTGTGAAATATGACTCCAACGCCTACATTCTTAGATATTACACTAGATAATGGACCCCAAAGGACACGTTCACGGCTTCTCTGACAGCTAAGTCAAGACATTCTGCAGGTTGAGGAAACCAAGTCCTCACGGGGTCACAGCTTCCGCAGTGCACATAGACACAGAAGTTAGCAGTGGGGCCATCCTAGAGAACTTTCATGGCATTTGAATGAATCTCTACTGTGGCTCAGTTAGTAGGTCACCCAGTTGTTGGTTTGGGTGTAGGAAATGAAAGTTGTGCTAAATCCTAAAGATCTCTGAGTCTGCCATACCAATATAAACGGAATATAGCTTTTCAAATACATGTAGCATTTTCTCACAATTCGTTTGGAATAGGAACATTAAGGCTACTTTCACCTCTTGTTTTTGTCGGTTTTCCCAAAGGACCTCAAGAATGAAGAATTGCGGCGCCGGCACACCGGGTTCTAGTTCTGGTCAGGGCACCGGATTCTGTCCCAGTTGCCCCTCTTCCAGGCCAGCTCTCTGCTGTGGCCCGGGAGTGCAGTGGAGCATGGCCCAAGTGCTTGGGCCCTGCACCCCATGGGAGACCAGGAGAAGCACCTGGCTCCTGCCTTCGGATCAGCGCGGTGCGCCGTTCGCAGTGTGCCGGCTGCGGTGGCCATTGGAGGGTGAACCAATGGCAAAAGGAAGACCTTTCTCTCTGTCTCTCTCTCTCACTGTCCACTCTGCCTGTCAAAAAAATTTTAAAAAAAAATTAAAAAATAAAAAAAAAGAATGAAGAATTGAGACAATCTCCTTCTCCCGGACTCTGTCATTCTCAGTCAGTGGCAGCAGCTTAATTGTTTAGCTATTTGTGCTTTCTCTTTTTCCTCCTCAGGTACACCCCCTAGTGCACAGGGTATATATCCTTCAAGTCACCTTCCTTATTTTATGCTTGTTTCAAATATACCTGTGCCCTTGAAAATATATGGTGTTGTTTGTGTCTGCACGTTTTTAATTTGAATAAATAATATTGTGCTATAAATCCCAGCCTGTTTCTTACCTTTCATCCCTCACACTGGATTCCTGAGATTTATTCACAGTGCTCTAGGCAATATGGTGTGTGGCTCTTTGGTTTGCCGGCCATTTACTATTCTCTACTTTCTGACTCAAAAGCAATAATAAGAAAAACCATATATTGTACTTATTTAATTTTTTAAGCTCTTTACATAGTGGTGTGAGAAAAGATAATATCTCAGATGCATTTTTGATTTCTGGTTCAACCACATAGAACATGGCCGTGGTTGAGCCCTTGCTCAAACATCTTTGGAACACAATGGCAGGTACAGTTTGCTCATGCAATCCTTAAGCTCATGTTATGAGGCAGGCAATATTATTTCCATTTTACCTGATGAGGATCCTGAGACAATATCCTTGGTGTTGCATATCCTTATCTTGCTTGAGCTCCCAAAGTTTACATAAGGACCCATCCAGGTCTGTAGAAGATGTGCAGAAGTTAGGAGGTCATTTTTTAAAATTTTTATTTATTTATTTATTTATTATTTATTTTTTATTTAATGAATATAAATTTCCAAAGTACAGCTTATGGATTACAAAGGCTTCCCCCTCCATAACTTCCCTCCCACCCGCAACCCTCCCCTTTCCCACTCGCTCTCCCCTTCCATTCACATCAAGATTCATTTTCAATTCTCCTCATATACAGAAAATCAGTTTAGTATATATAAAGATTTCAACAGTTTGCCCTCACATAGCAACACAAAGTGAAAAAAATACTGTGGGAGTACTAGTTATAGCATTAAATAACAGCGTACAGCACATTAATGACAGAGATCCTGCATATTTTTTTAAAAAGATTGATTAATTTTCTATGTAATTTCCAATTTAACACCAAGTTTTTTTTTTCATTTTCAATTATCTTTATATACAGAAGATCGCTTCAGTATATACTAAGTAAAGATTTCATCAGTTTGCAACCACACATAACCACAAAGTGTAAAAATACTGTTTCAGTACTAGATATCTCATTACTTCACCTTGGACAGCCCATTAAGGACAGATCCCACATGGGACGTAAGTACACAGTGACTCTTGATGTTGATTTAACAATTTGACACTGTTGTTTATGGCATCAGTAATCTCCCTAGGCTCTAGTCATGAGTTGCCGAGGCTATGGAAGCCTTTAGGGTTCGCCAACTTCGATCTTATTCCGACAGGGTCATAGTCAAAGTGGAAGTTCTCTCCTCCCTTCAGAGAAAGGTACCTCCTACCTTGATGGCCCCGTTCTTTCCACTGGGATCACACTTGCTGAGATCCTTCATTTAGGTCTTCTTCTTCTTTTTTTTTTCCAGAGTGTCTTGGCTTTCCATGCCTAAAATATTCTCATAGGCTCTTCAGCCAGATCCAAATGCTTTAAGGGCTGATTCTGAGGCCAGAGTGCTATTTAGGACATCTGTCATTCTATGAGTCTGCTGTGTCTCCCCCTTCCCATGTTGGATCCTTCTCTCCCTTTTTTGGTTTTATCAGTTAGTATTAGCAGACATTAGTCTTGTTTGTGTGATCCCTTTGACTCTTAGATCTATCAGTGTGATCAATTATGAACTGAAATTGATCACTTGGACTAGTGAGATGGCATTGGTACATGAGGAGGTCATTTTTTTTAACTAGGGTTCGCTGTAAAGCTCCTGTGATAGCTAATTTTAGACATCACCTTGACTGAGTTAAGGGATACCAAGTAACTGGTAAATCATTATTTCAGGATGTGTCTGTAGCAGTGTTTCCTGAAGACGTTAGCACTGGAATCTGTGGACAGGGTGAGGAAGATCTCCCTCAGTGCCAGTGGGCAGCATCCCACTGGCTGATGGCCCAGAAGGAACAAAACGGGAGAGGAAGGGTGGATTTGTTCCCTCTCTCCTAGCACTGGGACGCCTTTCTTGTGACCTTGGACATCAGAACTCCAGACTCTTTGGCCTTTGGACTCCAGGACTTAAATTAGCAGCTCCCCAGGTTCCTGTGCCTTCAGACTTGGACTGAGCCTCTCTAGTCCTCCCCGGGTCTCTGGATTGCAAATGTTTGCTCACGGGGATTCTTGGCCTGCCAAGTCCCATGTACCAACCCCCCGAATAGTTCCTCTCTCCTCTCTATGTCTCTCTGTCTCGTCTCTCTGTCTCTCTCTCATTCTGTCTCTCTGGAGGACCTTGACTAACACAGCTCCTATCCTTATAAATACTCTCTCTGTCTATTGAATTGAGCTTGGTTCCTGTTCAGCCTCAGGACTTAGTGCTTCGACAGCTGTGCTTAGAATCCTTAGGTCTGTGTCTCTGCATCCTAAGTTCAGACTGGCATTTGCAGAAGTGGGTCTTTTCCTGATGTTCCAGTGGCTCAAATCCCTCTAAGATACTCTTAAGTGGCTGTGCTCATTTTTGCTAAGAAAGAATGGGAAAAAGAGTAAGCATGGGGCCCACTGATAGCCTGAGTTAAATTTTCTCCTTATATTACAGAAACCCTCTTTATTCTAGAAAAGAGGCTTTAGCAAAGCCAGAGTGAGGGAGACTTAATTGTAATCTTATATAGAACTCAGCTATTTCTGGGAACATGAGGGCCACAATATTTTGTAACAGTACCTCTTGGACCTACGAAAGGCTTGTGGGTCTTCCCAGCAGCAATACTGACTATCGTCTATTGAGCATTGATGTGCAAGTACTATGCTAGATTCTTATCTGAATAACTTTTAATTTTAAATATCTCAATTAATTTAAAAAACTACCCCCCCCATAATGCAGATGAGGAAGCTGAGAATAACAGAGCTTTCTCAGGGCCACACAGCAAAAAGTGGCAGTGCCAGGATTCAAATCCTTACCCACACTGCCTGCCACTAACCAGCTGTTCTTCTCTGTGCCAAAGGTAGACAGAATGGCTTCTAGCAAGATGGCACTAAAAATATCAGGGCAAGCAAATGGTAGCTGCTCCCATATAAACACTCTTCTGCTGTGCAACTTGGTCTCCTGCCCTTCAGCAACTCATGGACTGATGCGTATCAGAGAAGGCCGAGGAGGCAAAAGACAAGCACAGCAAGTTAAGAGCAGAAGCAAAATCCCAGGACCATGAGTGTGCAAAGAAGACTGAAAATGCAAAGGAGGGAAGCTAAGATCACTTTAAAAACAGCTCCAGGCCCCGACACCATACCCACCCCTGCCCTCTTCTAGGAGGAGAAGTCAGCACTTGCACACGTTGCTATTTATTTCCTTAAGTTCCTCATCACCATGGAATACTGCATCTCTCCTTTCACTTGGGGAAAATCATTGTGTTGGGATATTACGAATCATCTTCTAATCTTTCTCTTTATCTGCAAAGCATAAATAGTGTCAGCTGGTGAGGTCTGATTGCTCCGATATTTCAGGTTTATATTTTGAATAACACAAGGTTTGGTTGCTAACACTGGTAAATAATTTACTCTAGTCTGAAATATAAGCTCCAGGCAAGAAACATGAGATCAGACATGGGAGCTGCCATACGACAGTAAACACACTGCTACCCTCTGAAGAGTTTTTCTGCATTCACTGCTGGAGGAAAGAGGGGGAACTGACGAGAGGTGGGGCATCAGCCAAGGTTCTTCTGGCTGCTGCCCAAATAAAATGGTTTTGCTGACTTCAAAGGAGGCTGAAGAGGTGAATATTAATTGTGAGCATCGAGGGGGATGAGATAACTGACGAACAGGCCCTCCAGGCTCTAACACCAAAACCATACTACCCCCAACCGAAACCCGTGGATATGCCCATGCCAAGTAGCATTGCCTACTTGTTATTTATCCTTAATGAAATCATTCTAAACCCCAGAAGTACAGAACGGTGGCAGCAGGAAGGGCACGGTTTAATTTCTTTGATTTCATATATCTTAGGGCATAGGTAAAAATTAGCCAATGGACTGTCTCATGATAGAGTAGTCTGTTTGATGCTTTTGTAATACCATTAAATGAAAAAGGCAGGATTTGGAGTGCAGCTGCAGTGTGGTCACGGTGAAGTTCAAGTCAACATCTATATTTCCGGAGAGAGCAAAGACAGAAAATAAATACATGTGTCCGTGTGTTACTGGTGCTTGTTGGGAGATAGGAGGGTAGCTCTAGGTAACACCTCTTGCTACGGTGAGAGCATACTCCCAGGGGGGATGCTGGGGCTGTGGTGTTGCCCCCAGGATTGTTCTGGAGAGCAAGAGAGTGCCTGTATTAAAGTGTGGCCTCCTTTGAAGAGGGGGTGTCTCCCTCCTGCCAGCACACCTTGGAAGGGTACCGGTTGGCCTTCACTTCTCTCTCCTCGACTGGGAGTGACTACTTGGAGCTCTGGGGTGAGAAGGGGTCTGAAGTCCACGGAATTGAAGGTCTGAGTGATTACTGACGTCTACCTGGGGACAGAATAAGAAGTGGCAGAGCGGGCTGTTGTATTTGCCACCTGAGTCTGGAGCCAGATCCTGAGTTGAAATCCTGGCACTGAGCTTGGGGTTTGGGGCCCTTCCGGAGTGCCTCTAGTTTGCTTAGATTGGCTCCCTTATCTGTTGTCACCCTGCGGGAGTTACCTGAAACAATCCCTCATGTATGGCTCAATTCCCTTCTGTCTCCCCACCTCCTTTGTTCCCTTCCGTCAGAACCCAGAAGGCAGCCTTATTATCTTTTCTGACACTCTCACTGCACATTCGGCACAACTGTAAGTGCTTCCACCAGGCAGCGGAAGGCCCCAGGTTAGAGGACAGGAGCCCCCTCCTCAACTGCCCGACCCACATCAGGCTGTGGGCATTGTGAGTTCTAGATACCATCAGCTGCCAAGCCTGTTCTCTCTGCTCTTTTCAGCACAGCCGTGACAGGAGGCATATTACAGGGCTGACAGGCTGTTTCTCAGGACCCAGTAGTGTTAGAAGGACCTGTCAGAGAGAGCAAAACCACAAAATACCTCAATACACCAGGCACAATGCTGAGTTAGGCAGATTACAGATGGAATTTTTGAAATTCCTCCTTGGAGGCCAGAAGCCTGGAACTTCAATAGCTCTGTATTCCTGGAGGAAAAGAATTTCTTGATTGGACTGAGAAATGCAATCCCCACCCATTGGACTTCAACTGGAGGAGAATATCCAATTTCACGTTCTCTGTGGCTCTTGTTTTCCTCTTTATTCTGTTGACTGAGCCACTCTTCTAAGAAATGTATGTTTTCGGGTTCTGGTCTGCAAAACTAGAAGTCAGCAGAATTCCAGTAATTAGAACTGGAGAGGAGCAGACCATTAATATCACATCCATTTTCATTTTAATAGAATTCTCTGCTGAAGGCTGGCAGTGTCGTGGGCAGGAAAAAACTGTAAGTTTTATATTCTGTCTGAAGGGGGTGTAAACACCACGTTAGCACCCTGCTTTCACTTTTCGAAGCCTCAAGCCCCCAATTTTTTTTAGAGTTTATTGATTTCTATTTATATATATATATATATATATATTTTACTTTTTGACAGGCAGAGTGGCTAGTGAGAGAGAGAGGCAGAGAGAAAGGTCTTCCTTTTGCCGTTGGTTCACCCTCCAATGGCCGCCGCGGCTGGCGCACTGCGGCCGGCGCACCGCGCTGTTCCGAAGGCAGGAACCAGGTGCTTATCCTGGTCTCCCATGGGGTGCAGGACCCAACCACTTGGGCCATCCTCCACTGCACTCCTGGGCCACAGCAGAGAGCTGGCCTGGAAGAGTGGCAACCGGGACAGAATCCGGCGCCCCAACCGGCACTAGAACCCGGTGTGCTGGCGCCACTAGGCGGAGGATTAGCCTGTTGAGCCACGGCGCTGGCAAATATTTTCTAAAAAATTATTTACTTGTTTATTCAAAGGCAGAGCAACAGAGAGGGAGGGAAGGAGGAGGATGAGGAAGAAGAGGAGGAGGAAGAAGAGGAGGAGGAGGAGAGATAGAAATAGAGATAGAGATAGAGATAGAGATAGAGATAGAGATAGAGAGAGAGAGAGAGAGAGAGAGAGAGAGAAAGAGATTCATTCTCCTAAATGGCTGCCCCAGGCAGGACCGGGCCAGGCCAAAGCCAGGAGTCAGGAACCAGGCGTTCCATCTGTGTCTCCCACATGGGTAACACTGACCCAGGTACTTGGACCATCATCCGCAGCATTTCCAGGCCCATTAGCTGGGAGCTGGATAGAAGTGGAGCAGCCAGGATGCCAACCAGCCCTCCAATATGGGATGCCGGCCTCATAAGCAGGGTTCAACCCTCTGCACCACAACACCAGTTCCAAGCCATTGCAAGTTAAGTGACGCCCAAAGTACTGACATATTTCAGGACTTTTGCCAGAGCTGAGGATAAGTAGCCACTTGTTTTCTCTGGCACACGCTGTTGGAAGCTGGTGTCCCGCTTCCCTGTGAAGCCGGCTCACATGCTCTTGACATGTGAGTCCGGTGAGACACAACATCCATACCCAACAAGTTGCAGAGGTGAGCTTGCTGCTGCTGTATAGGCAGCATGGGATGAAAGCAGCCTGGGATCCATGATGAGCTAGTCCCCCAAGGCTCAGGAAAGCTGCTCACACTGTAGCCGAGGGACCCAGGAAATAGTCCACCTTGGGTTTTACACCTCAGGGCAACAGCACTCCGTGGGCTACAGCACTGAAAGACATCCTGTTCTGGGAGGATCTGGAAGACAGTGTGGGCTGTTCCAGCCGATTCTTCACCATCCCAGAAGGTTACTTTCTGATAATGTTCTACTTGTTCCTGAAAACTCTGAGCAAGATGGGGAGAACTAGGTCAGTCCAAGACCGCAGAGAATCGACCTGCACTCTTGGCTGCCCTCCGATTGAGCTGCAGTTCAGGCTCCCCGACAGTGGCCCACCTCAGTCCCCACCACATCAGCTCACTTTTCTGCCACATAGCTTTTATCCAAATGGTGGCAACTCACGCTGGCCATGCATAGGTGGAACCCAGAAGAGCAGGACAGCTTGCACCAACAGTTCAACCTTCAGCCAACAGGGGAGGGGAGCAAGCAGATTAATTTGCAGCCCCCAGCCTGCAGAGGGAACATTCTGAAGTGTATTCTATATGGATCCTTAGAGGAACCCAAGCAAGGCGACCTGAAGTTGCTTTCGTTATCAGCTTTCCAGCCTCCCCCTACTCCCTCAATCCTACTTGTGGAGATAACCTCTCAAAGTGCCTGCACCCTCATCTTTGCCCCCAGTTCCACTTTGAGGAGAGTCAAATAGACACTGTGGCTCTGTCAAACATCCTTCCTTCCTTCCTTCCTTCCTTCCTTCCTTCCTTCCTTCCTTTCTTCCTTCCTTCCTTCCTTCCTTCCTTCCTTCCTTCCTTCCTTCCTTCCTTCCTTCCTTCCTTCCTTCCTTTGAGAGGCAGAGCCACAGACAGAGGGAGGGACAGAGAGAAAGGTCTTCCACCTGCTTATTCACTCCCCAAATGGTTTTAACAGGAGGCGCTGAGCTGATCCAAAGCCAGGAGCCAAGAGCTTCTTCTGGGCCTCTCACATTAGTGCAGGGGCCCAAGCACTTGGGCCATCTTCCACTGCTTTCCCAGGCTATCAGCAGGGAGCTTGATCTGAAGTATAGCAACCAGGACATGAACTGGTACCCATATGGGATACCAGTGCTGCAGGCAGAGGCTCAGCCTATGTGCCACAGCACTGCCTCCTCTTCCTCTTTCTTTTTTTTTTTTATTTTTCTTTTTTTTGACAGGCAGAGTGGACAGTGAGAGAGAGAGAGAGAGACAAAGAGAAAGGTCTTCCTTTGCCGTTGGTTCACCCTCCAATGGCCGCCGCGGCCGGCGCACTGCGCTGATCTGAAGCCAGGAACCAGGTGCTTATCCTGGTCTCCCATGCAGGGCCTAAGCACTTGGGCCATCCTCCACTGCACTCCTGGGCCATAGCAGAGAGCTGGCCTGGAAGAGGGGCAACCGGGACAGAATCCAGCACCCTGACTGGGACTAGAACCCGGTGTGCTGGTGCCACTAGGCGGAGGATTAGCCTGTTGAGCCACAGCACTGCCTCCTCTTCCTCTTTCTAATGCTCACTCTGCCTCTGTCACTTTCCACACTCATGGATGACTCTATTTGTCCTTAGAGATTAAGATGATGGCACAACTATCTCTTTCTTCTTTATCTCTCTGTCCATCTTTTCTTCCTTTTCATTCTTAGGGAATAGGGCTCTTCTCTCTCCCGAGCCAACATTTTTATTTTGTCTTGAGTAAACTTGATTCTTCACCAGGGTCATCCATTTCAATTCATGGCTTCACTGTCCTCTTTGTTGCTTATGCCAGAAATCTGCAGGCATCTTCTTATCCCTGAATCAATCATCAATCCCTAAATGTTTCTAAATCTTACCCACTTTTCACTCTATTAACCTTTGTTGGGTATTTGCTATGTGCTAAGCATCTTATGAGCTTTAGTGCTTTGGCTCACTTATATCCCCATAGGGGTGACACTCTTTTTAATCCCCAATTATAGATGACAAAAGTTGTTCAAGTGAATACCTGGAAACCTGCAAAGTGAGTCCTATTCCTAATTGTGGAGCTTAATCACTCTGCTATCCCACCTGCCTGTTTAGGGCATCCCACCTGACAACTGTTCCTTCCCATTCCAACAATCATACTTTCTCCCTCTCAGAAGGCCCCTTGACTTCTGCCTTTACCCATTCTAATGTCACATTCACTCAATTCAGCTGGTTCACAGATGATTGATTGGACGAATGAGCCTTCATAGATCCTATTACAGATATTGTTATTCTCATTAAGATATAATTGTACACCACTGTTGGCCACTGCTGGGTAGAGCTAAAGAATTGTGGCCTTTGTGGTCAGAAAGTCCCACAGTCAATCCCCACTGCCACCATTTATGGGTTGTGTGACCTTTGGTGACTTTACTTAATATTTTCAAATCTTAGCTTCTTCCTCTGCTGAGT
The DNA here is from genome assembly GCF_033115175.1 of Lepus europaeus. Lineage (NCBI taxonomy): Eukaryota > Metazoa > Chordata > Mammalia > Lagomorpha > Leporidae > Lepus > Lepus europaeus. Next base: position 10,867,980 of record NC_084847.1, read on the forward strand.
GTGGGTGAAAAATAGTTCCTATCCCATGGGTTTGTTGCGAGACATGAGGAGGACCATCCTTATAAGCAAATGAGTCTTAAGTATTTCTGCCACTTAACATTTTATTATCTTGTGTTTATTATCTAGTAGTAGCCACAGTAGTAATAGTAGTACTAATAATATTAATTAGTGATAGTCATAACAGTTATATTCACTAAATTCGGACAACCAGGAGGTCTCCCAACCATATGCTATCTACAATAGGTTGACATAAACCCCATTCACAGTCAAAGGATGTTCAAGGTATTTCCCAAGAGTTTCGTGAGTTCTAGGGGTAAGTTGGTCTCTCTCCTTCTATTCCTGCCACTTCCAATCTGTTCTCCACACAATAGCCAGAGAAAGCCTGAACAGATCTTGTTAACTTCTCTGCTCAAAACCTATCAACAGATCCTCATTCCACACTCATCCCACTCAGGGTAAAAATCCCAATTCCTGACCAGAAAACAGCCCATGGGACCTGGCCCCTGCTGTCTGCACACCCACCTCCTGCACTCCTCCCTGCCCTCACTCTACCACTCGTGCCTGCATCCTTACTGTCCTCAACATTGCCAAGTACACGCCAGCTCAGGGATTCCACACCTGTTCCCTCTGCCTAGGGGTCTCTTACTCTTAGAGCCTACAGTCCGTCCCCTTGTTTCATTCAGCTCGCTCTGTGCTTCAGTATCTCAAAGAATTTGCCCTCAACCACCATGTGTCATATTGCTCTTCTCCCCTGTCCTTCTCAGCGCCCAGTGTTCAAGTTTTGGTAGACACGCTGCACCCCATGGTGCCTTTCTATTCCTTCTCTTATCACTCCAGGAGTAAGACCATCTTCCTTTCATCTTCTCGCACAGAGAGACACAGGCTTCTCTTTCATTGCCTTGATTCCCCCCACCCCCTATGTCCGTGTACTCAGACTTTTCTTTAATTCTTGAGAGACTTCTCCAGGGATTTCTCCCAACAAAAACACTTCCCACATAGAAAAGGCATTCTATTGCCAAGTAATAACATAATTAAGGTTCCCACACCTACCATTTGTGTTACTGTTAGATTGTTGACCCTTGGGGAGGAAGAGCTCTGTTTTATTGAACTCAGAAAACATTTAGAAAATACTCAACCCTAGACCAGATCTCAGTAGGCCCTGGGTACACAGAGATGAAAAGATGTGGACTTAGTCCTCCATGGGGCATGGTCTCAGGAAAAGCAGCATAGAAAACAGCTATTCAATGTTAGATTAAAACTCAACATTGAAATATGTGTAAGACCCAGCAAAATAAGGTCCAGCAAAATACACAATTGATGTTCATTTGAGGTCTCCTCTTCCCACCCCCTACACCCTGGGTTGAAATTCTCTTAAGAGTAAATAAGTTATGTTATTTTGTGCATTTAGCGCAGTGGCAGGCACCTAAGATGAGTTCAGTAAAATGTTAAATGAAAGCGTGAATGGCAGAGTGGATTTTAAATTTTTGTTTGAAAGACAGAGAGACAGAGATTGAGACCAAAACAGAGAGAGCTCCTAACCACTGTTTCATTCATCAAATGCCCACAACCACCAGTGCTGGGCCAGGCTGAAATCAAGAGCCAGGAATTCAACCCAAATCTTCCACGTGGGTGGCAGGAACCCAGGTACTTGAGCCACCACCTGCTGCCTCCCAGGGTTTGCATTAGCAGGAAGCTGGAATCACAAGCCAGGGCATTAATCTAGACACTTAGATATGGGAAGTGGGTATCCCCAGCCGCATATAAAGCATTGCACCAAACACCTGCCCCCAGTGGAGTGGTGATGGCAAGCACCAGGAAGCAGGGAGATGGTGGTACTGAGGAAGATGGCATCTGAGTTGTGCTTGGAAGGATTAAGGGGAGGAGTAGGGAAGAGTTTGCTGAACTCATAGAAAACCATGTGCAAAGAAGTGACAATGCAGATGGATTTGCATCTAGACAACTGTAAGGGTTTGGTAGAACTGGCCACAAAGCAGGGCTATAGGATCATTGAGGTAGGGGCTCCCCAGGCAAGCTGGGCTCTGTGCAGAAGCCAGCATGGTGCTGGCTTCAGAATAAGCATGGATTAGAGTGGTGGCTGTAAACTTCTGGGTGCATTGTTCCTTAGCAGGCATGGTAGACATGTGCCTTCCCTGAGTCACAGAAGATGCCAATTCAGGAGCTCTAGGACAGAAGTAGTCGAAGGGTGGCCCAAAGGCCGGCAATGTCAGAATGTCCTGGGAGCTTTTTAGAAATGCGTGTTCTCAGGGCTGGACTGGCATTGTGATTTAGGGGGTGAACAAACACCAGCGTCCCGTATCAGGGCACCAGTTTGTATCCCCACTGATCTGCTTACGATCCAGCTCCGTGATGATGCTCCTGGAAATGCAGTGGAAGATGGTCCAAGTGCTTGGGCCCTGCCGGTTACGCAAAAGACCCGATGGAACTTCTGGCTCTTGGCTTCACCCTGGTTCAGCCTTGGTTGTTGCAGCCATTTGGGGGAGTGAACAGAAGATTCATTCTCCCTCTCTCCCTCTCTCCCTCTCTCCCTCTCTCTCTTTCTCCCCCTCCCCCCTCCCCTTCACCTCCTCACCCCTTTTCCCTCTCTCTCTTTCTCTCTCTCTCTCTCCCTCTCTCTTCTCTTTCCTCTTTCTCTCTCTCTTTCTCTTTCTTTCTCTCCCTCCTCCCTCTCTCCCCCCCCTCCCACGCTGTTGCTCTACCTTTCAAATAAACCAATAAATAAATATTTCTAAAAAGAAACACACATTCTAAGGCCCTTTGAGACTTTCTGGATCTAAAAGACAGGGTCTAGAACCCAGCAATCTGTATTTTAGCAAGCCTCCCACGTGATTTCAGATATAGACTAAGGCATGCAGTGGAGAAACTCAACTATACATAAACGTATTTTTTGATGATCTGCCCAGTTTGGGAGACTCTCTCAAACCCGTCCATCACCTGTGTTGCTGTTGGTGTAGTATCACACCAACAGATGCCTTTCCTGCCCTGTGGGACTAACCTGGACTTCCCTTGGAAGACCTGTGCCACCAGGTTCTTAATGGAAATACAAATTATATCAGAATCTGGGGGTGGGGTGGGGAGGAGAGCTCTTCTGTGATGTTCACATGCTCTAAGGAGGAAGGAAAAGCAATTGTCTCTTTCCCAAAGACATTGAATCAAAGACAGACAAAAGATGCCAGCGAGAAAATAAAGAGAAGCAAATTTAGAATAAGCAACAAGAGATATTTCCCCATTCAGCATTCACTCAACTTGCAGAATTTGGGTGGTTTACGTCTTTCAATGAATATGCAAGATGGTTCTTTTCTACCAAATATAATAACAGTATTTTTATTCAACAGACAATATACCATATAGACAGTATTAAACAGACAATACCTAATTACAGTGAACACCAGGGAATATTTTTATTAGCTAGACAATTTAGTGATAAGAGGCTTCTGCAGGATTGTTTCCTATTTCATTTATTTTTGGATCTGCCTCTGAAGAGCCTTGACTCCCTGTAGCTAAGGAACTGTGCTCTTTGGCTATGTGGCTGCCCTGGACATTGACCGCTTTTTCAGTAATACAGCCACAGTTAAGATGAAGGTGTCTGCCTTTGGGTAATTTCTTTGGCTGAAGGACATTTGTTTCCAAATGTTGCTTGTGACATCCAGACTCAGTGCTCATTGAAGTCATAAGAATTCAAAAGTGAACAACGGGATGAAAAAGACATGAAGGGGCCGAGGTGTAGAGTAACATACAAGACCATGCACTTGCACAGAAGAGAGCCTGAGAGAGCTGAGTCCAAATGCCCTTGGACCTGGGGACACCATAACTCCATTTCCAAAAAGGATGGTGACGAGAGTGAGTGTGGCAATTATGATAACAATATAAAAAATAATAATAGCAACTATTCAATACTTTCCATCTACCGATATTCTGCTAAATGTACCTACTAAACCTTCAGACAAAGTGGGGAAGGTTCTAGCAACATCTCTTGGAAACTGAGCTTGGAGAGGCTGAGAAATATTCCCACAAAATCACATTCTTAACACGGGGTTGGGCCAGGTGTCAAGTTCAAAGACCCTTGCGATGATTTGTGCTCTCCATCATTACGTGCACTGCCTTTGGGAGATGTGAAGGGGATATTGGCACATCCATGTGGTTTGCAGCATGCTGTAGCATTGATTGCACATGTGCTGTGTGCCAGGCACCATGCTAAGTATTTAACATGTTTTGTCCAAGTTAACCATCCTCAAGAGGTTGTACTTCTAATATCTAGACTTCATGGATTGAAGAAATATTTTCAGCAGCATGTTGTGAGTGGTAGAAGTCGATAGTGACTTGCAGGTTCTCATCTGTCTGTGGCACCTCACGGATGACCTAATAATTTGAACCCCTGAAGGAACTGAGATCTAGAGTGGAATGATTCTGTAGCTCAAGGAGTTTCCCCAAGGAAATTTTCACATTATAGAAAATAAAATCTCAGTTGAAGCCTTCTAGGTTGTCTTGAATTGAAATTCATGGAGTCCCTACTTTGCTATTATCATCACATGGAGTAATATTAGTAATTTTGTCTCACAGTAGGTCCAAAAAATTATGGACCATTCAAAGGTCGTGTGTGAAATGTATTTACAAAACTGCCAGTGGTTACTTCTCACCTGTAGGCCAAACATCCAGTATATTATTTCAGTGGCTCAAATCATTTAAACATACCTTGCAAATTACTCAGTAGTTACCGCTTTGGTATAAAATTGAGTCTTTGGTCCACTCTTTTCCCTGTAGTGCTATGGCAGAGACAGAGTTGGCATGTGGAAATGGATTGCACATCTTTCCAAGGAGAATGTGTGTGTTTCCATATACAGTATAAATATTTAGCAAATCTATTTCAAACTTTACTGTGCCAACAAACCACTTGGGTATCTTGTTAAAACACAAATACTGAGGTGTGGGCTCTTGGCACAATAGTTAAGACTCCACTTGGGACACCACCATCCCATATTGGAGTCCCTGGTTTGAGTCCATTCTCTGCTTCCAATTCCATCTTTGTGCTAATGTGAACACTAGGATGGAGCAGATGCAGGCTCAGTTACTTGGGTCCCTGTCACCCACATGAGAGACCTGGATTGAATTATTGGCTCGTTTTGTGAGCCTTTGGGGAGTGAACCAGTGGGTGGAAGACAGATTTCTCTGTGTCTTAAACTACAAAGCAAACAAACGAAAAACAAGATTCTAATTCAGTCGATCTGGGGGCACTGAGATTCTGCATTTGTAATGGGCAATGCCGATGCTGCTGATCCCTAGACCACATTTTAAGTAGCAGGATCTAGGCTGTAAAATGTTAATTAATGTGTATACAATTCCTCTCCTTCCTCAGAGATCTTAAGAACCTTGAAATCATTTGCCCAATCAGCACAACGACTTCCAACCAACAACAGTATTTTAATTATTTATTTCAAAGAGTGACAGAGTAATCTTCCAGCCACTGATTCACTCCCCAAATGGGCACCCCAGCCAGGTCTAGGCCAGGCAGAAGTCAGGAACCAGGAACTCCCTCTGGGTCTTTCATGTGTGTGGCAGGGGTCGTGGTACCCGGTCCATCATCTACTGCTTTCCCAAGTGCAACAGCAAGGAACTGGATCAGAAGCTGAGCTGCCTGGACTCAAAGCAATTCTCTGATACGGGATGCCAGTATGGCACACAGCAGCTTAACCTGCTGTACCACAATACTGGTGTCAGTGGTATTTAAATTCAGAGAGTTTTCAGAGTAACCATCTAAATAAAATGTCCAACAATGGTTGCCAACAACCACTCAGGGATCACTCTTTTTGCAGCCACTGTGTATTGAGAGTTTATTAAGTTATCAGATACCACAGAGTTTCCACTGTGGTACACAGCCATGCTGGGGTCTGCACTCAGGGAAACTGGAAGGGAAGATACCCCCCGGGCACTGTTTACTAAACCTTGACTCTGCTTTACAGACACACTCCCATTTAGTACTCACAGAGAAAATAATAAAATATTTTCATTGTCCCCATTGTTCAGAATAGGAAACCAAGATCCAGAGAAGTTAAGCTGTTTTCTCGAAATTACTTTGTTCTTGAGTGGGAAAACAAATTCTAAACCCAGAATCTGTTAAATCAGTATCTATCTCCCATTGAACGTACGTCATTTGGAATGAAAAATCAACTCCCAGTCCTAAAACTAGGTGAAAGGTATACAAAATGGGTAGGAAAATGAAGATCCCTCCCAGTTCTCTCACACACAAGCACATAAGGGTGGGAACATGCACACATGCCTACACACATGCACACGCACACGCATGCACACACAACCTACAAGCTGGTCAGCTCAAGAACTTGAGCTGAGAACATGGATGAACCCTTACTTGTTCCTAGACATTCCACGGTCTTCCAGGCCATTCGCACCCCCCCCCCCCCAGTTCTAATCCAAATTCCACATTGTTAATGGCTGTAATCATCTGCCATCTCCAAAAATCTCAGACTGACGATTCCTTGCTGAGCTTTGAGCGATGAACTCAACCAGGTTCATCGCCCAGGCTGAACACTGAGCTGATATCACTCGTGATGGCATTCCTGGTCAGCCACAGCTGAGTCGTGAGTGCTAGGAGGTGGAACTCTGAGGGTTACTTTACAACTGGTCTTTGAGTCCTTGGAGAAGCCAGAGGTGTCTGCTGAGGCAGCGCTATGGGAAAAGGGAGATGCCAAGGAGTTTCGGTGGCGTGAGTTGTCTTTTAATGATCCAAGGAGGTGCAACAGACCAACCCCACACACATCCAATGTCATCACCATGTCCAGAAACACACTAATTCAGAGTGTGTGCAGGGAAAGGCAGCGCAGGACTTGAGACTGTCAGAAGAGGCCAACGGGAAGTCAGAGCCTTGATTGGATTTTTTAGTTTTTAAGGCTTGATTGTGAGAGGGGGCTGTTGTAAGAATGAGGATGAAGAAACGGGGAAATGCACTGTGGGTTTGCTTTCCCGTTGAGAGACTTTTAAAAGACACAAGCAGCTGGTGGGAAAATGGGTTGTATTGATCACAACTGAATTACTCCCTTATCTCGGAGAGTGGAAGAGCATCCAATTAACTAAGAGATGAAGATGCATTTGGTTAGAAAAATGGCCTCCAAAAGCAAGATGTGTGCAAAAAACAAAAACAAAACCACTGGGATGTACAAGGAAAATATTAGAACTTCTAATAGAGCTGCTTTTTACTTAGCAAGGAAACTCTTTCAACGATAAGGTAATTTACAAGTAACTATGCATATTTGGGAATATTCTAACTGTTATGTAGGTAGAAAGAAAATGTACTAATGTGGATAAAGTATTAGATAGTTATATAATGGAACATTAGACAGCTGTTAAGATAAATTGTGTTCATAAAAAAAAATCTCAAAATGCCAAAAAAATAGTGCAAGCTGTAACATAATGTATTCAGGGTGATTCCTTCTGTGTATAGCTTGAAAACATACACAAGTACATTCTGTGCTATTCATTAGCATTCACATGTATACAGAGCATGCAGCGTGGTGGACAAGAGGATTGCTTGCTCATTTCAGAATGGTAGCCGTTACCTGGGACAATATGAGGGGCATAACATTAGGGAAAACTGAGAAGGCAGCTCTGAAAAAAAAAATCCTGCAACATTTGTGCAACTGGGAAAAGGGGAGTGTGGCTGTGTGCTACCACATGAAGTGACTCTAAATCTTCTGCATGTTCTAGTATTTTATAATAACCATGGATATGGAACATGCAAAATTGGTGGGTTGAGAAGAATACCACAGTGTGAGGAGGCTGCAGAAAGTTGTGTTTTTATTGAACTGTTTTTATGTTTATTTTTATTTGAGAGAGAGAGAGAGGAGAGAGACAGAGATCCCATCCGCTGGTTCCCTCCCCAGATGCCTATATAGAATAGCCAGTACTGGGCTAGACCAAAGCCAGGAGTCCAGGTCTTACAAGGGGGTGGCAGGGACCAAAGTACTTGAGCCATCACCCACTGCCACCTAGCGAGCACATTAGCAGGAAGCCAGACTGAGCCAGGACTTGATCCAAACACTCTGACCTGGGTTACAGGCACCCCAAGCAGTGTTTTAACCACTGCACCCAGTGCTCACACTGAGAAACTTTTCTCTCTTAGGATCCCAGAAACAAAGTGAGCTGAAAACACATTGCTTAACAAAGATGAGTGGAGGCTGCAGCTGCCCCTCCCCAACTGCTGAGTTCCGGGGCTGTCTCCATGTGCTAAGTGTTTCATGTGGAACAGAACCCCACACCAATGAAGATCCAGGAATAATGAACAATGTGAGATCCTGTGAGCCTTGTAGGGAGGATTTGGGGTGAATTAGAGAGGAACAAGAAAGAAGGGTCAGCAAGGCCAGAGGTTCTCAACCCCAGCTGCAAATCAGCGACACGTAGGCTGCTGACATGTGCCTGATACTTCCGAAGACACACGGAATCAGCCTCTCTTGGAGTAGAGTCCCGACCCAGACATCTAAGATAAAGTGATCCCTGTGCCGAGAAGCAACGCGGCAAGCTCCGTGACCGTGGGTTCTGTCTGTGTAGACACCTCCTGGCCTTCTGACAAATGCACCTGGCCTTGCCTGCCCTGTGGGTTTTCTGTTCTGTGCAGGCACAGATCCCGGTGGGAAATAGGAAGTAGTGTTAATGACCCTTGAAGGGATCCGAGGCTGCAGGGCCCCGATTTTCAAAATTAGGGATCTAAGGTCAGGACACAAGAACTGTCTTCCCCCAAAGGCACTCAGCTAATCAGTGGTCGATCCAGGATTCCAACATTAATTTTCTGATAGCATCTTGAGAACAGTGTAGGGAAATCCGGAGGCAGGTGTTGGACCTAGCAGTTAGGACACAGGTAGTGATGCCAGCTCCCATATTGGATGTCTGCGTTTATGTTCCAGTTCTTAACTCCAGCTTCCCGTCACTGAAGACCCCAGGAGGCAGCGGGAGTGGCTAAAATACTGGGTTCTTGCCACCCACATGGGAGACCTGAACTGAATTCTCAGCTCCCAGCACTGGCCCTGGCCCCCCAGCACTGGCTGTTGTGGGCACCTGGGGGAGTGAACAAGAAGATGGGAGCTCTCTCTCTGGGCTCTTTTTCCCCACCTCTCTCCCCACCTTGTCTCTCAAATTAATAAAAAATAAACATTGGAAGAAATAAATCCTATTAATAAGAGTTTATTTTCCTTAGTAAATACTGGCTTGAGAATGAGTTACTGAGTGATGCTTCTTCCAAATGTACGGCAATTTATAATCATCCTAACTGTGTGGAACAAGAGCTTCTCAGACATGGGGAAGGGCCATAGGAACGTCGTCTTCAGTTAATTGAAGTCTTCCCGCTCTGGTCCTGTTTGTAGCATGAATGTATTTTAATTTTAAGACAGTGCTTGTTTAGCGATAAAAAGCTCTAATCTACCTTCTGGATATGCTTTAAAATTATTGGAAGCCAAATTAATAAGGCTCTGAAGGGCTCTTTAGCCCGAGAGAGGCCAATAATGGAGATAGCTCAATAGTGAAATCAAATAATAATAATGATAGCAAGCATTTAATATCACTTACTGGGCATTCTTATTAGTGCTCCAAGGGCTAGAGTTGCCAGATTTAGCAAACAGAAAATAAGGGTACCCAGTAAAATTTGAATTTCAGATAAACAACAAATAATTTTATTTTCCTTTTATTTAGAAAGGAGGGAGGGAGGGAGGGAGGGAGGGAGATAGAGAGAGAATGAATCTTCCATCTACTGGTTCACTACCAGATGTTTGCAACAACCAGAGCTGGGCAAGGTCCAAGCCAAGGAAGTGGGAATGCAACTCAGGTTTTCCATGTAGGAGCAAGAACAGAAGCACTCAGGCCATCACCAGATTCTGCGTCCTAGTAGCAGGAGGCCAGAATCAGGAGAGAATCCAGGGCTCGAATTCAGGCACTCTGATATGGGATGCAGGCATCCTGAGCTGTGTCTTAACCACTGTGCCAAATGCACACCCCAACAAATTATATTTTAGTAGAATTATCTTCCTCTAATTTTCTTTGCTAATTCTTTCAACTCTACCAAGTGAATTAACACCATTTAATCCTTGCAATCCTACTAGGTTGACTCTATTATCATCCCCCGTGATACAAATGAGAAAACAGACAGCAGATATTAAGTAACCTGTCCAAAGTGACAAAACTATTGTGGCAGCGTTGAGATCTGAACCCAGGAGGTCTGGCTCCAGAGTCCACGTACTTAACCATGATGGAATACTCATACTGCCTCTCTTAAGACACATGACAAAAGTCATCCAACAACTATTCAGTCAGCACTCATTTATTCTCTGTCTACTACCACTGAGGACCATGTCTAGTGGGAGGGACTGAAAACTCAGAGATGCAAATCTGGATACAGCATTTTCCCCCTTGAGCCTCTGCTTCTTCATGTGCAAACTGAGTACAAAGCCAGTTCTCCACTTGACTGGGGCACTGAGGCACCTGCTGACGTGCAGATGCCCCTTGGCTTCTGTGGAAGCTGATGGCTGTGCAGTTTCAGACTCTGTGCTTCATACTTGTCAATCCTGGCTGCACATGAGACGCACCAGGAGATCTGGGGATCTCTGGGTTTGGGGCTCAGGCTGTGTGAACCGCGGTTGCTGTACCTCCTGGCTCTGGCTTGATTTGATTGGAGTGATCACACACGATTGATGTGATGATCATAGGGATCAATGGAGCAAGAATAGTGATGCCCTTTTTGATAAAGGACTCTACCTTCCACCAACATTGGAATATTCATTTTTGTGCCAGTTCCTTCAATATCTGTACACTAAGAACCCATTGTGAATGCAGTGGGAAGATACATAGAATCAGAGATGATATAGACACATGCATGGGAAGCACTGGGGTCGGATTCAGGAGAACTGTGGCTCAGTCCGGACAGATGCCCCAACTTCTCCACTCCACTTAACCTCCCGTTTGGTCATCAAGACTGGAGCCCCGATTTTACTTCTCCAATCTCCCTGGGAAACCCCATGCTATGTATTTCTCTTGCTTGCTTTCCTTCTTCCTGTCCAGTTTACCTGTGCTATGCTCCAGTCCCTCACATCCAACCTCTCTAGACTTGGAGAACTAAAACAATGACCTTATTCAAACTGTCATGTAAATACCTAAGACTGGACATTTCGCCTCTGATGAAGAGTCTGTCATTAGGGCAGAGAGCTGGTTCACACCCTGAATGCCCACAACATGCAGAGCAGCTGGATCGGGAGCTAGCTCCGAAACCAGGAGCCAAGCACTCAATCCAAGTCAACCACACGGGTGGGGGGACCCCACCACAGGGCCACCCCCTACTTTCTCTCAGGATGTGAATGAACAGAAAACCTGAAGCAGAAGCAGACCTGGGACTTGAACTTGGGCGCTCTGATGCTGGGGTCCCAAGCAGTGGCGTATGTGCTGTGTCAAGTGCCTGCCCCAGAACACGAGTTTCCAGTGCTGACTATGCTCTCCAGCAGGTGACATTTGGGCAAGTTTTGCAACCCTCTGAACCTGGGTTTTCTAGTCTGCAAGATGAAGATAGGATAGCGATGATCCATGAGGATCTCCTAGCGTTGTTTTAGGATGCGGAGTGGTGTCGTATGCAAAACTGCTTCATAGAGAGCCTGGCACCCTCCTGGCTCTCAGTATGTGTCACCGTGTAATTACCATGATCTTATCAGTTCATACCATATACCTTTAACTCTCGAATCCCTTTATGTGACACATAGCATCATCCCATTTTAATGAGGCACAGAAGAATAGACCAGGTTTCAAGCCCAGATAGTTCTCTATCACTCCAAGCTGCTTGGGAAGAAAAAAAAAAAGCATTGCCTTTCTCAAATTCATTGGTTTATTATGATGCTCGCCTTACTCTAAGTAAAGTTCCCTTCCCAGCCAAGATGAGGCAATGCATATCCTAACTGATATGAACTGCTCCCGAGATTGAAAGAGTAAGATGATGTTAGCTGGTTCGCCTTCAAGCACAGTTTTTGTAGCACACGCTGGGGTACAACCTGGGATCCGCAAACAAATAACAGCAAGAAAGAAAGCTGGCGATTTTATCAGACTCTTGTCTCTCCTCAGCTCTGAAGTAGGAGCCTCTGCATACCAGCTGTGGGGCTTTGAGCTGGTGATTATTATATCTGAGCCTTGCTTCCCTCATCCATAAAATGGGAATGATGACGGTTCCAACCCATGGGAGGCTGTGCAGATGGAATCAGGTAATGTGTGTGAAGCACTCAGCACAGAGCAAAACATGTAGTAAGAGCTCATAATAAACCATAGGGGAGCCGGCGCTGGGGCACAGCGGGTAAAGTCGCCGCTGCAGTGCCGGCATCCCACATGGGCACCGGTTCAAGACCCGGCTGCTCCATTTCCCATCTAACTCTCTGCTATGGCCTGGGAAAGCAGTAGAAGGCCCAAGTGCTTGAGCCCCTGCGCCTGCAGGAGACCTGGAGGAGGCTCCTGGCTTCAGATTGGCCCCACTCTGGCTGTCGTGGCCATCTAGGGAGTGAACCAGAGGATGGAAGATACCTCTCTCTCTCTCTCTCTGCCTCTCTGTGACTCTGCCTTTCAAAAAAAAATACATTTAAAATAAATAAATCAATAGGGTGGCAGATGCTGAGACAGTTTGGAATTCCTTGGGTTCATTAGGCGCTAATCCCTGGGCAAGGAAGGGGTGGGTGACAAGCATTTGGTGGTGTTCTCCTGTGGATGAAGGGGGTGAACAGAGACCTGGAATGTGATTCCCGTCCAATAAAGCTTTGGTCAATGTGCCTGGAAGCTCTGGACCCATCAGCGCCCATTGTGTTGCCCAGCAACAGGCTGAAAACGGCAGGCTTGTCTCCCCTATCTCACGCCATCACAGGATGCCCCGAGGAGGGTGTCCTCTGACCAGACATCTGTCTGCACCTGAATGAAGGCCTGGAGGCTGTCTGTGGACCACACCCCACACTGTGCAGCAAGGCCTGCTCGGAAGACAGTTGGGGACAATGCACTTCCACCCCAGTCAGCCACAACTGTCGCCATCCGTATTGTCGTCTTCACTGTTGCAAAGTAGCGCCCCCATCAGTGACCAGGCAGTCTCCGGGGCAGTGGGAGAGACCAGCATTTCCCTCCTACCCCCTAGCAAGCATCCTCCACTGAGTCCCAGTCCTCATCCTGTATCTGAAGGGCATCTGGACTTCCTTTAGTGAGGCATGTGACTGAGGGGGTCAAACTCATTTCTCCAGGGAGCAGGCCTGGGAGTCAGCCGACCTGCTGTGATGGATGGGCCAATCAGGCAGAAATCAGATGAGCAGGGGAAGCGGAGGACTGCCCCGAGGAGACTGGGCTTTCCCTGACCCGCACAGCAAGCTGTATTTCATGGTCTGCCTGTGTCAGGGCAGCCCAGAGGCTGTGACTTTCCATGGTGAATGTATCTTGCTAGGGATGGACCCCAGAGAGCTGCCCAGGACTCACTCTCTTGCCATTCTCCATCTTGAAAATCTTGGCTGAACCGCTTCCCCCACGTATACGCATCAGCGCTCGCTCATGAGTATGCACAGGACATGTCCAAACAGTCTCAGGTCTGAGAGCCCCTAGTGTGCATTAAATGACACACACAGATACACACAAACCCACGCGTCTCAGATGACCAGACATTAACTCCACAATTATGGATTAGGCACATACTGCGTGCTGAGCCCTGTTCTTGGTGTTGAAAATACAGCAGGTAACAAAACCGATGGTAAAGGGTGTGGAGCGTAGCTTTGGCTGGGAAAATGATGAGTAAGTACAATATGTAGTTAATGACAAGAGCAAATGATAAAGTAAAATGAAGAAAAGGAACCAGAAATGATAGAGGGCTGACATTTTATTTTTTGGGGAAAAAACATTTCCAACATTCACTCATGTGACAGATAAAGGATTAAGGTACTTGTACTTTTTGTTTCATATTTTGTGGAAATACAATGTGCACACCAGGAAATGCACAGAAGTGTACAGATAAATGACGTTTTGGTCCTCTGATCACTACCAAAATTCAAGAACAAAACATTATTAGTGCCCCAAGAGTCCTCACTGTCCCCCTCCCCATCCATTTCGTTTTTTAACGTGTGAAGAGGTCATTGACGTGGCAAGATTCAGTGAAGCAATAGAAGGTTGACATTTCAGATGGCACTTCTGGGGTATTTTACTATGTATCAGGCATTATTTAATAACTATATGTGTACATACATTTTAATCCTCACATCTTGGTGGCACAGATGTTATAACTACCCTTATTTTGCAACTGCGGTAACTGAGACTTAGAGGGGTTCAGTGCCGACTTCCAGGCCACACAGATAGATGGGGGCAGAGTTAAGATATAAACTCAGTTTCCCTCCAGACCCTGTGTTCTTTGATCATAAAACCAAACGAACATACGAGCTACAGGCATGCAGGTGTGCAGCTCCACAAGCAGATGCAAATGAATGCAATGACCCCTCAATGCCTCAACAAAGGCACTTGTACACGTAAGCCTGTGCAGGTGACAAGCAGGTGCGCTGCCCCATCTCTCTCCCCGCATCTTCCTGGGTCCGTGTGGATGCGGCATGATGCTGGCTGCAGCGCAGGCTCACTCACATCCTAGACCACGGCCAATGCCTTTGTCCCTGAAGCAGCACCGTCAGTGTCTGCTCCGTCTCTTGACCTTGATGTAAGGGCGGGGGGTGGGGAGGAAGGAGCCAGGAAGGAGACTATCAACTCTTAAACTCAATAGATGTCCTTTTATACGTGGGATAAGGATGGAGACCCAGAGATGGCCACCGCTCTGGAAAACATTAACAGGGCAGGAGGAACCTGGTGGCAAACACTTGAGCCCTGTGAACGTTTCCTGTGCTCTAATGGGTGTGCTGAATGTTCTCCTGTTTCTCATCCCCTCAAATATTCCCAAACAGACCACCCTCTATTCCCAGCTTCCCGTGGTTATTAACACTAGAGTTTGAAGTGAGTATTCATTTGATTCAACCTGCCCCTGCCCATTTCACAGATGACCAAACTGAAGCACCAGGAGAAGTCTACTTATCCAAAGTGACGAGCAGCCAGCAGGAGAAAACAAAATGACAATCTTAATGCCAAGACTCCTGGGTCAGAGTTTTAAAATGCAATTATTTCTCTAATAGAACAATGCATTAACATCCCTGTACGGAATGGACTACTTTGTGCACAGTGATTGGCAGAGGAGCAGGAATAAATACACATCTTCCACTCCTTTCCCATTCCCAGTCTGTTAGTCACTGTGACATGAAATTATCATGTGATTAGGATGTGATGTGTATGTGGCATTTTCACCACATGTACATCTGCTCTGAGCCACAGCCCCTGGAAGGAGATACTACGATTACCCCCATTATTCAGATTAACAGACTGAGGTCTGTGGAAGTTAACAAGCTGTCCAGGACAATAGTTCACATGGATGGACCTACAATTTGAATTCAGAATTTTTCTGGCCCCAAACCTCTTGTGTCTGTCCACCAACTTACACTGCCTCCTCCAAATAGATTCATAGTTAAGGACACTAGCTTTAGGATCAGGCTGTGGTTAACACCCGCCCTGCTCCACATGGATACTGTGATCTTGGGAAGATTGCTACAGATCTCAGCCTTAGTTCCCTCTATATAAAAATGAAGAGGGCTTCCCCATATCCAAGTCTCAGACACTCAGACACACATTGTATCCAGGTGATCCAAACATCTCTCAGATTAGAATGTGATCTACAATTGAGTTGGACAATGTTATTTTTTACTCTTCAACATTTTAATTACTGTTGTGTCTTAAAACTGATGGCATTTTGGAATAGAGAAGAAATGACAATGAGTTCTTACCTAAGTAAGATAACTGATTAATTTTAAATTTGCATTGGATTTAATTCTTGATCATTCATTCATTCATTCAATTGTTACTTTATTGATTCACCAAACATGTACACAGCCCTTGCTACACAGCGTGTACTTACTAAGCAGAAGGATATGATGGGAAATAGGACAAATCGAATTACTGACTTTGTAAAACCTTCAGTTTAATGGAAGTGGTCTTTTAAAAAATAATTATTAAAGTAATATTTTTAGATCTAGATTTAACATCCCTCCTAATACATTTTGTCATGAAATTTTGAAGACTTCTTATATGCATGGATATCAAAATTATTTTGTATCAAAATAAGATTATCCTTTATTTCCATTTTCCAACAAAGTTTCTGAAGAGCCTTCACATTCTTTTCTCTTTTTTTTTTTGAAGATTTTATTTATTTGATAGGTAAAATTATAGACAGAGAGAGGGAGAGACAGAGAGAAAGGTCTTCCATCTTCTAGGTCACTCCCCAGATGGCCACAATGGCAGGAGTTGGGCCAATCCGAAGCTAGGAGCCAGGAGCTTCTTCTGGGTCTCCCACATAGGTGCAGGGGCCTAAACACTTGGGCCATCTTCTGCTGCTCTCCCAGACCGTAGTAGAGAGCTGGATCAGAAGAGGAGCAGCAGGGACTCAAACCAGTGCCCATATGAGATGCTGGTGCCACAAAGGCTTAGCCCACTGCACCACAGCACCAGCCCCGCTTGCATTCCTAACAATAGTGAAATCCATGACATTTTCATCTGTCCTGTCTCCATGTGTCTTCTTAGCTCCATGGCAGCCTTGCCAACCAACAGACTGCAAGCATGGTGGGAACTAGAACCCTGGCTCTCACTGGAAGGAGTGAGTGAGTGAGTGAGTTTGGAACTTTCCAAGAACAGATGATTGTCTTTACTGGCCTTTCTGATGGTTCCCCAGAAACACTTGCTCATGGACTTTATTTATTTGACCTGACCCAAAGCTTCCTTTTGGTGGACAGTCTTTTCCCTGGAAGCATTTGTCAAAAACAATGTTGAAAATTTATGACAGGTTCTTCCTGAAGATCTAGAAGGACTCCCACATATGCCAGTCTGTGTGCACACCCAGGGATATCTATGAGCTCAGGAATCAGCTGAATGCTCTCTGCTCTCAGTGCTACTGACCTTGGAGCTTGCCACAAGCAGGAAGCAGAGACTAAGGCAGAGTAGTAAAAAGGAGAGAAGACTCAAATAACTAAAACTGTAAGAAGATTCAAATAATTAACATTAAGAAAGACAGTGAAGGCATTACCAGTCTTGCAAAAATAAAAGAATTAAAAGGAAAAAAATGAACTATTGTTTGCCAACAAATTATAAAACCTAGACGAATGGACACAATTATAGGAAGACATAGATAGTTGAATCAAAAAGAGATTTAATTAGTAGTCAAAACAAAAAATTCCACAGACCAAGTATCCGACTCAAGTGATTTCATTGGCGATTTCTTCCAAACACTGAAAGAAGAAATAAAAACAATTTGAGGGGGGATGGAATAATTCCTGATTCATTCCACAAAGCCAGTGTCACTCTGATACCAAAGACAAAGATGTGACAAGAATGGAAAATGCCAAACCCTTGTCCCTGTGACTATAGATTCAAAAATCTGCGACAAAATACTAGAAACCATATTCAGTGAATATAAAAGAGATCATAGCCCAAGGCCAAATTGGATTTATCTCAGGAACACAAGGTTCATGCATGAAAGTCCATCAGTATAACGTGCCACATTAATAGAACTGAGGACGCGTGATCATTCCAATATGTGCAGAAGAGCATCTAAGGAACTCTGCCTTCTTTTAATAGGTACTGAAAAAGCATTGAAGAAATGACACATGCTTTCCTGATAAAGTCACTCCACGAACTAGCGACAGAGGAAGCCATCTCAGCCTGATAAAGGACATCTACAAAACTCCCGCACGTAACCTCTTGCCTGACGACAGGAGCTCGAAAGCTTTCCCTGTGTGATCAGGATCCACAAGCTGCTCTTGTCAGCTCTGTTTCTATCCAGGGAAAATGGGCAAGAAAAAGTATCCAGATTGGAAGGAAAGACGTGAAAGTGGCATCTTGACATCTGGTTATAGATGACAAGATCTTGTGTACAAGAAATCCTAAAGAAATCATGATTTTTTAAAAATGTCATTAACTTAGATGAAGAGAACAGAGTCCCCATAGTTCATATACGCAGTTTTGAGAACATATTGATACTTTCTGCCCTTACTCCCTCCCACCCTGCCTCCTCCTTTCTTTCTTATTTTTCTTTTAATTTTTTTCTGCAATATCATGCTTTCAATTTACTTCACAATCATAAACTTAATCCTCCACTAAATAAAGAATTCAGTAAGCAGAGAGCAGAAAGAAAATTATTCCTCAGGAGTACAGACAAGGGCTACAAACAATCAAATCTCAAGATGTCAATTTTAATATGAGGATTGTTGGAAACATGCTAAATCTAATAAATTATTTCATCAAGGCCGTGGGATATAAAGAACAAAATGCAAAATTGCATTCTATTTCTATAAGGCAACAATAAACAGCCCAAATAGGAAGCTGAGAAAATAATAATAATAATAATAATAAATTTAACGAATTTAACAAAAGATGTATAAAACTTGTACACAAAAGACTACAAAACATCATTGGAAGCAACTAATGAAGACCTAAGTAAATAGAAAACTGTCCTGTATTCATGGACAGGGAGACTTAATTATTTCTGAAATGACAATAATTTGAAGATTCAGCCCAGAGCCTATGAAAATCCTTGGTCCCATTTTCACAGTATTTAGTAATGCAAGGGGTCTTTTTTAAAAAAAAAAAAAAGAACACAGTAGATGGGGCCGGCGCCATGGTGCACTAAGTTAATCCTCCGCCTGTGGCAATGGCATCCCATATGGGTGCCGGTTGCTCCTCTGCCAGTCCAGCTCTCTGCTGTGGCCTGGGATAGCAGTGGAGGATGGCCCAAGTCCTTGGGCCCCTGCACGCACATGGGAGGCCAGGAAGAGGCACCTGGCTCCTGGCTTCGGATCGGCGCAGCTCTAGGCTGTTGCAGCCATTTGGAGAGTGAACCAACGGAAGGAAGACCTTTCTCTCTATCTCTCTCACTGTAACTCTTCCTGTCAAATAAATAAATAAATAATCTCTTTTTTTTTCATTTTTTTTTTTTTTTTTGACAGGCAGAGTGGATAGTGAGAGAGAGAGACAGAGAGAAAGGTCTTCCTTTTGCCTTTGGTTCACCCTCCAATGGCCGCTGCGGCCGGCACATCGCGCTGATCCGAAGCCAGGAGCCAGGTGCTTCTCCTGGTCTCCCATGCGGGTGCAGGACCCAAGCACTTGGGCCATCCTCCACTGCACTCCTGGGCCATAGCAGAGAGCTGGCCTGGAAGAGGGGCAACCAGGACAGAATCCGGCGCCCCAACCGGGACTAGAACCTGGTGTGCTGGCGCAGCAAGGCGGAGGATTAGCCTGTTAAGCCACGGCGCCGGCCAATAAATAAATAATCTTAAAAAAAAAAAAAGTGGAAAATCTCACATTTCCTGATTTAGAAAAGTTCCAGCAATCAAAATGGGTACCTAGGTTGTTGGAATTCTGGTACTGCTGATCATGCTGCTTAGAAGAAAGAAAAGTAGAAGAAGTAGAAAGACCATAGAGGAGAGAGAGAGAGAGAGAGATCTTCCATCTACTGGTTCACTCCCCAAATGGCTGCAATAGCCAGGTCTGGTCTTGGCCAAAACCGGGAGCAGGAACTCTATCTGGGTCTCCCACGTGAGTGGCAGGGGCCATCTTCTGCTGCCTTCCCAGGCCCATTAGGGGGAAGCTAAATTGGAAGTGGAGCAGCTGGAGCTTGAACTGCCGCTCAGATACAGGAGGCCAGTGAAGCGAACAGTGACTTTAGCTGCTTGTACCACAGCACTGGTCTCCACATAGTAGCTTTAAACCTTCTGCTCAGAATTGCTCCACATCATTTGGGTTCACACCCATTGGCTTAAGCAAGTCTGATATCAGTGATCGCTAATGTCTAATTCTTCCTTAGGGAGGGGCAGTGAATATTTTGAGCCAGGTTGTATTTCAGATATGTAATTTGCCAGTCACGACAAAGGGACATATTGGGACAATACTCTCTCCCCTCCCTGCAAGTCAATGAGGCATTCAATTTAAAAGTGTTTGGAATGTACATGAGGGATTGACATTTAGCAACATAACAAAAGAAGCATTGGGTTACCAGAACCTTGGATGCTGGTTCCTGGTTAGTCAGTTCCCTCAATACTGAATTTACCCCTGTAGAAGGGGGTCAGCAGGGGTTCTGTTTCCTGGGAAGTCTGAGCCACAGCAGGTGTATGTCAGCCTGCCCATGGACTGCTGGTCTTGTCCACACTGGTGCAAGAGCTCCTTGTTCCCTGGCCCACCAACGTAAGGCCCAGCTCTTGGAGGCCACCTTGTCCACCACTGGGATGTTCTGTGCTCCTGGGATGGTGAGATCCTGTAACCTTCCCTCTCACCTGCCTTCTGGGAGGGTGGGCATGGTACTAAAGTCCGGATCTACTTTCCCTTTGTGTGTCTATGTGCCTTCCTGATGGGAAGACCTGATTATTTGCAGAGTAAGAGAAATCCTTTCAACTCCACCCTGAGAAACAGAAACGGTTCACAATCAGCCCAAGAAGAGTCACTCTGCTATTCAAAGGCACAGTTCTACTTCTGATTTCAGCACCTTGACTTCCCTTGAGCTCTATGGAAAAGGCTCTCCCGGTGATAGCAGTGAGGACTGGAGTGGCCCCAGACACACAGGGAGGTGGGTGGATGGCCTCGGGGTTCCCTACCTGGCCCCAGGGAACAGGCTGGCGAGCAGCGTGTAGTCTCAGAAGTGGGTTGGCAGCGTCTCCACTCTCTCTGAGGGCTCTGCCAGTGAATCAGAAGTGGGGGAAAGAGGTGTGAACACAAGAGCGTGCCTCCGAAAGGGCACATCTCCTGCTACTGCAGCGACGAGGGATCGTCTCCAGGAAGCTCAGAGAAGGCAGGCACAGCCCAGGAGATATGCAACACACGCGGGAGTCACGCGGTGCTCTTGGAAAGAGCCATGAGACCCAACTATTTATCTATCCAATTGACAGAAACGTAAATGTTTGATAAAACCCGGTGTGGGTGAGAAAAACTGGCGCTCTCGTTCACTGAGGAGGGTGTGTGAGCCAGCCCTTTGAAGAGCTGCTTTTCAACGCCAAAGCGAAGAAAAAGTGCTTTGCCTTTGCCCTAGCCATTGATCCTCAGTGAATATAACTTACAGAGGCATTAATCTTTGTGCAAAGACATATTTAGCCCAGCTTTCCCCAGGCTGCATTGTCTGCGACTGTTGTGTGCTGTGAATAACCCACATGTTCAATAGCAAACTAATTAAGTAAATATGGCATGTCTATAGAATAGAATAACCTGTGGTTGTTCGGAACACTGCAGAGTATCAGTGGAAGCTGGTATGGAAAGATGCTCAGCGTTGGTGGCTAAGCATCGAACACGAAGCGGAAAATGACTCCTTCGCTAGGGAGTTTCTCAAGTTGGGCACTAGTGACATTTGGGGCTGGGTGATTCTTGGCTGGGTGTGGGTAGCATCCTGTCCTGTGTGTTGTAGGAGTTTCAGCAAAATTTTTGGGCTCTACGCACTAGAGGCCCATATGGCTCCTTTCTCTAATTCAGAGCCTCCAGACATTGCCAAGTGTCCCTTGGGGAGCGGGGAAGGAGAGGTGAAGAAGCAGCCCTGGTTGAACCCCCGCTGCTAAGTGCAAAGAGTGCGTCAGCTGTGGGTGCCTGCTGCACGGACCATGTCTGCAGAGTCACCAGCAGCCGCCGCCTCTGCTCCGAGGGGCTAGGACTTCCCGTGGGAGAGACACCCCGGTCCCGTTGAAGCTTTCGTGCTGTCTGAGGTCCCTGTGTGCACTGTCTTTAAGCCTCATAGTAGCTCCAGGAGCTGTTGAAGGTGGATGTAGCAAGAACGCTTTGAAATGCTGTTTTTGACCCAAAGAATGCAGCTCCTTTCTTTTCCTTTGGAGTTGGTGGTGGAGCGAGCACGGGCGGAGGGGGAAGTCGTTCTGGACAGCCCTGTGCTTTCCCTCGGGGGGGAGGGGGTGTCTGGGGACACTGCTCAGCTGAGTGGGCCCTGCGTGGGTCCCTGGAGCCCAGTGGCCTTGGGTCTCAATCCCAGATGCGCTTCTTGTTGGTCATGCGCTCTCACTCACTCAAGGTAGCTCTCTGAGAATCAGTGTCATCTTTGTAAAATATTTATCAAACCATCGGTTCATAGACTGGAGCGCTAAATAACGCAGGCAAAATACTCATAACTTAATCAGGACACGAAAACAAACCTGTCATCTGGTCTACTTTTCCTCCTAATTCCGAGAGTTTGTTTCATGTCTAACAGATACCAGAACCATTCTGGGTCTCACTTTCCTCTTCTTTTTTTTTTTTTTTCTCAGCGGTTCTTCACGCTGTCTAGCACTTTAAAAGCACTTTGAAAACATTTTCTTGCATGTTATTTCAGGAATCAGCAAGCCTGAATCTAGATCTCAACTCTGCCACTTAACTGCTGTGTGATCTTGGGAAAAGTAATTAACGTCTCTGAGCCTCCATTTTTCCCAGTGGTTGATAAGATGACATAAGCTAAAGCATAAATAGCACAGTATCTATGATGCAATTTTTTTTCTTTAAAAGTTTTTATCTCAACTTGATATTTTATTTTTCGATATATTTTAAATTTACATTATAGTTAAAGTCTTAATGCTCCACTAAATAAAGAGTACAACAGGTAAAAAATAAAAGACTATTGTTCATCAGGAAAGTAGGCATCGGCTATAAACAATAATCAAATGGCAGGATGCTCAACTTCACCCATATAAAGTACATTTTAAAACAGTCACAAAATCATTAAAACTCTACTAGAAAAAACTCCTATGCATTTGTTTGACAAAGATTTAAAACAAAGTTTGGCAAACACTGTATTAGCAGCAAAACTGATATACACAGGCATTTCTTGTGTTTTTTTTGTTCGTTTAGATTTTTAAGAACATTCAGCTCCCACATATCGGGGAGAACCTGCAGTATCTGTCTCCTGTCTGGGTTACTTCACTCAACGTGATGGCCTCCAGTTTCAACCCTTTTGCTGTGAATGATCGTTTGATTCCTGTTTGTGGATTGATTACAGAAAGCCTGTAGTTAAAAGCTCTCAGGGGCTCTAGTCACCTCTGTGCACTTCACATGCTGTCTTGGTTTTAAGCACCAGCTACATGGTTGATGGCGAATGTCAGGCTTCCCACAGTGAATGCTGTTTCCGAGTGAGGCTGCGAGAGCATTTTCTTGAGTCGCGGCCTCCAAAGGTGAAGCAGATGACCCTCTGTAGGGGAGAGGGGCCCACCATGTGGAGGGCCTGAATGGACCAAGAGGCGAAGGAGGGAGGAGGTTGCTGCTGCTTTTCCAGCCTTAGGGTTTGAGCTGGGGCGCTCAGCTCGTGTTCCTGCCCCTGGACTTGGAGTGACGTCATCACACCCCTGGGTCTCAGGTCTTGGGACCTGGGTTGAGCTCCACCTGCTTCTCTGTGTCTCCAGCATGTAGCTGGCACCGGGTGGGACTTCTTAGCCTCAAAATTTGCATGATTGGATTTCTAATAGTAAATCTGTTACACACACACACACACACACGTGTGCACCCTATGAGTTGTTTCTCTGGAGCCCCCTTGATAGACATATACTTTTCCCCCAATATTTAATTGGATTTCAGCAGTGGCGTGCTATGACACAGATACTGCCTATGCAAGTTAAAGAGTTAAATGCTGGGGGGTGGGGGGAGGACTTTCTTGCTTTTTCGCTGGGCCATGCTGAGCAGTGAGCAAAGCTAGGACCCCTGATTCTATGATACCAATATGCTTTGATCTTTAGGACATTGTTAATTAAATGTAAACACACATGTGATTCTTTGGATTAAAAATAGATCCTCCACCTTTGTTTTGCTGACTATGAAAAAAATCCCACTCAGGATATAACTCGCTGATACTCCCTCATAATAATAGCCTTTCTGTATGGAAAAAAAGCCGTATCATAGAAATGGAAACACCTGACATGCCTCCCACTCTCCGCAAAGCCTGCAGGGCAAAGACAAATGATGCATCAGATCTGGTATCACTCAGGGACAGAGTCAAGTGGGTTTAAGACAAGGGAAGAACCTAATGACCCATAGACCTGAACAGCTCAGGGATTGTTTTGCTATGCTTACCACGAGTGGGTCTGCTTCGAGACCCTCACCGAATGTCAGAGGGCCTGGTGTCTTTGCATGACTTGGCTCTCATTGACTGCGTGTTGACTTGATTCCTGCAGAGGCTTTTTGCAGGTGGTAGCAGGATGACTGAGCAACTGGAGCCAAATGGAGCACCTGCTACAAGGTAGTCCCAGAGAGCTTTTCACCCTGCCTGATTCTGAGCCCATCTCGGAGACAACCCCAGTGTCCAGGACGACCCTTTGCCCAGCATGGCCAGCCCTTGCCCACGCGTACATCCCTAAGACCCCAGTGGAGTCAGCTCACCTAAACTACAAGGAAAAATTGCAAGAAGGGCTCTTTTTATTCAGGGATCATCATAAAATATACAGTGAATTTTGTAGATTTTTAAAATCGTTTCCTTTTTCTCCTAGACTAAGTAGCTCATGGACTTGAACTCCCTAATATGTCTCTATAAGTCCAGTGTTTGGCAAAATATCTAGACCATATGGGCACTTGACAACCACTCAGTATTGAACATGAGTGGGTATTCAATAACAATGCAACAAATTACAGAAAGCATATGTAGCCTAATTACATAGTCTTGGGTCTGCCCCATTGCTGAAAAAATATCTATCAAATGAGTCAATAGTTAGTTTCTCTGGGGATAGAAACTATCTCTGATCGTTGTTTGTATTTTTGGCAAAGCACACATTCAATGACCAACGAATGCTTGCTAAGTAAGCAAATGGCTGAGCGAACGAGCTCTAAGCTCTGCTCCCAGAGGGGTCGTATGCCCTTCATCTCTGAGTTCGCAGGGGCTGGCCAATGAGTTCTGTCCTCTAGGGACCCAGGCCCTCTCCAGTCCCACCCTCCCACCCTGCTTACCTATGCCCCAGAGGATGCGGCCACGGGGGCAGAGAGAGAGAGAGGAGAGATGACTGAAGGAGACAAACGAGGGGTTCACGCCAAGTTCAAGTCTGTCTTATTTTGGGAGGAAGCAGGAAAGGAGAACAAAGTTTCCGTGAATAACGCACTGATTAAAATGCCTGCGCTCCCTGATGGTGAAGATGGATGCAGCATCCACGCTGACTTTCAGAGGGAGTGGGAGTACAGCTGACAATTTCTCATCAGTTTTTCACGAAAAGGAGAAGCTCTCAGGTCCCCCACTCCCTGCCCCACCGCCTCTCTCCTCCTGCTCCTGCCTGCCCTCCCTGCAAAGCTTCGGGCTGCTTGGAGGCACTGGGGGAGGAACTCATCAGGGGCTGACAAGTGGCAAATGACAATAGCTCCCAAGGATACGAAAGGCTGTGAACACGGCTGGGAGGATGCCGTATTCCCCCTCCCTGTTTCCAGCCCCTGTGCCCAGTAGCAGCGCGTGGGCCCCGGGGGGCACGTGGTCCTTGGATCCCTCTGCAGTAGGCACGGGTCCTTCTATGTCTATTATCACACACCTTTCTTTTATCTTGGCAAACCCCTCCCTTCCCTGAACACATGGGCATCTAGGGCTTAAAGGATCTGATCTTGTAAAACTCTTAAAACACTACCTTGCTCAGTTAATACTAACTATCATTATGGTTCATATTACATTGCATTATAATTCATCAAATATCCATGAATCAGGGTATCATAAATAAAAGAATTTTTCAGCGTTTGTAAATGAGTTATTTTAAATTAAAACATCATAACCAAACTTTTTAAAGAACTAAATAAGCCTAAAAGCTAGAAGACAAAATTAAGGACTTCGCAGAGAAAAAAGAACCGTAAGGCAAAGACAGACATATATATAAAATTTGAGCATCCACGCAAGAGGATCAACATTCTCTCTACAAAGAGCACTCCAAAAGTAGAACAGGGTGACAAAGGAAAGAAAACTATTGAGAAAAATACAAGGAAAAACTATAGTCTGAAAGCACGATTTTCCAGATTAAAAGACGATTTTCTTAACCCAATGCCAAGAAAAAAAAATGAAGAGTATGCCAAACCAAGACGTATCATCACTGCTTTGTAAAATAAGGGAGTAAGAGCAAACTCAGATGCTTATTAATAAATAAAATAAAGTGCAAGCGTTAGAAATCACTATGAGGTCTGCTTTCTCAGGAGTGGTGTGGAAATGAAGACACTGGAGGACTGACTCCAAATCTGCCTACGGTGGTTTCCTGCCTTGAGTTCTATCCCCATCCATATAGCAGATCAAATATGAGGGGGAACTTATATATATTATTATATATAATATATATTTCTAAAAGCTTTGTATTCTATTTTTTTGTGGTACTTGTGTTGGTATATATGTTTTTTTAGTGTTTTTTTTTAAACTTTTATTTAAAAAATATAAATTTCCAAAGTACAGCTTTTGGATTACAGTGGCTCCCCCCTCCCCAGTAACTTCCCTCCCATCTGCATCGCTCCCATCTCCCTCTCCCATTCCATTCACATCAAGATTTTCAATTATCTTTATATACAGAAGATCAATTTAGTATGTATTAAGTAAAGATTTCAACAGTTTGCACCCACACAGAAACACAAAGTATAAAGTACTGTTTGAGTACTAGTTATAGCATTAATTTACATTGTACAACACATTAAGGACAGAGATCCTACATGGGGAGTAAGTGCACAGTGACTCCTATTGTTGGCTTAACAATTGACACTCTTGTTTATGGCATCAGTATTCACCCTAGGCTCCTGTCATGGGTTGCCAAGGCTATGGAAGCCTTTTGAGTTTGCCAACTCCGATCTTATTTCAACAAGGCCATAGTCAAAGTGGAAGTTCTCTCCTCCCTTCAGAGAAAGGTACCTCCTTCTGTGATGGCCTATTCTTTCCACAGGGATCGCACTCGAAGAGATCTTTCATTTAGTTTTTTTTTTTTTTTTTCCAGAGTGCCTTGGCTTTCCATGCCTAAAATACTCTCATGGGCTCTTCAGCCAGATCTGAATGCCTTAAGGGCTGATTCTGAGGCCAGAGTGCTGTTTAGGACATCTGCCACACTATGAGTCTGCTGTGTATCCCACTTCCCACATTGGATCATTCTCTCCTTTTTAATTCTATCAGTTAGTATTAGCAGGCATTAGTCTTGTTTATGTGATCCCTTTGACCTTTAATCCTTTCATTATGATCAATTGTGAACTGAAACTGATCACTTTGACTAGTGAGATGGCATTGGTACATGCCACCTTGATGGGATTGAATTGGAATCCCCTGGCATGTTTCTAACTCTAAATTTGCAAGTTTTCAGAAAGCGACTGGACATGTATTCCACCGAAGTGAGGGAGTAAACCAACAGACAGAAAAAGAAGGTTCCAAGGAAGGGATCCACATAGAGACCAGGTGCAAAGATAATTTCAAGAATGATTTTCAAGAGAAGTTCCTATATCACAATTGGGAATTAGGCCTAGAGTCAACTCAACAAGGCTAGCAGGGAAATGGAGAGAGTTGAGAGATAGGAATAAAAAATCCCCAGGTAAACAGCAGAGCCAATAAAATAACTGGTCCATTTGACTGTGAGAAAAAGTCCTCCTAAAAAGATTTCTAGTGCTCTTTGGAAAGTGTGAAATAGTTTATACCCAGAAAACTAAGCAAGTGAAAAAAAATGAGGCAATTATCAACTCCAAGAAAAAAATGAAGTTATGTAACTGAAAAGCTAATAAAAATATATTCCTTGACTCAGCAGCACACTTATAGGTACTAAGTCAAGTCCTATCAATGAGAAATCATAGTAATGTAAATATTGACCATTCATTAAACTATATTTGAGATACAGCTTCACTGAGAGAACTGGGGAGGAACGTGGTGTTGGTGGAGCTATTCCCCCCGCTGGAAAAGGAATAAATCCTCATTTCCTGTAGGAAAGTTAATTTATAAATTAATAAATAGCAGTGATATAAATGTATTACCTGTGAACATAATCATATAAACATCAGAATAAATAGCTAAAAGTTATGCAAATCATGTCTGGAACAGAACTTGGAAAGAAAGACATGGGAGATTGCTTCTTTGTCATGATTTCTGTAATATAATTGAATATTTAGAACTAATTATGTGTGTTGTTTTGATCGCAATGAAAACTAATTTAAAATAGGTAAATGACATGCAGAGATAGTTCACATATAGGAATGCAATGAAAACATGCCCAATCTGACTCAAAAATAGAAAAATAGAATTATAATGAAAATAAGATGCCACTTATTAAACAGTAGATTGGAAAGTTAAGAAATGTGATAATACAGTTAGGAAGTATGGGTGGAAAGAATATATTCATTATAGCTACGAGTGTCAGTCTTGGGGAGAGTATATGTTGATTAGATTTCTATTAGTGAACGTTAGCACTGTTTGTCAACAAATGCTTTGACCCAACATTTTTGTGATGAGGAAGTTGTCCTATAGTTGAGAGTATTTGCCATGTGTAAACAGAAGAATATGATGCTAGAAATATTTATTTTAAGATTGTTTCAGATAGACAAAAAACCCCTAGATAGCAAGCCGTATATGACTAATCAGCTGAGTCATTGTACCTCATGCAACTTATTCAGTCAGCAAATATTCCAGGCTCTGGAAGTAACCTGATGAACCAAACTAAGACATCGTCCTCGCAAACTTACATTCTAGTGGGTGGAAGGAGACAACAAATAATAAACAAATTAAAGGGTCGAGTGGTGACAAATGTCCAGAAAAAAAAAGTCAGCAGTGGAAACAGGGTGAGAGCTGGCAGCTATCTCAGCAGCTTGTCAACGGCAGCGTCTCTGATCAGGTGAGGATCAGGCCTTGCAGCTGATATCGGAATTTTGACCCCTAAAATTACATCGAAATGTGGCCCCTTAAAGTTCGCCAGAAGTCGAGTCTGGGGTGCCACATGTTATTGGAATTTGGGGTGCCACATGATATCACCATATGCTTAATAAATCCCCACTACTAATCAGCCCGAGAGGGTTCTTGCCTAATATTTAGAGAAGAATTCTAAATATCGGCATAAATGAACAAGGCAGCATGGTACATTTTAGGCTTTTATTGAGTGAGAGAAATCATAGGAAAGTGAGGGCCCTGTCTAAAGGAGAGAGGTAGATCTGGGTTCATACCAAGCACCAGGAACCAGCCACGTGGAGGAGAATCTATGCCAGGAAGCCTAGGGTGGGTGGCCCAAATTAACCTGATTGGTCAGAGGGCACTCGGTGTGGCCAGGTAGGGACGTGAGGTCACACAGGGGTGAGGTGAAGGTATGGTCTTCCAGCTCACAAACCTAATCAATTTTAACCTGCCTACTTCACAGCTACCCTATGGAAGAGCCACATCCTGTGACAGAGGCACAGCAGAGCCGAAAGCCCCAAGGCAGAGGTGTGTGCAAAACCCTAGGTGACAGAGGTGGGCACTGGTGCAGTAGGTTCAGCTGCCCCTGGGGATGCCTGGGTCCCATGCTGGAGCACCAGTTTGAGTGCCAGCCACTCTGTTCCCAATCCAGCTTCCTGCTGATGTCAGCAGGGTGTCAGCTTGGATCCCTGCCACCCAAATGGGAGACTCGGATGGAGTTCCAGGCTCCTGGCTTTGGCCTGGCCCAGTTCTGGCTCTTGCAGGCATTTGAGGAGTGAACAAGAGAACAACAGAGATCTTCCTGCAGCTCCATCTCTGTCACTTTGTCTTTCAAATAGATGACAAGAAATAAAACTTCAAAAAATGCAAGATAGCACTATGCAAATATTTTTTAAATGATGAGGAAGATAGGATCTGGACTGCTTTTTAAAAAAATTGTTGAGTAAAAATAAGATGGCAAAATAGTATGCTAGCATTTATGGAGAGAGAGGAGCAAACGAGCTAGAAGCTAGGAGTAAACATTTAAAAATCATCTATGTGATAGAGAACTAACATCTATAAAGACTAAACAGTCACAGCAACAAAATAGCAAATAATTCAATCAGAAAACGGGCAAAAGACATGAAGAAACATTTTACCCGAGAGGATACACAAGGAAAAAGTGCACAGTAAAGATGAGAAACATAAATTAAAGCAACAGTGAGCTAGCACTGCAATACCTCTCTGAATGGCTGAGATCAGAAGTGGTCGGCAACATCAAAGGATGCAGAAAAATCCAGGTTTGTGCAGGCGGGAATATAAAACTTGGAGGGGTTGGGGAGCAGTCCCACACGCAAGGCGTTTGTATGGAGTCCTTGAAATGAGGAGATTAGATGAGTGGCTGCCAGAGGCCAAAAATAGGGACCAGGCAAGAGGGAAGTGGGTGTGGTTTCAAGGGCCATTAAAAGAAATTCTTCTGTATCTGGAGCCATGGCTACACAAGTGTCCTTCAAAGCAGTAATTGGAAAACAGTTTATTTTGGAGCAAAACGTCTTTGAAATTATGCATTTTTTTCTTTTTAAATACTTGGATGCCTTTTTCATGACCTGCACTGTGAGATAATGAGTCTCCATGGTTTTAGCTGCCTGGTTTGTAGTACAATGGCCTAGGAAACCAGTACACCCTCGGGACATTTCCATTGCTGCAAAGGATCCCTTATGCTTGTGTCCAGTTGATATTTTGCATGGACCCCAGGAAAGCGTCAGTTCTATACTGGCCCTAGGGAGAACCCGCACATGTTTGGTTGTTGCCTGGATTGGTATTATTCGTGACGACCCATTTTTACTGATGCAAATAACCAAGAAGCGACTCTTAGATGGTCCAGTTTAGAATACAACTGTATTGCATTCTGCCTTCCACTCTGGGCATCCAATTTTCAATCACCACGTACACCTCTCCCCACTCAAAATTCGGCAACATAACTCTACCAGAGACCACCAACAGGGCCTGTTCCAAGAACCATTCTCTGTCCACTGCTTGAATACTTGTGGCAATGGGAAGGAGAGACCGTATGTAGCCTCCACAGACTGGCTTCTTTCACTTAGCCACATGCGTGGCTTGGCGGTTCATTTAGTAGCGCTGAATAATATTCCACTGTATACGACAAAAGTAGGAATGGCTTAGCTCTGGGTATGCATAGCACAGCGTATTGTGCACCTCAAACAGGTACAACAGAAAGGGAAAATCATTGAATGTACGACAGTTTATCCCTTCCACTTCTGATGGACATGGACCTTGCACTGATTAAATAAAATGTCTCGCAGCTCAGGGACTATTGCAGAGAACGCACAGGAGGTAGCATTCCAGGTCACTTGCAAGTCAAGGAGTCCTATGATTAACCCAGGTGCACATCAAGGTGCTACAAAAGACAGGCTTTAGGTCTCTAATCACATAACCCAGGTGCACATCAAGGTGCTACAAAAGACAGGCTGTAGGTCTCTAAGCACAATACCATGGCATTAAGAGATTAAAGGAACCAAACGATTTGCTGGGGATGCTGGCCATGGCCTGGAGAATTGCAGTGCACCTTCTCTGCCAGGATCATCAGTGAGGAGCTCCATCCACCCCAAAATGTTGCCCCACCGGCCTGACCCCGGCACCCCAGGAAGCTGTCTCCCAGAAATGCGCCCCATGCTACCTCGTACTGCCATTTACTTCTGCGGACGATCCTGGACTACACACTGGACTGAAGGGGTCTTTGCAGACTTCAGTTGAAGAATGCAAAGAGTGAGACTGGAAGAGAAACCAGGATGCTTTGCCTTGGTTTGTTGAAGGCTGAAGCAAACAGAAGTTAAATTCCATTCTTGGTTTTCTGTTTTTTGTGTGTGAACTGAGCCCAGAACGGAAGAGGATTATTTTTGCCCTGCTTCTTTTCATAAGGCACCAGGTGAACCAGAAGCAAACATGTGTTTGCTAAAACCAGTGAACCGTGACATCAGACTAGCCTCCAAATCATAGCTGAACCAAACCTACATTTCGTCCAATGGGAGCCTCTGATCTAAATTAGGCCTCAGTCGCAGAGCTGTTTTGCCCAATTCAGAGGATCAGTGTGGCATGGGTCTGTGTCTTGGCTCGGCTACCGGGGTTGTTACGGTCCAGTTCTGTCTCGCTGGTTCTCTGCATCTTGGTGACTGAGTCCTCTTTGTCCCTCTGTCTTTCGTATTTCTGCCTTCATTCTGTCTCTCCATCCTTCTCTGCCTGTGGTCTCTCTCCCTCTCCTAACACCTCCTTCTGAAGTGCTTGCTATACAAAGCTAAGCTCAAACACAGAGACGGGAGCAGAGATCCTGAGCTTCAGGTGCCCTCCTGTCCCTGTCTTCAATCCCTTTCTGTGCCTGGTGGGTTTTGCACATGTATCAACCTTCACTTATTATTTCCCACCTCCGTGCAGCCAGCATCCCCAGGGAGTTTCTGGGAGCAGCAAACAGGGTGACAGCAGATGAGCATTTCGTGGGCTGTGGGAAGGAGATCAAGACCAGGTTAGTTCTTTTGGCTGTAAGGTTCCTTCTTGCTTCTTTTGCAAGAGCCAATCTGATATTACAGAAGATTGCAAGCTCCATACCTGGTGTATCTTGACTCTGCTAACACTGGCTGTGGTATCTACTTTGCACCATCCACCCCAGCCATGGCAACCTGTGAAAGCAAGAATTGAGAGGAAAGAAAGTGGGGGGGAAAGGAGAGAGGGAGAGAGAGAGAGAGAGATGATAGACAAGGAGAAAGAGAAAAGGAGAATTAGCATTAAAGAAATGTTAGAGTTGACAAGAATGATAGTAAAAGGAAGAAGACAAAGAGAGAGTTGAGATTCACTGAACCTACCCTAGTGTGTTCTGTCTAACAGAGTAAATGACATCAACCAGCATCCTTGGAAAAAAGATGCCTTAGCCTAAATTATTGCTCCTTACAATGAATTGTGCTAAATGCGAGTCTATTCCGATTGCAGCTCAGCCTTGGTAGAATTCGCTGTGTTACAGCAGGCCTTGGTTCCCGGCTGAGTGGCTGCCTTTGTAAGCCGACATGCAGCTCTAAACAACAAAGATGTGGCTCCCTAGCAACTGAAAGAAGTTAGGCTAAAGAAAAGAAAACAGAGCACATGGTGTGGCAGAGTTAATGCGAAGAGATATTGAAGCATTTCATTTGGAAGCAACAAACAAAAAAACAACCTCCAACAAACCCGTGCCATGCCATCTGCAATCAATACGCATCATTACAGCCATGCAGATGGCTGAGTTCTGGGAGAGTTCCAAGCCAGTGCTTCTCAACATTAGCTGTACGCCGTGATCACCTGAGAGCTTCAAAAAAAAAAAAAAACAAAACAAAAAAAACCTGTGTCCAGGTTGTACCCCAGACCACTTAAATAGCAAAACTAAGCCATTAATTGCCTGAAAGCTCCCCCAGGAGACTCCAATGTGAGGCTCAGGTTGCCCGTCTCTGATTATGGATAACGCAGCAAGTGGAGTCACAATGTTTTTGAGCTCTGTAACCTGACTGCAGGTAAGGCAGCTCAAGAAAGGTTTGCACCTGCTGGATAATTAAGGTAACAATTCAGGGCTGTCAGAGGACTACAAAGCCCATCTGTTTTGGATGATGCAGTTTAATCAAATGATATTCTTCAAAAGCAACCACCGCGTCCCCTGACATCGGGTTTGCCCCAAGTGTCTGATGGCCCTGGTTTGCCGAGTGTCTGTTCATGGCCGCCTGCTGCCAGTGACTGTGGGGAGAGAGGTGTTGCCTAGTGAGGTGTGCAGGAGGGCAGCTTCCCCACGGGCTGCTCTCCTGGGAAGGGAGGAATCCTATGACAGGATGGGACCCTGTACCTCAAGCACCACGAATAGACCTTTTATGGGTTAAGCTGTGTACCCTGGAATTTGTATGTCGAAGTCCTAACCCCCAGTGCCTTATAATGTGACCTTACTTGGAAGTTGGTTCACTGCAGATGTAATTATTTAAGATGAGATCATCCTGGAAAAGGGTGGGTTCCTACTCGAGTGTGACTGGTATCTTATAAAAAGGGAAGATTGGAGGAGAAAAGCACGCAGGGAGAATCCTATGTAAAGATCAAGGCAAAAACGCTGAGCAGCAGCCGTGGTGATCCGCTAGTCGCCAGGGGATGGGCACAGGACAGATTCACTTGCACAGCCTTGGAAGGACACTACGTTGTTGACATCTGACTTTGGACTCTCAAAACGGTGAGAAAATGAATTTATTCTTTTATGCCAACTGGTGGGTAATAGTACGTTGTTACAGCATTCCTTTGAAACTAACAGAGTGCCTGGGCTGGGAGAGCAATTCTGCCCACTGATTGGAACAGGTGCAAAGTTTCAGGCCTGGGGAGGATGGGCTAGAACTCATCAGCTGCCCCCATTCCAAACCTCATTCCAAACCCATCATGCACACGGCTGCTCCTTTCCACCCCCTGCTCTCAGTGGGACTGAAGCACCCCAGGGTCAGTTACAAGAGCCCGCTTCGAAGGGCCTCACTGCTTTCTTAATTTTATGCTGCTTTCATCCTGAAATTCTTGACGTTTGAGCAAAGCCCCTGGTGTGTTTACTTTGCACGGAGCCCCACTCACAGTGGCCAGTCTTGCCCCCCCCATTCTTCACACAAACTTGCCGTCTTTCAGTCACATCCCGCTGACTTCCGCGTTGGAATGCTTCATGGGTTATGGTCCACTGACGGCATCCCCTTCTTGCTTCCTCGGTTGTGTGGGATTCCCCCTTTCCATCTTACTGTTTGTGTCATCTGTAGAGCTTGGGGGAAGGAGGAATGGCCAAGGATCCCGTGTAGACTGCCTGAATCGAATATTTGAGCGTAAACAGGGCTCTCTTGCTTATTAGGCTGTTGGTCTTGTTAGGAACTGTGGCTAAAGAAGGAGCAGCAGGACTGTGTGTTTCTTGGCACATGCTTCTAGTGTTGGGGCTCAGGTGCCCAAGTGCAGTGGAGAATCAAGAGGAAGTGCCATGCTCCTGGGCGCCAGTGGTGTGCGGATTTGGTGTCAGTGCCTCCAACCCCAGGCTCTGGGCTCCTGGTCGTGAGTGATGCCTGTTTCTTGGACATCCTGGGAACAACAGTTCCAGGGTCCTTCAGGAACCAGGAGGGCTTGGGTAATAGGATTTTCAGCAGAAACCACAGTAGATCAAAAAGGTCGGAGGAAACTGTACTCATTTTCTGTTGTCATATAACAAACTAGCACAAACCTAGTGGCTGAGAAACACTTGATCTTGCATTCTCCATGGGTCATAACTCTGGGCTCTGCATAACCATGTTCTCTGCTCAGTGTCTCAAGGTGTTGAAATCCAGGTCCTTTGCAAAGTGTTGTGTAAAAAAAGTGAACGCTGCTAATGCCTGAGAATGAATCATCCGTGAAACAGATAGGCTAAGAATGGCACTTACCTAGATGTCAGAAAATAAGTATCTCTGCCGTATCTTGCATGCTCACATGTAGGTTTTAAATCAACATTACAATATTTTAATTCTCTGTCTTTCCTGGTAGACCCTGAGCTCTTGGAAGCTGGATGTTTCTATCTTGCTTGTCATTACAGCTCCAGAGCCTAAGACAGAGTCTGGAACATAGAGCGGGATTCCATCAATCTTTGCCAAATGAGTAATTGACTTTTCAGGGCTCAATAAATGCTTATTGAACTGTATTGAACCAATTCTACAGACATTGGGTGAGGCATGCAGGGTGAGTATAGCCCTGGCTAGCCCAGAGAGGAAGAACCAGGCTTGGGGAATGCAGATAGCATGCTCAGGGTCACATAAATAGTAACAGTAGAGCTGGAATTTTTTCATTATATTCAGAAAAAAATGCATTCCTTTCTCTTGGAAGCATGGTCCTGAAATGTGACACAATGACACATTCCGAATGCTGTGACTCACACTGTTCATCTTCTAGGATCCGGAGAGGGGGGAGGTATAATGAATGAGAAGCTTTTATAAGGTGGGATTTTATGTTGAGGCCCCAGATGCCAGCATCGCACAGAATCTCAAATCCTGCATTACCTGAATTTTCCAAATGGATGACTCCCCTCTTAGCAGAAGCACAGACCGAATCGGTCTCAAGGGCCTGCAGCACACCCTGGTTTGTCTCAGAGGTTCTCTGTTGCCCAAGTCGGGTGCTTGTTCGGTCACTGGAAATCTAAGATGTGGGTTATATTTCTTATAAATTTATGTAACCACCCAATTCTAGCCTCAGGGCTTTTGCACGTGCCTTGATGCTTGTTTGAATGCTCCCCCACACTCCGAAGTTCCATCCATCTCATTCTTCAGTTCTGGACTTAAACATCAGCCTTGAAGGGGTCATTCCTGTTACCCTGACCAAAGGCATCCCCTACCCATTATTCCCTATCACTGCACACCACCTGTGGCACTTCCACAATTTCCAGTTATGTAATAATTTGTTTCTTTGCTTGTCCACACCCCATGAGCATTCTTGTTTCAGAAGGGCAACCAAAAATGAGATTAATTTGCCAATGCTCCCTCAGCACTAACACAGTCCCTGGACTAAAAGAGACACTCATCAATATTTGTTAAATGACTGAAGGAAAGGAGTTCATTGGGTCATTCAGCAAGCAATGTGTACCAGATGCTACAAATACAGAATTACACAAGGCCTGGTCCTTCCTCTTAGGTGTTCACAGTATAGCACACAAGCAGATATATGCTCAATGGGCCAGGTTTCACCTGATTTAACAGCCGGGTGAGCCAAATTAACCCAAACACTTAAGCTGCAATGGTTCTTCGTCCTGTCACAGAGCTGCGTGACTTACGCTCCTCCCAGAAATCTCCAAGTTGTTTCCATGAGTTCCTGGGATGATTGGCATGTGCTCTGAGACCAGCCTACTCATGCTGGCACCCCCAGTCTCCTGGTTGAGCTGTCTTGTCTCTCCTGGTATGATTCTTCCTGTTTCTTCTGTGAATGTGTGGCTTTCTTTTAAGATTTTTTTAAAGATTATTTTATTTACTTGAAGGGCAGAGCTTTAGACAGAGAGAAAGACAGAGCTACATCTTCCACGTGCTGGTTAACTCCCTGAATGGCTGCTATGGCCAAGACTGGACCAAGCTGAAGCCAGGAGCTTCATCTTAGTCTCCCACATGGTTGCAAGGGCCCAAGCACTTGGGCCATCTTCTCTTGCTTTCCCAGGTGCATTTGCAGGGAGCTGGATCTGAAGTAGAGCAGCTGGGACTCAAACTGGTGACTGTATGGGGTGCTAGAATTGTGCCACAGTGCCATCCCTGAGTATGTGGCTTTTTTGCCTTGCACTGGCCACAAGACAACTTCACAGATGCTCAGCAGGTTGAGGGTGGCTGTGGTCTTCCAGCACCAACATGGTAAGGGCACCTGTGACTTTGTGAATTTCTGGGGGATCTGGATACAGTTCAGTTCTCACCCAGCAGGTCTGGGGTGGGCCCTGAGGTTCTGTAGTTCTCATAAGCCCCCAGCTGATGCAGATTCTGTTGGTCTATGGACCATTCTCTGAAAAGTGAGGACGTAGAGGATACATGTTATGGGCGCAGCAAATGCTCATTGCATATTGGCTTCTGTGGGGTTCGCACAGGGAAGGCACTTAGCACAAGGGCTGCCATTGGAGCAAATGCCGTCAGTGCCCTGCCTCCCATTCTCAGAACTCATCTGCACCCACCAAGAGCGTCTGACTCTGACTGCCTGCTGCTTTCTCTACCTCTGGGAGCAGGATTGCCCTTCATGGGAGGCAGACCAGAAATGCAAAGGAGTAAGTGCTCCCTGGAGTAACCTTCAGCCAGTGATGGACAGGAAACTGGGACATCAATGCCCGTTTCCCTCTCGGCTCAAGTAGAACTACTCTGAGACATATATGAGCATCTGGAGTTCCCCAGAGAATGGAGGCCTGGCATCAGGAACCTGTTTGATGGCACTATTAACTGGCTTTCTCTTGTCCCTGTATCATTTCCCTCTGTTCCCCTTAAACATACACACACACACACACACATACTCACCAGCATTTCCTGAAACTACTTGCCCAGTAAATTCCATGCACTCAAATCTTTGTCTCTAGGTTTGCTTCCCAAATATTCATTTCCTTTGGGAGCCAAATAACCTAAAAATGACATCTCTCCCCCGCCCCCAAAACACCCATTGTGGTGACAAAGGCCACATGCAGACCCTGTCCCCTGCGTCCAGGAGTGGGGCTTCTGCCGCAGCTCCCCTTACCTTCCCGGTGGCATCATTTCAAGTAAGGATACACCTGCTGCCAGGGTCCTCACTGCTGTCTCGCTCAGATGACAAGTGAACAATTCATTCCAACAGCCCTAACTCCGTGTCGAAACAAATCAGTCTGCCAGTCTCCATTCCATGCAGGCAACAGCTGTTATGTCACAGTGACCTCCAATAAGCCAGATGTTGAAAGACACATCCTGGGAGGCACTACATGTTGCTGGACGCAGTGGCAAGGGAGCCAGACTTTGACTGGCACTGACTTTTAACCCCATAGAAGAAAGAAACATTGAGAACTAAGTGAAGAGGGTACTGGCTTCAGATTTCATGAAGGAGATTGTCCTAGACAACTATAGACAACTTCTGCCAGCAGATAAGCTGGTGACTGTCCAACTGAAGTGTGCCTCCAAGCCATTTGCTAAGAGAGCTTCTACCATTTATGTATGTGCACCAAGGACACAGTCCTGTAGGTTGGGAAAGCTACAAGATATAGTCTAAGGCATTAGTTGGGCTTGAGGGCACAATACATGTGGGTTTTCTAATTCACCACTTTGGAAGCGTATGACTTCACACACATCACTTTGTACATAAACAATTGAAGGCTTAGTGATATAAAGAATGGGCACTGATTGCCTTAGTCCATTCAGACTGCTATAAAAATATTACCATAATCAGAGTGCTTGCGTGTGAGTTCTGGCTCCGAATCTGATCCTGCTGAGGTGCACTGTAGGAGACAGTAGGTGGTGGTTGAAGTTCACGGGTTCCTGCCATGCGCGAACTAGACTCGAAATTAGTTCCAGACTCCTGGTTTCCGCCTAGCCCAGCCTGAACTGCTGCAGGCATTTGGGGAGTGGATGGAAGATACCTCTGTGTGTGTGTGTGTATGTTTCAAATAATCAAATAAAAATTTAAAGAATTGTCCTAGACTGGGTGGCTCATAAACAACAGACATTTGTTTTGTCCCATTTCTGGAGGCTGGACAGTCCTGGAGGAAGGGGTGGGCAGGTTCGGCACCCGACAAGGACCTGCTCCCTGGTTTGTAGATGGCCGTCCCCTCTCTGTTCTCACTCGAGGAAAAAGGCCAGAGAGCTCTCAGTGGTCTTTCTTATAAGGACACTAAACTCATCCATGACCCCATCCCCTACTGGGACCCTATTGATTACTCAGGAAAATCCGTTTCTTGTTTGTTGACATCAGATGAGGGCTGCACTTGGCTTGCAGATTGATTGAGTAATCATATCCCCATCCATTGATGACTGCGTTAGGCTCAGTCCTATGAGCCCTGCTGCATGCAGGATACGACAGGTCTGGGGGGGCAGGGGAACATTTCCCATCCTTTTAACAAAGGATGGGCTTGAGGAGGGCAAACCCATCTCCTTTTTCTTCTTCATCATTTACACATTGTTGTGTGATTTCCTGATGCCTGATGCCACAGTAGTCCTCTTGCAATTATGGGGGAAAGCTGTGAGAATCACAGAGCTCTGGGAACCTTGAGGGTGTAGACGCGCTGAATTAACTCTCCTCCAAGCCATTCACCTCTTGGTGTTTTATGATGTGTGAGAGAAAACCTATTGCTTCAGTCATTCTCATCCTTCGGTGGAGTCTGAACTTCATATTTTGTAGCTGCTCTTCAAAAGAATAGAAAATTTAAAACAGAACATTTAGTTATGAAAGTGAATATTTAGAATGAAAAAGGACATCATAGCAGATTACAAATTTTAAAAACTGATGTTCAAGCATCAAAAAACATTTTGAAATACTAGTTTCTGATAACTAGCTATTAAAACAAATGTTTTATGCTCTCTATACAGGCTGTATGCTGTCTTCTTACGACAATGATTTTGTAATGCTTTATTTTATCCAGAGAATAAATCTGACTTTTTCCTAGCATGATTGATTAAAAAAATTTTTTTAAATATTTATTTGAAAGAGCAAGAGAGAGAGAGAGAGATTGATCTTCCATCTGCTGGTTTACTCCACAGATGGCCACAGTGGCTGGGGCTGTGCCAGGCCAAAGCCAAGAGCCAGGAGCTTCTTCCAGGTCTCCCACATGGGTGGCAGGGGCCCAGGTACTTGAGCCATCTTCTACTGCTTTCCCAGGCCATTTCCCAGGGAGCTGGAAGGAAAGTGAAGCAACTGGGATACGAACTGGCCCCTATATGGGATGCTGGAATCTCAGGCGGTAGTTTTACCTGCTACGCCACAAAGCTGACCCCCAAAATTAGTTTTATTGATAGGTGAGAATATTTTCATTCACCTTCACAAGCGTCATTACTGGTCAAGTCATGTAGCTTTGTAAGATTGTGATCAGTTGTAGGAGAAGCCCCAACAAGTTTCTCTCATACGTGAGTTGTATGCTGTGGAAGTCTCAGAGGAATCCCAGGATGGCACAGGACATCCCACGGCAAGACACTACTTAGCTGGAGAGTCCTTGAGTTGAGAGTGGAGCCACTTCCTCCATAACCCATACGTCCATGCATCCAGTCAATTCCTAATACAAATAGAGATCACATTTCAGTATGAAGTGGGGACACTGAAACCTTACTTCTCTTCTGCCCACATTATTATTTCTCCTCCTCCTCTGTCTTCTTCAACTTTGGGTATGTATCCAAAGGAAATACAGGTGATAGACATGCCATGTTTCTTCATTCCCCTTAGCAACACTTCCTCTAGCTCCTCTGTTTTCCATTAGGGTACAGGTGGGTCAGCACAGCTACAGCAGGAGTATTCCTGGAAGTTGTGCCTACAACCTGGCAGCTTGCAGTTGGTTAACCATACATGGGGATGATTGAGGACTACATAAATATTCACTAAATCCTCTCCTGATATCTGACCTTAGCTGGATTTCATGATAGGTCCAGTCTCTCCTGTACCAACCAACCAGCCAATAGGAGGGAATGTGCAAGAAGA
Organism: Lepus europaeus; assembly: GCF_033115175.1. Taxonomy (NCBI): domain Eukaryota; kingdom Metazoa; phylum Chordata; class Mammalia; order Lagomorpha; family Leporidae; genus Lepus; species Lepus europaeus. The sequence continues at coordinate 10,909,054 of NC_084847.1, forward strand.
GGATAAGTTCAAATACAAAAGCATGAACAGCCTTAATGCATTGTGGTTAAACATGAGACGTTTGCAAATTATCAGAACACATGTACCCATGCAAACACATTGCTAGAGCTTTAGAAAGAGTCCATTCATTCACAAGAAGAGGCCTAAGATGTAAGCTTTGTGTGTTTTGCAGTAAATATAACCTTCTCTGATCGTAATCATTTGGGAAAATGGAATGAATGCATGAATTCAGTGCTTAACACAATGGCTGATACATAACAAGCATTGGAATATAGCAGCAATTATTATCATCTTAGCAGTAGTAGTAGACTATTTCAGATCATACCTCCCACAGAACTTTCTCTTTTCATACTTACCATGGTTTCATTACAGAAAGCAAAGGACTGAGACAAGCCAGCCTTTTAACTTCTGGGTGGACAGAGTTTTACAGCTGATCTTCTTCATCATGAAATGTGTTCATGAGAGAGACTTAGTTTTCAGGGTTTCAACGTTTCTCTGCAAAGGGTGCTATCTCCATAATCAAGAAATCAAAGTGACATCTTTCTAATCAATAGCTTCATTCTTATGTTGGAGATTGACAGCCATCTTTGCCCTAAAATCAGCGTGCCAAGTTATATTTAGTCACCGTCATGAAGAGACATCTGCCCAATGAGGCGACAGTGCTTTTCGTAAGTGAGACGTCATCTATTTATGTCAGCAGCTAAGCACCTTCTGGCATACACATAACCACCTTTGGAAACAAAGATGGAATTTTGGGTTCCTTAACAGATACGGGTTGTCTAAAATTAAAGACGGCACTAATGAACTGGAACACAGAATTAGAATCTACACTTAGGAAATATACAAGAAAAAAGAGCGTCTGTCAGAAACTTAAGCACTGGGGAGCTAAGCCGGCTGCTTCAAGGACGCTAAATTGATTATAAGAATTAGGTAATGTTGTTAAACCTCAATAAGCGAAACTTGACAGGTTGTGCCTGAATTAGATCATTTGTTTGCTCAAAGAGCTGGTGTTCAAAATCCCTTTTCACTGACAAAAATCATGAATAAACCTAGTCAAAAAGATATTATCTCTGGGAGGGGAGACTGAAGTTGACCATAGTTTCAATAATATGCAGCTAACAAATTATTATTTTCTGTCAAATGCACCTGATTTAAAGAAAGCAATTGCCATTAAGTATCCTTGAATCTGAAACTTGAATGAATTGCTTTAGAGTGCTAGAAAACACTAGGAGAAGCTGGTAAACTGCTGGGCATATGAACTGGTGTTCTACCAGGAGAACCAGACTGATGGAGTCCCTTGAAGATGGGCAAGATTTCCAAGTCTGGTAATGAGGATTTTCATCCCAGATATCCCTCTTTCTTGGATGACTCGAATCAAATCTCCTCGCATAGTCTGGCTAACAAGAACAATACGTTGTGCATCTCTACTGAGATAGTGATGGTAGACAATTGGAAAAGGAAATGGCACTACACAGATGAAGGGGCAGGCAATTGGCCTGGTGGTTAAGACGCCTCATCCCACATCAGAGTTCCTGGGTTTGACTTCTGGCTCCGGTTCCTAACTGAAGCTTCCTGCAGACCCCAATGGGCAGTGGTGATGGATCAGTAGTTGGGTTTCTGCCTATCATAATAGAAGACTAGATTGGGTTTCTAGCTCCTGACTTTTGTCTAGGCCCAGCCGACCATTATAGGTACTTGGGGTTTGAATTAGCAGGTTAGAGCTCGCTCACTCACTCTCAAAAATACAGAGTTGAAGATAAATGAAAATAAGTGGGGATGAGAGCAGAGCAAAGTGAACAGGATTCCAGATTGTATGTGAATCAGGACTAGATGCTGCCATTACGTCTACCACCAGCTAGGTGAATCACCAGGGTACCTAACTTCTCATCTTTAGTGATAGTAATCGTTGGATGGGTTAATGTATCTGAATAGGTTCAGTTGTGTGTATCAGCAGCCCAGAATAATTGTGACTTAAATGTAGAGAAGAAGGCAAGCAATTCAGGCTGGGATGGCTTCTCTGCTCTACAAGGTCATTCAGGGCCCCAGGACCCTTCTTGCTGTTGCTTCTCCCTCCCTAGACTGTGGAATTCATTTGCATCCACACAGATGGCATTCATCCAAACATCAGGAGAAATAAAAGCAAGGCTGAGGGAGGGTCTAACCACTAGGTGGCATGTGACGCCTCTGCTCCTACAGCACTGGTTGGACCTTCAAGGTGGCTGCTCATATTATCAAGAGAGACTGAAGCAGCAAAAACTCGAGGGTTCATCACCCCCAGGAGGGAGAAAACTCATGCCGGGCACTCCAAGTTGACTCTGCCATAGTAGCCAAACCTTTGAGCACGTTTGAGTGGTGGATAAAATGTGGCTATTGTTATTAGCTATGGTAGGGTCATCAGCTCTGAAAACAATTTTGAGAGGAAGAACTAGTTAACCTTCCCTGCCTAACTCTGCTCTGGTGGGCCATCGCCATATTCTTTGTCTTACTGAGCAGTTTCACCCTGAACACACCCAGGGCCTCCTCTGTGCTTTAAGTGCAGAAAGAGACGTACATATGGATGACATCAAATCATGTTCTGGCTTCTCAGTTGCAAAATCTGTTACATTCTGCTCAATGAGAAGCATTACCCATCCTGGGAAATCTTGTCGGACTGGCAGTGCTGCTGAAATACTGCACTCCTGCTGTCTTTCGTATGCATTCATTCTATCTCCCTCTCTCCCTCTCTCCCCCTCTCCCTCTCTCCCTCTCTCCCCCTCTCCCCCTCTCCCCCTCTCCCCCTCTCCCCCTCTCCCCCTCTCCCCCTCTCCCCCTCTCCCCCTCACCCCCTCTCCTCCTCTCCCCCTCTGCCCCTCTGCCCCTCTCCCCCTCTGCCCCTCTGCCCCTCTCCCCCTCCCCGTAGTTTTCTACAAAGAATGTGTTTGACGTGCATCATGTAAAAATCAATGGATGTTTTTACAAGACACTCACTGTTGCTCCCACACAGGTCTCAGTCATTTTAGCTCCTTAAAATATGAATTGCCAAAGGGTCTGCATCAGCTGCAGGGAAGATGCCCATCTGGGGACCAATTTGTCACAGTTCCCTAGGCTGCTCCAAGTTCCAGCACTGAAAGCCCCGTGTTGCTGGAAACTCCTCAGTGCTGGGAGAACAGAGATGTTTGCTCACCTGCCAAGTGAGGGCTTCGGAGGGATCTATGTGGTGGGACTGGGTGGGAGCTGCAGGAAAACCAGTTGAGGTCTGTGGGCTGTCAGAGGTGGAAGAGGCCTTGAGATTGTAGGCCAAACCTGTATTTTACAAGCTCAAGTTCCCATGTACCACAAAGACAAAGACAAAGAGGTTTACCCAAGGTTATGCTGGGTTTGATTTACTTATTTTTTCTCAAGAGGCAGAGAGACAAAGTTTTCATCTGCTGGTTCACTCCCCCAAATGCCTGCAACAGCTGAGAGGCAGTCAGGGCACCAGCTAGAATCTGGGAACACAATCCAGGTTCCCCACATGGGTTGCAGATTACTTGAGTCATCACTGCTATATCCTAGGGTACGCATTAGCAGGAGGTTGGGACCAGGATCTAGTGCCAGGAATCAAACCCAGGTGCTCTGATGTGGGACATGGGCATCTTAACCATTGGGCTAAATGCTCGTTCCCAAGGCTATGCTATTTCTAGAGTGATTTGCAGAGTGCGGAGACCCTTCTCCAAACACACCTTCTGCCCAGCAGAGAGTCCATTCGTTGACTCTGTAATGTGTTAGAGCAGGTGCACCCAGGATGTGGGGGAACCCACCAGTAGAACTCAAAGATGACTGAAACCTCTTTCTTTGACTTCTCTTCCTTACCTGCCATATATTGGTTGAGGGTCTACTGGTTACACATCAAAGAAGTCTAATACAATTTTCCTGCTTTCATTGGGAAATAAGAAATTAATCTAACTATATTAATTAGTAAGTCACTCTCAGGAACTGCTGGACACAGGGGCTGAAATCGTTGCATCTGGGATCTATCATCATCTGGCTCTTCCCTAAATCAGCTTCACACCCTTATAGAGTTGCCCCTCATGTAGGCTAAATTGCTCCTGGAAAACCAAGACCTACCCCCACTAAAACCAAGAGAGAGAGGAAGTTTTTTTTTTAATAGTTGTAATGATATTCCCGGAATTGAGTTATACCTGTCTGATAGGGTCACATACGCCCATCATTGTGGTCAGAGGTGCAGAACCTGGACTTCTCTGGAAGAAGCAGTGGGAAGTCAGCTCCACTGAGTTACACAGTGTGGAGGTCTGAGTTTTCAGGTTAACAAGGGATTCTGGAGACTGAAGAGGACACGAGTGCTCAGTGTGCAGAATGCACAGTGCCTGCAGTATTGCTCTCTTCTTTCCTTTCCTCTTTCTTCTTCTTCCTTACATCACCTTCCTCTTTCCTCTCTGCTCTCTCTGTCCTCCCTCCCTGCTCTGCCCCTCTCCCTGTGACAACCATGGTGCACAAGGCAAAGATGAGTCTCAGTGGCCTCTGATAGCAGGCAGCTCTCAAATTTAAGGAGAGAGGAAAGTGGATAATGCATTCTGGTAAAATGTGATGCATTTGAGCAAGGATGGAAGGAAAAGAATTGAAAAAAGGAAGGAACGAAAGAGGGAAAGAAGGAAAGAAAGAGATGATAGAATAGAGAAATCCACAAAATGGACAAACAGGTAAAGGAATTAATTTTACCTGGACCAGATGAACATATTCAGGGAGATTTCCATGAAGACACCATGTAATGCGACTCTGAAGATGAAGAGGTGTTTCATACATTTGCCAGTGGAAAGAGAGCCCCAGCAGTCACAAATAGGGTCTTTACTACTGCCAGCTGCAGGCCAACTCCCGATTTCCTGATGGGATTTGGAGGAAATATCAAGGTCAGAAATTAGGAAATCTGAAAAGACATAGCCAGTCCCTAAATTAACCTGTGTGAGTCATTTGTCCTCTGCTGTCATCCGATTTGTATAACAAGTAAATAGGACTACTTCTAGCTCTAACCATCAGAAATTTCCCTTCGAAAGGTAGAGGACCAGTGGGTTGAATGGTAATGGAAGGGATCTTGTTGCTGAAATTCTAGTTAAGTGTCCGATGGTACTTGGGCAAATTGTGATTATATGGGAGTGTTTCAGAAAGTTTCTGGAAAATGCATATGTGAAAAATTATGCATTGGTCTCGAAATTTTTGCACCAAAATAAACATCTTTAAATCTCATTTTGCACAGACATTTGCAAGTACCCCTGTGTGTGTGTGTGTGTGTGTGTGTGGGTGGGTGGGTGTGTGGTTTGCAGATATCTGAATGAGCCAGTTGATGTGAATACGAAGGAAAAGTAGACTAGGATTGGCCGGCTCCCGCGGCTCACTAGGCTAATCCTCCACCTTGCGGCGCTGGCACCCTGGGGTTCTAGTCCCGGTCGGGGCACCGGATTCTGTCCCAGTTGCTCCTCTTCCAGGCCAGCTCTCTGCTGTGGCCCAGGAAGGCAGTGGAGGATGGCCCAGGTCCTTGGGCCCTGCACCCACATGGGAGACCAGGAGAAGCACCTGGCTCCTGGCTTCAGATCAGCACAGTGCACTGGCCGTGGCAGCCATTTGGGGGGTGAACCAATGAAAAAGGAAGACCTTTTTCTCTGTCTCTCTCTCTCTCACTGTCTAACTCTGCCTGTTTAAAAAAAAAAAAAAAAGAATGGGATTTCCCTAAGCTACACCTGGGTCCATTGTCCCATTGTCTTTGGTCCCACCTGAAGTGGTCCTGGAACCATAGCACTGGCTGCACTGAAGTCACCATTGGAGGACTTCTGTGACCAGTTTAACTTGTTTAACTTGTTTCCCAACTCCCACCATGGAAGGATCATTTGGGGAAGTTCTCTCTGAGGTCTTACCCTCACGAGTTCAATTTTGCTTTCTAGTGGCAGAGACACCACACTTGGCCCACGAATGAGTTGGTTCAAAGTTCTAAAATAAGTGCACAGTTTTAAATGTTCGCTGGGTTCTGTTTTCACATCTTAATTTAGTAAATAGGAGGAACACAAACCCTATACCACCTCGGTGTTGTAATCTTGTATTTGAATGTCCTGTTGTGAGAGCAGCGTGACCCATTAAGCCCTGAGTTTCCAACCACAGAAATTACTACCTCGACCTAATCATTGCAGTTGGTTATTGGTGGGCAGCCCCAGCACATGAGTCAGTGCCAGCATCCAGGGAGAAAATGGACTTAAAACAGGATGGAGTAGGAGTTCACAAATGCCCACACAGCATTCCTGGAAACAAGGGCTCTGGATTCCCGGGGGATGTTATTAGTTTCATTTGAAGCACAAGAAACCAGGCGCAAAGAAGTAGAATGCCATGCTGTGCCACAGGTCTGGGAAGTGCGTATGCAAATATTAAGAGTTTAAGGGCTCAGAGTAGATTTTTTATTTCCCACTATTTCTTTGCATTGTTTTTTTTGTCAGAGTGCTTTTTCAACAGCAAAACCAGCACACCGATAGCAATGGCTAAAATGGAAAAGAGAGAATACCAGGGGGACAAACATAAAGAGCACCTGGAGCGCTCTCATAAGGGAGTGCAGAGTGGCACAAGCAGTATGAGCGATTGCTTGGCGTTGTCTGCCAGCACCACACCTATGCTTGCTCTATGCACTATCCATCCCATCACCAGCACTAATGTGCCCGTATGCCCACCCGAAGAAATGTACAAGGATAATCCTAGCACTACTCATACCATTCCCAAACTGAAAACCATCCAAATTTCCATCAACAGAAGAGGATACAAATACATGGTTGAATATTCACATGGTAGGATACTATGCATAACATTATTATACATGCAACAACATGAGTGTATGTTACCAGTGTAATATGGAGCAAAAGCGAGACACAAAAGAGTATATAACCAAAGATTATATGAAGTTCAAAGATAATCAAAAGCAATCTGTGGTGTTGGACTTTTTAGTAGCAATCATCCTGGGGAAGTAGTGACTAGGAGGGGACCTGAGTGGGTGCTTCTGGGGTGTAGGTGATGCTGTGTTCCGTGCTTTGGGGCTGATTGTATGACTGGGATCCACTCTAGAAAATTCATAGTTACACCTCATGACCTGTGCACTCTTTGGAAGGTGATTATGTGTTAATAAAATCTCAAACAAAAAATGAAACTCATGCAAAATTAAGAAGCAAGGTAACTGAAGGCTATTAAAGTTACATAAATGACAATATTAGCTAGTATTTCATCATAGTGTACTAAAGAGGTTGGTATTTTTATGCATTTATTTAATGATTTCCTTTTTAAATTTTATTTATTTGCATTTCATTTGAAAGTTGAAAAGACATGGAGAGAGATCACCCATATGCTGGCCACATATGATGCCTACAACAGTGCATTGCAGGGCTGGGCCTGGTTGAAGCCAACAACATGGAACTCAGTCTGAATTTCACATGTAGGTGGCAGAGACCCAAGTACTTGAGCCATCACCTGTTGTCTCCCAGGGTGAGGTAGCTGACCCTGGAACCCAGCCACTCTGGTGTGGGATGTGGGTACCCCCAGCAGCAACTCAATCGCCATGCCATAGTGCCTGTTCTGAATCTTTCCTTTAAAAAAAATTAAAAATTTAAATTTTTAAAAAAATCTTTAAATTTTAAATCTTGCCATTAAAAAATTGTTTTTTATTTCAGAGGTAAAGAGACAGAGAAAACCCCCACTTTCAACATCTCAAATTAGACATGATCGTCACCCCATTTTCAGTAGGGGAATAGCCTGAAAAACTTACCTTGCCCCAGAACATACAACAAGTAAGCAGTAGGCAGATGTTCAGGTGGAAGCTGCCACCTCCACGGTCCACATTTTTAATGCTATGATCCCACATGTTGCACACTGGGAGGCCTTGGGACACCTAGGAATATTTTATTTAAAAAAGATGTATTTATTTGAAAGGCAGGGTGACAGACAGGGAGAGAGAGAGAAAGAGATCTTCCACCTGCTGATTCACTCCCCCAAATGACTGCAACAGCTGGTGCTGGGCGAGGCTGGACCCAGTTCTCCCCCATGGGTGGCCGGGGCCCAAGTCATCTTCTACCGCTTCCTCAGGAGCTGCATTGGAAATGGAGCAGCCAGGACTCAGACTGACATGGGACGCTGGCATCACTGTGCCACAATGCTGCCCCCAGGAATACTTTTATTTAAAAAAATTATTTCCTTCGAGAGTGAGCAAGTGAGCGAGTGAGCATCACCCCTCCCATCTGCTGATTCAATAACTCAACGGCCAAAGCAGTCAGGAGCCCGGAACCCAATCCAGGTCTCCCGAGTGGGTGGCAAGAACCTAATTATTTGAGCCATCACTGCTGCCTCCCAGGGTCTGCTTCAGCAGAAGCTTAGGGACTGGCGCTGGGAACCAAATGCAGACACTCTGATGTGAGACGTGGGTGTCTTAACTAGGCAAAGGCTTGACCCTTAGAAGGACTTTGATCAACAAGTTTCTTCCCATGGAAACCACTCAGAAGCCTGGGAAATTTAGATAAAATTCTCTAAAATTATCTCCTAGTGAAAAGAAAATGTTTCGATCAAAATCCATTGTTAACTGAGGAGGAAACTGTCTGTTTATAAAAAAATTAAGGTGGCCACAGGAAAAAAAAAATCATGAGGGCTCTAACTTTCTGCTTGCCGGAGGCTCCTTTTGAATAAATCAGTGCTTATATCACGCCTGGCAACTGGAGAAGAGGTGGACTGATGCAATAATTTTCAGCAAGCTCAGGCGCTGTTAACATCAGCACAGGGTTTGTGATGATGTGTTGAAGGATGGTTGGCACTCAAACAAGAGAAGACTGTGTGTTTCATGTTTTATGATGCATTTTGTCTCTTGGGGGAATTGAGAGATGAAGGCACTTATGATGTGAGAATGGAAGCCAACTTTCTCCTCTTGTCACTTGTGCTATTGGGGAGGTTTTTAAGTTGGAAGAAAAAAAAAATAGCAGAGATAGAACCCATCCAGTAAAGGAGAAGGGAGACCCTGGTAAGAGCTGAGTGGGCACCAGCAGGCTGGGCTGGTTTCTCAGCTCCTTTGCTTTCTCTCTGTTAGCTGTCAATTTTCTGTGATGGTGTTTTTGACTCTTTCTGCAAGTCTTCAGCATCCATGTCTTACAATCCTCTCACCACCACTATGCCCCTCATTCATAAAGCAGAAGTCTCTTGATGAACTGGTATGGTGATAGACATCACATACAATGGACAGACCTTGCCACACTGCCAGCTACTCCAGTAGAGATCAGTGCAAAGACAGCAGGTACATGGGTGGCAGGTTGATGTGTGGCCACTCCTGTTCAAAGAACGGCCCATTGTGCGGCTTCCCTGGGACAAGAGCCTGGTTAATTCCAATGCTCAGAGCGAGGAGAGCAAGGAGGGGAGGGGTGGGGGGGTTGCTCTATCTATATACTCATCATGATTCATCTACCAACTATTGCAGTCAAATAGAGGTGGTTTGCAGCTTTGGCATGGTGAAGCTGGTAGAACTTTGAAAATAACTTTGAATATTTTATGTCCAGTTGTGCCCTGTATTGACCCCATCTTGTACTTCCTTGGTTGAAACCATGATCCTTTCCTTTCCTTCCTCCTTTTCTTTTGAAGTCTCCTTTCCTTCAATCCTTCATTCATGCCGTGTTTCGGAGTGGAGGCGCTAGCCTGGAAGAGAAAGTTCGATCTGCCCATTTCAGGGCTAAGCATGTCTGATTGACAGGAGATTGGGTGACCTACCTGTGTTCACCTGTTCAATATGTTCAAGAAGGAAGTTGAAAGAAATGTTCCAGTTTCTTACTGCTATGTATTGCAATAGCGCCAAACTTAGTGGCATGAAAGGATGAATTTTAGCATGCCCGTGAGTCTGTGGATCGGGAGTTGGAAAGCACATGGACAGAGTGTCATTCCACTTGCTTCTGTGTTCCACAGTGTCTGGCTAGTGAAAGGCTGGAGCTGCCTGGAAGTGCTTGGCCAAGGCTGTAGGTCTAGCGTCTCAGTTCTTCAGCATTTGTCATTTGCTGAAACTGAGATTTCCCAGAGGTCTTCTTCAGCCATTTGCCTGGTGCCTGGGCTCAGACGACTGGAGCATGTGGAGCCTGATGGTTTTACTTTCCCTCCACATGACCACAAGGACTTCCTCACCATTTGGTGGTCTTATGGTACTCAGCTCAACAACCCTTGCCCAGGCTCATGGAGAAAGCAAACGCTGCAGGGGCTCTGGAGGTGTGGGCCAAGCAGGGATGCTCCGTGCCCAAGAGGGCAAAGTAGCACACATGGATGGAGTGATTTTATTCACTCTCTGCATAAATTCACAGCTCTGGATCTTGTCTCTAGCAACGTAAGGACCACCAAGAACAACTTCACCTTGGGAACACAAGAGATAGCCTGCTCAGCATGATCCTACTGATGTACCCTGGTCTAGCCCACAAGGTAGAGAAAACAACCTGCGCAAGAAGGGAGCACACATTGCACAGAGCACATTAGCCACGGCCCACAGCCTGATTAATGAGCACAAATGAGATAGCACCTGGAGGATTCCCAGATGCAGACGGGGGACACTCCAAAGGGGCCTGAAGTTCCCTGTAGGGAGCCGAAGCGAACTTGGTGACATGTGGATATTTCATCCATAAGCTCATTTGTACAAACTGGATGGTGAAGATGTGAATTACATTTTATAACATTTTTAGTTCCAGCTTGGTACTTAATGACCTCACCCTCAGGGGCTTAGCATCTAATTGGGAAAATGAAATTAATATATATTAAATAATGACATAAGACAACATAAGAGCTGTCTCCAGGGAGTCCTGAACAAATGGCTCCCTCATTAAGTTTTATAGTAATAACCTCCACGAAGGAAGACATTCTGAGGGCTAGGATGAACAGTGGGCCTCCTGGAAGAGGGGGAATTCAATCTATGCTTTGGAAGTTGGTACAATTTAATTAGGCAGAAAATGCAATACATTTCAAAACTGAAAACACTTTGCATGACTTCTGACCCAAGACACAATTATTTTCCCCTAAACATTTTTAAGACTTGGCCATTTTTAGTGTGTAATGCATAGAATGCTATGGATTGTGGGTATAACGGGAAATTGGAAAATCAAAAATAGAGGAGTTTTAGAGTAGTAATTTCCTTATATCTCTTCCTGGAGTTGAAAGAATCTAGATCAGGGGTCGGCTAGAGTGTAGGTATGATTTGGCATTGTGGGTGTTACTATCCTCATTGCAACTGTTCAAAACTCTGCATTTGTAGCTCAAGGATAATCAAAGACCAGGTGTAAAAATAATGGACGTGCCTATGACTTTTATTTAAAAAAATCAAGTGGTAGTCTGGATTTGGCTGGGGAACCATAGCTTGCTTTGCCCTGTCCTAGATACTCAATTTACCTCTGTGAATGTGTGTCAAAATCTATACTATATTCACCCCTGTGGACCACACATGGTCCACACGTATTTCCTATAGCCCACTGCATGCTTAGGCTGGGGTGGTGAGGTCAGATACAATCCTGAACATGACCTGCCACTCACACAGAGCTCCCAGACCGGGAGGAAAACCTTCAGGTGGCAGGAGAAGCTATCATAGGAGCTGAAGGTGTCTTGGGAGATGATAGAACCAGAAGTGTTTTCCCCAAAGAAGTAATGTTTCATTGGAGACTGGAAGAACCTCGTTCTTAGAGCAGACAGCTTGTGGAAGTAGGGAGGTTAAAGAGGGCAGGAGTCTGTCCCATGTAAAAGAAAACATCCATTTCAAATGCAAGAAGTGTGAGAGGGTGCGTGTGTGCCAGAAAAACAGAGAAGCTCAGTCCGTCTGCAACAGAGAGCGAGGACTGAGTGAGCAAAAACCGGGGCGATCTTGGGAGCCCAGTGGTGTGCGGAGGACTGCCCTGGCCCTCGGTGTATGCTCATTGCTTCTCTAGCACATGTGCCAGGGCGTATCCTAATCCACCTTGTTCAGGAACAGCTGAGATTCTGCAGATGACAAACACTGAAATCCCTGCATACAGAATGGACCCCACATGTGAGATAATGGAGCCACAGCTGCTCCAAGTGCATTGGCTAAACTTTGCTGCAGGGGAAGCGGTGATCCAACTCCTCATACACATCATGCAAAGAGAAAGTCCATTTCCACATCGGTTTCCACACCGATTAAACTGGCACCCAAGCAGGCAAACCAGAGAGCACATGGGGTTGAACCTTGCCCTTTTCCCTTCAACAAAAACATGTAACAGGCTGGAATTCCTCATTCCTTGGCCCTGAGTCATCACTGACAACACATAATTTCTGCAATCCACATAATTCCAATATATTGTCCCTGGGCTCTGATAAACTAAGACATGAACTTCATCCAATGGAATGCAGTACATAGTAAACTTTATATCATTTTGTTGTATGGGAAAAGGACTAAGTGAAATACTTGACACATTGCAGATAGCAGCAAATATTAGCTCTCTTCCCTTTCTTCCAGGCCTTTCTGTTAAACTCGTGCCTAAAGCCTCCTGGAACTTCCCGTGGGCTGTATTTCCCACTTCGCCTTGGAGGCAGCTCCACAAACAAATCTCCTGTTGGAGCAAAAACCCTTTCAAGTGACACTAAAAGAAATACCTGGCTGACAGGAGGGAGAGAGAAAGCTGGTTGCTGGTGACAAGCATAGAAATGCCTATGTGGTGATCCACACTCAATGGGGGTGCGTTCCTGCTCCCCTCGTTCTCTAACAGAAATGACTGACCTTGTAAGAGCCAAGGCTGGCCAGATTCTCTTACCTCTGTGACCACAGGAGAGAGGGAGCACAATCAACAACACAGATCACCCTCCATGGGTCAAACACCTTCCTTGATGTCAGATACCAGGGCTCTCTGCAAATGCCCGCCTTGGGGCCAGCACCGGTGTGCAGTGAGGCACCACTGGTGCAGGGGGAGGTAGCTGATCCTTCCCTGTGGATCTAAGATCACTGGGTTAAATGGCGAACTCTGGATTCTGAACCCTGTCATTTCCAGCGCCCAGCGAGTGATCTTAGTGAGATTCCTTTACCACCTTTGCATCTCCATTTTCTCATCTATCTAGCGAGGATCTTCCCCCAGCCGAGAGCTCAGGTCCTTTCTCGCTCTAAAATGGAAAGTTCCAGTGGTGACTTTGGAGTCAGCAGGAAAGAGCACCGGACCTGAAGCTCAGGAACACGGATTCCTACCCTAACATCATTGTTAATCGTTTGGCCTTGGATAGACATTGTGCCTCTGGAAATCGGGTCCTTGAGTTATCCAATGAGAAAGCTGGGCTTGGCCAGCTCCAAGTTTTATGAGCCAGTGATGAGAGAGAAGACTGTCTGAGCATCTTCTCAGAGATTCATCCACAGCTCCTGGGGTCAGGTTTCTGAATGCTTGAGAAGAGTGAAGGCTTTGAGTTGCCAGGCTGGGGAGAAATGGCTGTCTATTCATTTTGCAGAGAGACCAACAGCCTCTGGCCATCCAGCTTCTGTTTCATGTTTACCTGGAAATTGTTTTCTTCATTTTTAGCTTATTACAAAAGTGAGCCAAGTTCAAAAGAAAAAAGGCAAGAGAACGAATAACATCTGTAATTGACCTAAATCCCTAAAGATATTCACAGTTAAAATTTGTTTTATATCCTACAGATCTGTCTTCAATACAGATTCAAAGGGAGATACAGCACTTACCCAAATATTTGGTACGTTCCTCTGGTTTCTGGGGCCAACCTTTTCATAATATCCAAATAACTCATTTCCTCCGTATGAGTTATCTATTTCTGCAATACAAATGATCAAAAATTTGGGAGCTGATAACATCTTTTATTACCCTGCAGTTCTGAAGTCTGGATGTGGTGTGACTGGATCCTAGGAGGCTAAACCCAAGCTGTCAGCAGGGTTGTGTTCCATCCTGGAGATGAACCCACTTCCAAGTTCCTTCAGTGTTAGCTGCATTCAGTCCTTTGCATCGTGTCACATCAGAAAAGCTTCCTTGCTTGTAATCTCTCTTAGTCAAGGCTCAACAGATTTCTGTAAGGGACCTGATAACAAATATGTTAGATTGTGCAAACCATAGTATCTCTCCCGCAGCTATTCAGCTTGGACATTGTAATGCAAAAGCAGTCACAGATGATATGTAGATCAGTGGGTTCTGCTATGTCCCCATTAACACTCACTTACTTGGGGCCAGCACTGTGGCACAGCAGGTTAAACCATTGCCTATGAAGCCAGCATCCCTTCTGGAGTGCCAGTCTGAGTCCTGGCTACATCACTGCTGATCCAGCTCCCTACGAACATGCCTGGGAAGGTAGCAGAAGATGGCCCAAGTGCTTGGTCCCCTGCCACCCACATGGGAGACCTGGATGAAGCTCTGGACTCCTGGCTTCTGCCTGGACCAACCCAAGACATTGTGGCCATTTGGGGAGCGAACCAGTGGATGGAATATATGTCCTCTTTCTCTCTCTCATAAAATAAATGAATCTTTCAAAGAAATTCATTCACAAAATCTGGCCAAGATCAGCCTTTGGACCATTGTTTGGTGACCTCTGGCTTGAGCCCTGCTCCTTTGAGGCTGTGACCCACTCCCTTGGAGCTGAGTCTTTGCTCCTTTAGTCTTCCAGTTTGAAGGAAACTCTTCTCCCAAGTCAGGCAAGGAAAGTGAAAACATGCTAATATCCAGATAAACTCTCCACCCCAAGAGAACCACCCTCACACACTCACATGAGAAACTGGAGTAGTTTTCCTTTGTCCAGAACTTTGTCATTCTTGATGTTGCATCATTTTGGAAAAATTAATTTGAGAGTATGATTCGTTTCTTCCTAGAAAAGAACTCTTATGAACAAATTACCATTGTTTTTGTCACATCACAGATCCTGCAGGTGTAGCTGGAGTTCTTAAGGACCAAGGTCAACTCACTGACACTTCTCTCCCCAGCAGACATTCTGTAGAAGAAGCTAATGGGCAAAAAGCAGATGACACCAAAGAGTTATCTCCTCTTTCCCAGGCCAGTGTTGATGATCCTTGTTTTCTTTCTCTCTTTTTTCCTTCCTGTTATAATAGGAACTTCACAGTTCAATGAGTTCTGTAGAATATTTGGCAGAAAATGTAGTCGGAGTTGCAACTTGCTGTAATAATAATAGCTACCACTTATTGGGAGCTTACTATACACCAGGCACCGTGCCAAGTGTTTTATACGTGTTATCTCATTTAATTCTCACAATTCTATCAGATAGGCACTCTTTTTTGCTTCCATTGTATGCATGGGAAACTATAGCATCAAGAGGTTAATCAGTGTCACTGAGTTCCCAGAGCCAGAAAGTGGTGAGGTCACTTCGGAAGGCAGGTCCCTCTGACTCCAAAGTGGGTTCTTCTCAGCATGACACGAAGGAGCCTGTGCATTGAGACTGAGTCTTCCTGGAACCCAGCAGCTGTGCACATCCCCCTGCCCCTGAGGTGATGCAGGGACATGGCCTGGCTCATAAAGGGCACCATAGAAAGAGTCTTGACATTCTCTTAAGAACCAGGAACACTTAATAAAGTACCTATATTGATCGTTCCTAGCAGATAAGTTCAAGACAGGCTAGAGGGCTTATTTCAGACAGAAAAATATATTAGGAGGTAGCAAGTGCCACATGGATAATAAAGTTTCTTTCTTTGTAGAATGATTCAGACTGCATTAACATGTAACACTGACACGGAACAGGTACACATGGGTAAGTTAGAATTGACAGTACGCCGACCTCATTATACACTTTATGAATGGTGTTAATGATGAATGAACACTTCCCATCTGCCAATCATCATCAAATATTCTATTGATATCATCCTATTTAATTCTCATTATAACCCTTTAATTAGTCAGGATGGTCTAGACTCGGCTGCAGTAACAGGAGCCCCCCAAACTTGGAGGTTCACAGTAATGAAGGTCACTTCTTGCTCATGTTACTTGTCTAGTAGAGTCAGCTGTGGATATTGATACTTTGAGACAGGCTATCTGAATATTCTGGAATGTTCTACCTGGAATATTCCTGGTTGATATCTGAAATATTTTTTATTTACATTGCAGAGAAAAAAGAGCTCTGGAGTATCTCCCTTTGCCAATTAAGTGTCCAGTCAAAAAATGTCACATGTCACCTTCATCTGCCATAGTCACATGCTAAATGGAAAGAAATGAGGTATTTGTTCAAAGAAAACGTTATTACGATCCCACCTTTACACAAAAAGGAAAGAGAAGCTAAAATGCTTGTCCAAGTTATAGCAGGATACCTAGATAAATGATTGAGTCAAGATTTCACTGAGAATTGTCAACATGATACTATATATAGCATAAAGCAAGATGGAAAAGCAGTTTAAACAACATACCGCAAAAGAATTGTAGGGAAGGAATAATTGTCATCGGAGGTGGAACGCCCACGAGAGAAAAAACAAAGCCTTGTGGATGATGTTGCTGGAGGTGAGTGTTGGCAGATGGGAAGGGTGTTCTCAGTCAAGAGGAGAGGAGAAACAAAGGCAGGGATATGAAAGGGCATGAGACACGTACGACAACGTGGGTGGAGTGAGAGGGGCACCGGAGAGAAGGAGATGACAAGAGGCACTCTGTCCACAGACCATGGCTTTATTCTCCTAGCCATAAGGAGATACATGCAGGGCATGATTACACAATAACTCATACCCACAACTAGGAAAAGCATCATAAACCCACGCAATAATCAGCCAAACACCTCATTTTTTACAAAAATACAGCATTCCTGGGGTTCTACAGAGTGCTTGGCACATTGTAGGTGTTTAGTATTTATTGCACATTGAACGATTTCTAGGATAAGCGTATATGAGGTTTAGAGTTTACCCTGAAGAAAAAATGGGAAGAACCACTTGAAATCTAAGGATAAGAGAGCACTGCAAAGGGTTTCCTAGATTGAATTTGTCACCCAGGACACAGAACAGCAACATCCTGGCAAACAGCCAAGACAGTAAGTCAGATGAAATGCTAGCACAAACTGTGTGGTCAAGGCTTAACTAGTCTTGCAGTGAATAGGATTGCCATATGGAATTGTTTTTATTTGATGTGGGCAATTTTCTCTGGAAGAGCATCCTCCTAACCCAGCATAATGAAGTTGATTGTTCTTGCAGAGAACCATCAGCAAGAAAAATAGAAGAAAATTCAGTTATCAAGCACTGAGCTGAGCTGCACCTTAGCTCAGTTTCATCAATGGGGGTCAACATTTGACAAGAGCTGGATTGTCAAAGAGCACAAAACAACTAGGGTTTCTTACGCCAGAACAGACAAACTTGTAGTGGAGGAAGAGCTCTGCTCTGGATACCCTGGTGATATCCCAGCTTGAAAAATGACATAAAAGCCCCTGGTGGGTAGCTTCCTGAGAATGGATCACTCTTGCCTCCTCATGCCTGAATGGACTGTGACATCTAAGAGGAAACTTGAGCAATCTAAAGATTGGGTAGAGGGTGCTCAGGAAAGACAAGTGATTTTATTAAGGGGGGGGGGGGGGCTTGTGCTTGCATATTGGGCTCATAATCTTGGAACACACCCTGTGGATGATGGTGAACATTTTAGATGGTGATGCTTGAATTTTAGAACTGTCTCTAGGCAGTTGGGTGGAGCATTATGGAAGGGGAAGATGTTAGTCTTGCCATGGCAATGATACCTAAAATTGATTGCAACAGACCAGGCAAGAAAAGATGACTGCCTCAGTTTTATCCAGCATTCTGGAAATGTAGAGGAGAGGGCCTGTATTAATTTTCTAGGGTTGGCATTATGAAATATGACCAGTTAGGTGACTTAAAGCACTCAGATTTGTTGTGATACAGCTTGAGATGCTAGAAGTCCAAGTTCAAGGTGCCAGCAGAGTTGGTTCTTTCAGACACATGCAAAGGAGAATGCATTCTATGCTTCTTTCTCATCTCTTGGTGGTTGGCTGGCGATATTTGGCTTCTGCTGTATCATCAGTACCTCTTCCTGCATCTCCATAGGGTGTTTCCCCTGTGTCTTCAAATCATCGTCCTTGCTTGCCTCTCTGTGCCCAACCCTCCCCCTTCTTACAAGGACACCAGTTATATTGGACTAGGGGCCCACACTATTCCAGAATCGCTTCACATTAATTATATCTTCAAAGACCCTGTTTCTAAGTAAGGTCACATTGTGAGGAACAGGAGGTTTGGACTTTAATATATGACACTGGTGTGGGGGACACAACTCAAGCCACCACAGGACCCATTTCCAAAATTGTATGACTTGATGACAAATTGAAATACTAGTTATTTATTAATTAAGAATTTTCAGATAATGGGGATTTTAGTATATACTGGCAGTATTTGCAATTTAGCAAGGGGTGAGCAGTATAACAATATTCTTTTTATGGGCTGAATTGTATTGGGTACGACATGACTGTATTTGGAGAAGGAGTTTTTAAGGAAGTGATTAAGGGTAAAAGAAGCATTCATATAGGTTCTTTTTCTTTTTTAAAAATTTTATTTATTTGAGAGGTAGAGTTACAGACAGTGCAAGGGAGAGAGAGAGAGAGGTCTTCCATCCACTGGTTCACTCCCCAAATGGCTGCAACAGCCAGAGCTAAGCTGATCAGAAGCCAGAAGCCAGGTGCTTCTTCCAGGTCTCCCACGCAGTTGCAGGGGCCCAAGCACTTGGGCCATCTTCTACTGCTTCCCCAGGCCATAGCAGAGAGCTGGATTGGAAGAGGAACAGCCAGGACTAGAACTGGCATCCATATGGGATGCTAGCGCCACAGGGGGAGGATTAACCTACTGTACCACAGTGCCGGCCATCTTGTAGGTTCTAATACAACTATTGGGTTTGGGGGAAGAGCCACTATATTCCTAAAGCTGTACCTATGAAATGTGTATTCATAAAAGCTTTCTTTAAAAAAAAAGATAGATTAGGATACAGGCCCAGAAGAAAGACCATGTGAAGTCACAGGAGACAGCAGGCATCTATTCCCTGGTCTCCGACAGGTGAGACCTCAGGAAAGTAACCCTGCTGGCTCTTTGATCTCAGAGGTTCAGCCTCTAGAACAGTAGGAAGTAAGCCTCTGTTGCTTAAGCCCCCTCGGCTATGGCAGCCTAGCAAACTAATACAGTCCTTGGTAATTGGATGATGGCAGTGTGAGGTGTTGTGCCAGACCCGTGCACTTGACAACAATTTAGAAGTGGTGAACACTGGTGTTTCCAAACAGCTGAGTTCTTATCTACTTAAGAACACATGAAGTGTTATCTTTCTGCAATCTGATGGCTTTCAAACTCCAACAGGCCCGAAGCTCAGAGAAAGAAATACTTGCAGGGCACTCCACTTTAACAAGTGCTGGCATCCTAGATGCTACCATGTTGCTTGCCTCTTGCAACTTTACCATTTGGGTTTGGGGATGTAGCATTGACTCAGAGAAGAAAGCCATTTTGTTTATCTGTCATCAAAGGGAAGGAGTTGGTTTAAAAGAGAGGATCAGAAAAAAAGGGAAGAATGAGACAGTGGGAAAGGAGAACAGAAACAGGAGGAAGATGAAAACAGAAGGGAGAACAAGAGACACACGGGCTAGTGTAGCCCAGCACAGGGTGCTCAGCGTCAGCACCAGTGATATTTGGGGCTGGGTGACTCTGTGCTCTTGGGCTGCCCCCTGCTTTGCTGGTTGTTATCCATATTCTTGGCCTCTACCTACTGGATGCCAATAGCAGCTTCCCCCACAATTGGGACAATCAAAAGTATCTGCAGACCTTGCCACGTGTCCCCTGCTGGGCAAATTATTCACTGTCAAGGGGACACCTTCTTATAAAATGCTCAAATGGTCATTTTGGCTTTATATAATGACGGACACGAGGTGCAGAAACACAGGGAGGGGATGGCAAGGGTGTAGACACGGTCCCTGTGGGGTCCCACGGTTTCAGGGTCTTAGATTGCATGGGCATGGTTGAAGGACTGGGGAACAGTGTGCTCCGTTTATCAGGCATAGAGACATCTGTGAGCTGTGCTTCACCAACAACCTGGAAAAGTCCTTCAAGACAAAAGCTCAGCTGTTCCTCTGAGCACATTCTCAGAAAAGGTCAGCTGGGAAAAATAATCGAATGGCCCAAAAAGATTTCTGACTTGGGATGGCGGTTAAGACTGAGCATGTACAGATTTCCATCCAACTGAATTTCTGGGTTATATTTTCTAGCATACAACTCATTCTTGTCAAGGTCTTAGCAGGCTGAATAACCAGCATGAAGGCAACAGCTTGAAGCAAGAAAGGGGGAAAACAAACATTTGGTCCACTGGTTTGTTTGCTTGCAACACAATACCTAATGGCCCATTTTGTGGCCCACATGATTTTTTTTGCACTGAGAGTCAATTGTCTTCAACAATGGCTTGAGACTGACTTCAGTCTTTGAATAGTGTGTTCATAGGCGAAGACCCATTAGGGAATCAGACTTGCAAAGAAGTATATACCTAATTCACAAAACAAATAAAAATAACTTGTCTTCATGTTGTACCCAGTGTTGTAAAGTCTCAGGTTAGGAATGTTTATCCTACAGTCTTTGAAAGATGGAAAGTTGTACAACTGATTGAAAAAGCTGACCAGCCCACCCTCATGCCTACTTCCCATACACTTCCGTCAGAAGCTGTAGGACATCTATATTCTCTTTAAACTTGTTAGCGTCAATGCCTGTTCCCCTGGGCCAGTAGGCCGGTGACTCTTGGCAGCATTGCAAATAAACAGAAGATGTAAATCTGGAATGGAAGATGAGAATTGTTTTTTAGGCATGGCTTATGGTGAGGGGTTGGGAGAGGAAGAAGGGAACTGGAGGCTGATGAACTGTGAAATGATTGAAATGGAGGGTGGCATTCTAGAGTGTTCAAGAATTTGCATTTTGCACAGGGTTCTAGGGTCATAGAAAAGACATTAACCCACAGAAATGGACAGAATTGAAATCTAACATAGTAGATCCCTTAAGTTTTTGCTGGTTTGTTTTCTTTCACTGTTTTGTTTTTAGAAAAGGCATTTTAATCCAATGCAATAAAAATATTGTGGGCCTCCTATGGGTAGAGCACAGTAGAAAGGTGAATATGACATGGGTTTTGCTTTGAGGTGATTAACATAGCAGTGGGGGAAAGATAATTAAAATCGTGTATATGACAAGAATAAAAATGGTTACCACTTAGCTGTGGCTACTGTGTTCTCCTATAGATAGGAGTATAGCGAGTGGTCTGATTATAAACACAAGGCCATTGACCTCAACTGAAGCTCCAGAACCAGCACTTAGCTTGTTGTATAATGTTGAGAGGCCTCTACAGTCTCCGGGCATCACTGATTGTCATCTGCGATCCTGAAAAAACCAAAGTGTCCACAGGGTGATAGTGAGAATTCAGTGGGCTCATATGCATACATTATTTAGGAAAATGCATGTGGTGTGTATGCGTGTGTTATAATTACTGTAGCCTCTGTGTTCATGAAATGCATTACCTACATTGTATTTGAGGACAACCAGGTGTTGTTTTTTATTCACAGATGAAGAACCTGAGGTTGAGAGAGGTTAGAATACAAGTAAGAGTTTAAAGCTCGCACTCAACTTTCAGCCTGGCCCTAAAGTACATGGTGTACAAGTACAAGGTGTTTCCCCATCTCTAAGGGAACAAGGATGTAACACTATAAGAAATCAGTGAAAAAGAAGGTACTGGGTAAAAACGTTGGAAACACAGGGCCCCAAGATGCAGGGTGGATTCATGGAAGAGACAGCGTTTTAGCAGAGCCTGGAGGAAGCATTTGCCTTCCTACCTTCCACTCACAGCCCTCAGATGGACCTGATGTGCCTTCGTTCTGGCCACTTCCTGCCCGATTTTTACCAGAGTGGTAGTATTTCTGGGTTACATGATAACAGTGAATACTCAATAATTCTCAGCAGAGGAATGAATGAATGAATGAATGAATGAATGAATGTTGCAGGAGACTGGCCTTCCAGGTATTAGTAGAACTTCACCCAAGACCCTAGCATTTGACCGGCTCATCAGCAAGTCCTCTGATTACAAAGGAACTGGAGTCCCCTTTCCTGGACATGAGCAGAACACAGTGGGGAGAGAAAATGCTTTGCAGACTTAACTAATAATCCCCCTTTACAATGAAAGATGAGCCAAAGCTGCAAACGTGCTGAGTGACAAGGTTTCAGCCATATTCTCTTTTCGGCCATCATTTCTTCTGTTTACAATTTCATTATGCTAATTAATGAAAACACAAGCTTCTAGGAATATACCAGGGGTTTGTTTTCATTTTTTGTAGTAAAGCTTCTATTATTTTACGGTAGTTGTTGCCTGATAGACACACCCACTCTTGACCAAGTGAGATAGCTGTGTTTGTGAATGAGATCACTGTGTCGGGAACACTTAGAACTTCCAGACTTCAAAGAGTTTCAGCAAGAATCCTCCTCTCAAGGAATCTGAAATGTGGTTGAAAGATGAAGTCAGACCTCACACAGCAAAGTCAAACAATAAAACATTAGGCAAATGAAAGCAAACTACTTCATCAGAAAGAACAGAAAGCTGTGTCAGCTTGAGGCCAACCTGGTGGAAAATGGTCCAATTCCCAGAGGAGATTTTATTTTTACAATTTCATGTTCATTGGAGAGTAACTGGGAAATTTCAATGAGTCAGCTAATACGGCACCTATCCAGGTCAGTTTCTTTGAAAATTATTTATGATCGGTTCAACCTTAGCCAAAATATGAAGGAATTAAAAAGTCCATCCAGTAGCCTCTGATGATCCAAAGCAAAAGGGTTTATTTTCAAACAGATACAAAGAGTCCCCGTGCCTGGGTGTCACCCAGCCATCAGCCTCAAGCCAATGTCCCTCAAAGGAGAGCTATACTTGCTGTGACAGGCCAAGGAGACAGAGGGAAGACTGGGCTCCCTGAAGAAACAGCCGCTCTGAGAAGGAGTTTGCCTGGGCTTTTACGGGAAGGGTCGGGGCAGGTTTCAGATGTGGAAAGGGGGAGGAGGGGAGGGTCTTGCCCATGCTTACCAGCAAGCAACATCCATCTTCGTGCTTCCTCCTGCACTGCGTCTCTGAACATGGCCCAGCCTTCTCCTCTCTGCAGAGAATTCAGTATGGCAATGAGGATGGCCCAGCTGAGCTCCTGGGGACCCACTCAGCCTGGATTTTTACGGCGTTCACTGCTCCGTCTGAGCAGAGTTGCTGGATCAGCTTCACGGGAGCGTCTCTGAGAACCAGGCTGGAGAGCGCTCCGGTTCTCTGTGTGTTCAGTGTCCCCTCTTTGCCTCAGTCCTGCACTCTCCGTTACAGATTGGCTACATTTTACATAAAAGTTCACGTTTTTATTAAATGTAATTTAATTACATTAAAGTATAAAAATTGACATTTTTATTTAAAAAAAAAACAGAAATGAGTTCTTAAGGTAAGCAGAGACACTTTGGGGACACACAATGACCTTGGATTTCACATAGATTTGCTTTTTTGTCTCATCCATTTGTGTAGTTAATTGCTTCAGGACATCCCGTCTAATCCCCCATATCCTTGCTTAAAGCCTTTTTATGGCTCTGATAGAGACCTAGATTCCCTTTGGTCTGAAAAAATTAGATATCTGCGGTGCTCAAAAAAGATTTTCAAGTTTTTGTTCAAGGAAAGAAGAAACATCGTGGAAACATCTGGAAGGGCTGTTTGCCATGGTTACCATAGAGGAGATGGCTCCAGAAAGATGGACATGAAGAGGCTCCCCTCTGCTCCTGCCTGGGGAGGAGAGACTTCCGGGATAATGAAGAGTACTAATTACTCGCCATTTATCTATTCTATGCCCTGTTCTAAACATTCTAAACATTTCATCATGTCCAAGAAGGCAGTGAGGGAGCCACTATCAACATTTTACAGATGATAAATTAGAAACACAGAGAGGTAAAGCGCTCCACCCACAGCTGCACAGTCAGGAAGTGGGGCAGTTGGGATGGAAACAGCCCTGCCCAGGCCCATGTGCTCAGCTTCTTAGAGATGGCTCCATGGGCTATAATATGAAGTGCTGGGCCACCAGGACTCTACCGAGAAGACCCTGACAGATGTCGATGCCTTCTCCTGTGAGCTCCCCGTTGTCTTCTTGGGGACACTGGAATTTGTGAGTCACTCCTCACATCGGCTTTCCAGCTGACTCCCAGATTGTAGGAGAAGGGATCCATGATCATATCAGTGAGTGGGATCAAGACAACCGAAGCACTGGCGGTTGTTAGTGTTGGCTTAGGGATAAGACAAGTCTGGGTGAATAGCACTTTTAAAAAAGCATTAATTAACTATGCGTACTTCTGCAAGGCGTTCACCTTCTCTGACCTTTAGTTTGCTCACCTAGGAAGCACTGTCCATTTTGTAGGGTTTCTGGAAGGATTAGAAGAGATTAAAAATGCACTGGGGACATAGAAGGTGCTCACCGGGTATCAGTTCACCCTTCTCGTCATCACAGTATTTGTATTCTAAGGACATAAGAGTGTCTGCCTCTTTTCTCTTATTTAGCAAACTCTTGCGTATCTAGTAGGGTCCCAGTAGCTATTAGAACAAATCTTAAATGATCACTTTATTTTGCAGAAAACGCTACTAAGCTACAAAAGCAGAGCGCATTGCTGATACTTTCTAGCGGGGATGTCATTGTAGAAATGTAGCTGAAAGATAGGCATATCCTTGTTATTAGCTATTCCTCAAAAATGTATGGAGGTCTGCTATTACAGCCGGGGGTGGGGGCGGAAGTCATTTCATTATTGCCTTTGAAAAACTTGAGCAAACTGTGAGGAATATGTAATCCCCGGAGACGGACCGGAGGTAAGCAGTGAAAATTCATTAAAAGGTCGAAAAAAAGAGAGGCCGGTGTGAAAAGGTTAAAAATAATTGGGATTAGTTAGCCGGGAAAAGAAGACTAAACGGCGACTTAATTACTGTCTTTATTCCTTTGCAAAATGGGGTGCCCTCTATCACTCCATCGCTTCCATCTCTACTAATGAGAAAACTAGAGGAGGTGACCTTAACAGAAGCAAAGGAAAGCCTGTGCTGATCTTGGGACATGGTTACTTGGGAACACACACTTAGGATCCTGTCATCTGTGGCCACCTGAATGTACCTGGAGAACATTTTGCTAAAGTGAACTAAGCCAGACAGACACAGAGAAACAGACATGTCTGAGGGAGACTTCAAAAGGTCATGGAAAATGGAATTCAGAGATAACGTGTGGGCGCGTGTTTGCCACAGCTATAAAGATGCTGCTTGGGATGCCTGGATCCCATATCAGAGTGCCTGGGTTCAAATCTTTGCTCCACTCCCAATTCCAGCTTCCCACTAATGCACGCCCTGGGTGGGAGCAGGTGAGGGCACCAGCAGCTGGGTTTCTACCTCCCACCTGGGAGACCTGGATTGGGTTCCCAATTCCTGGCTTAAGGCTGCCCCACTCCTAGCCATTATGGGCATTTGAGGGGTAGACAAGCAGGTGGGAGATTCTCTCTCTCTCTCTCTCTCTCTTTCTCTCTTTCTCTCTCTCTTTCCCTCCCTCCCTCCTATCTCTTGCTCCTTTTTAAATAAATAAGATAAATCAATTTATCAAAAAAAAAATGGTAAGGAGCACTTACCATGAATCTTTTAAAGACCCCTGAATGGAATCTTTTAAAGACACTGAACTGGTAGAGAGTAGAACAGTGATTTCCAGAGGCTGGGAGGTGGGGAAAATGGAGACATGTTGGCCCAAGACAGAAACTTCCAGCTGAAAGATCAATGGTTCTGGAGCTTGAATGGACAGCCTGGTGACTAGAGTTAATACTGTATTGCCTACCTGCCATTTGCTGAGAGATTACATCTTAAGTGTCTTGGCCACAGCACTCGCGCACGCACACACACACACACACAAAGGTAATTATATGAGGTGGTGGAGGTGTTAAATTGATTGTGATGCTAATTTCACAATATCTATCAAATCATCGCTTTGTCTACCCAAAAGATACACCATTTTTGTTTGTCAGGGGTACCTCAGTACTACCTGGGGATAAGATAGAATTGTCTATCAAGGTAAGTGCATCTTTCAAGTGTGACACGCTTGGGTTATGGAGGGTGGCAGAGGAGGACTATTTTTTAGTTGAGAGACAGAGGGACAGAAAAAGAGATACAGAGAGAGGTCTTCCATCTGGTCGTTCACTCCAAATGCCCGCAATAGCAGAGACTGCGCCAGGAGGCCAGAGCCAGGAGCCAGGAAAGCCATCCAGGCTTCCCACAGGGGTGGCAGGAACCCAACTACTTAGGCCATCACCTGCTGCCTCCCAGGGTGCGCGTTAGCAACAAAGTTGGATTTGGGAGTGGAGCCAGGACTTGAAACCTGGCACTGTGATATGGAACGTGGGCATCCCAAGGAGTGTCCTAACTTCTGCACTAAATGCCCATCCCAGGACTTACTACATCTTTTTACAAACCGCAGAAACCAAAGGCAAGAGACGTGGCTTAGTGGTCCCTTGAGTTCTCAAATCATTAATTCCTTAAATTTGAGTTTGAGTTTCCGACTCGCCAAAGGTCTCTGCTGCTGCCATTGTATTAAACCCAATTACAGAGACCTTCTTGGGAAATTAGGATGTGCTTCTGCCACCAAGCCACAGAGGAAATGAAAGGTCAGCTCCCAGAAGCCCAGCTGGGAGCCAGCTCTGCTTCTTGTGACCTTCCAGACCATCCATTAGACGGGCAGTGATCCCGGCGACTTGCCAGCATGGGCAGCTGGGCTGTGATTAGATGAAACACTGTTAAGGGGCAGAGCTAATACCGAGGCGGGCACATCGCAGGAGGGCATGTTCCAGGAGGGTCGCCGTCTTGCCAGGCTTGTTGGTGTCCGCCTCCTTTATGGAGGAAGGGAGGCATTGCAAAGTGTGGGTCTTGCCGTGTCATGGTCACATCCCCCCTCCCCAGCAGCATCGGTGAACACGCAGGTGGCTTCTGAATAGAGTGGGGAGAGGGTCTCTTTAAATACTTCAGGCCCCCTTTCCTTAAAGGGAGACATCTCCCTTGTGTATGCCCTTTCATTCCCACTCCTAATACATGGAACCCTAATCCCTGAAGGCCTCTACTCCCTCCCGGGAGGGGCCCTTCTCTCCTCTCTTGGGCTGTCAGAGAGAGTTGTCAGTCAATTGATTCAGTCTGTGCTGTTTCCTGCTGGGGTGGGGATCAGGGATAGAGCCTAAGCTCCTTTATTGAAGGAAGAGAAGGAAAAAGGAAACCCTGCCATTGTCTGGCTTTAAAACAGAGCAAAGACATCCATATTTAAAAATGTGAAGACTGACTGCCTCCTTGTTAATTTGGTAAAAGTCTCTCTTTCTGCCTTGAGTTGCATTTCCATTAGCCTGAGACCTATCTATGTTTTGTTTAAAGACGAGGTACGGGCATGTTCCAAGTCCTGGAAATTATAACTAAGGAAATAAAATGAACAGAACTCAACACAGCAAGGATTAGATGGAGAGATGAGGGATGAAAGGGTGTGAGAAAAAGAGCAGATGGCAGAGAAGGGACAGAGTGTATTTCTGAGTGACCTAAAGAAAGATGAAAGCAGTGGAAGACAAATACAGAGGAGGTATGATTGGGAATTCATTTCTGACTGCAGGAAAGGAGTGAACTGAAGTACAGAGGCGAAAACAGAAATGACAATAAAATAGCCAATAAAAATAAAATGGATTCACTTAAACCCAGGGTCAGAAGGGCACGAACGTTTCTCACATTTCCAAGGGGTTTCTGAGGCTGCCAAACCCCAGCAGTCAGGATCTGTGCACCCCAGCTTAGGAAACCCAGCTTCAGCTGTGTTCTGACCAGGGGCGTGTGTAGGGGGCACACACCACGTAAGGCTTGCCTGAAGGCAGGTGCAGGAGACACAGCCCAAGGTCATTCAAAGCTTTCCCTTCCAGAGAGGGCGATATAACTCCAAACACAGCTGCCCCCAGAGGCCAGGCCTGTAATGAAAGATAAGGAGGTTCCCAGACCCCTGGAGGGCCCCTGTCTGTGCACAAAGCGGCAGCCACTAGTGAACTGCCCACGTGCCCAAGCAAGAGCCCACGACCAGATCCTCCATGTATCCAGAAATCTAACTCTGATGTCAGATCTCATAGTACAGTTGTTGGTCTTTGTTTGCTGGTCCTGTTTTAGTTTGGGGAACTAATCCAGAAAAAAAAAAACAAAACTTAAGAACATCCTGCCTGCCATCATCCAAGATGCTACACTGGGGTAATCTAGGGGAACCACATATGGGACTTCCCTGTACTATTTTTGCAACTTCTAGGGATTCTGTACCAATTTCAAAATTAAGTTAAAAAAAAAAAATAACTGCTCCAAGCAAAACTCACTGCGAACCAAAAAACTGGGTTGGCTATTGTGTTTATCCTTCTCTTATCCTTCTCTCCCTGGTTTGAGAAGATATTTTGCTTGCCCAGTCACAACTCATCCTGTAGCAAGCGCAGAGGGAACTAACCATGGCTGCCTGGGAGAAAACTTTTCCTGATGCTTTTTCTTTTGAGACAACAAACCATTTCTTCCAGGCAAGTCCATGGCAGAAAAGTAGGAGATAACAGTTTCTGGAAGTCCAACTATCTGGAATTTCATTTGTGTTGAAGAGACTTTATAAAGGTAAAATGTGACTTTGAGACCAGGGGATGTAGGAATTCTAACCACTCTTCTTTAAAGGGTAGCTGGGGGAGGGTGTGACTTAGACAAAATGATTTCATTTTAGAGTTGGTGCACATGACTTTAAATTCCCATTTGCCTCTCTTACCTTGGGGAAGACCCATCCATCTCACTCTCCATTATCTATAACATGGGGATGGTTTAATTTCCACTTCCCAGGGCCGAGATAGGATCGCAGGAAATAATGCGACGTGAAAGCACTTGGTAATTTTTCAAAGTAGCAAACAAACAGAAAGGATGGTGGTGGTTTTTGTTACTACAGGGTAGGATGTAACCCCCATGATTAATTTTATGCCCTTGTAATCGACTCCCCCCTGTGCCCAAGCCCCTACATTTTTATTTAGTTCAGAGGGGCTCGTTGTTTTAAACAAGAAAATAAAACTTCCATCCATTGCCTTGTTCTGTGACTTATATGACACACCTGGGAAAGCTTAACATTAGCAAAATGCCACACATCATAAAGCACCCACTAATACCCTTCATTATTCTTCTCAGGCCCGCCTTCATTCATTTTTCTCCCCCCACCCTTGACATTCTTTTCTGTCGCTCATGGAATAATCTAGACATCAATCTTGTTAAAGCGCTGTTTGCCCCTTGTATAAAGTAGGAGTCCAATTGCAAGTCCAATAACTTATTTCCAAAGCATTTCTCGGCTGGGGGAGACAGGGCTCGTGGCTTCCAGAACCATCTGAGAAGAAAGCTCACCTTCCCCTCTACTTTCTTGGGGACCAGTGTGTTTCCTTTGCATTCTTTTTTTTTTTTTTTTTTTTTTTTTTTTTGACAGGCAGAGTGGATAGTGAGAGAGAGAAAGAGAGAGAAAGGTCTTCCTTTTTGCCGTTGGTTCACCCTCCAATGGCCGCTGCGGCCGGCGCATCATGCTGATCCGAAGCCAGGAGCCAGGTGCTTCTCCTGGTCTCCCATGTGGGTGCAGGGCCCAAGCACTTGGGCCATCCTCCACTGCCTTCCCGGGCCATAGCAGAGAGCTGGCCTGGAAGAGGGGCAACCGGGACTAGAACCTGGTGTGCTGGCGCCACTAGGCAGAGGATTAGCCTGTTGAGCCGCGGCGCCGGCCTCCTTTGCATTCTGTTACATGCAATGTAGAAAGTGGAGTCTTGGAAGTCTTACGTAAGTCCTCTTTCTCCAGCATGATCTGTCAGCCAAGTTCTTTATCTTCTCCAGCTTTGGTCTCCTGCCAGCGATTCCCCATCACTCTGTTCCAGCAACACCAGTCTGCTTGCGGGTAGACAGACACCCAGAGGGTAACTTCTCATCTCTAAGCTCTCGCTACAGTGGCTCCGGTTCTCTCACCTGGGGAACACGCCCACTCCCCCAAGCCTCAGTTGTCACCAGGTCTCCTCCAGGAAGTCGTCCATAGCTGGAAGGCCCCGTGTCCTTGCGCGTTTTAGCTGTCGCTGTGTGTTTGTCTCCTCTGCCGTCTGTGCCCCTGAATCTTGATTCACTGTGGGGTCTCCAGCACCCGGCATCTTCTCAGCACAGAGGAGGCTCTCAGCGTATGGAAGAGGTTTAAGTGGCAGTGACTGAGATGCTGAGCTCCGTGGACGTAAAGGCTGTGTCTTTTCCTGGTCATGATGGAAGTCCATTGTATCATGGTCCCCGGAACATGGTTGTAAGTAAGTGATTGTAGGAAGGCTGAAGGAACAAGTGAATGGACATAGAGTGATGGAAGTGTTTGTGAACATTTTAAGCGGTGGAATTTTCTTATGTCAGTTTTAAAATCATTTTGTTTGCTGCCTTTCCTTTGATTGAAGCCTTTGGGCTGAAATCAGAGCACTACAGGATGGCTCAGGGGACACTGTGCAGTAGTGGTGGGTTGCACGTGTGCGTTTGACCTGAAGGTAGACTACCTGGCTCCTCACTTCATGGCTGTGTGACTCCTGGGAGACTGCTGGACCTCTCTGGGTCTCAGTTTTCTTACCTGTGAAATGGAGAGGGAATATCATAGTATTGCCTTGCAGAAGAGTAAGGCATAAGTGAATGAAGAAGAAGCACTTAGTTCCTAGCATGTAGATGGCTCATTGTGTGTATTCTTAAGTATCTATGCTAGGATGCAGGTTGACATTCAATGCAATTAAAAACATTTGCTGTATCCATACATTCTTTAAAAAAAATTATTAATTTGATTGAGAGTCAGAACTACAGAGAAAGGTCTTTCACCCACTGGATTACTCTCCAGATGGCTGTAACAGCTCAGGCTGCATCAGGCCAAAGCCAGGAGCCAAGAGCTTCTTCCAGGTCTCCTGTGTGCGTGGCAGGGAACTAAACTATTGGGCCATCCTCCGCTCCTTTTCCCAGGCCATTAGCAGGGAGCTGGATTGGAAGTGGAGCAGCCAAGATTTGAACCTATACCCATATGGGATGCCAGCATCACAGGCAGCAGTTTTACTGCTCCACCCTACCATTTGCTGCTTCCCTACAATATACTTGACATTGGGAGAAATCCTAGTGTCTACTGCAAATATGATGGAACAAATTGGTCCTTGTGCACAAGTCATTCATAGTCTAGTCTATAAAGGCCAAAAATTTAATTTGATATTATGAATTCAGAAAGGCAAATTAAACAAAGTCAGCAGAAAATGAAGCAATTGACTTTTAATTGGTGGAGAGGGACAACTCAGATATCCAAGAGAATGAGTTTCTGAGCTTGGGGTTAAAGGGGTACTTAGGAGTTAGGCAAGAGGACCTTTGTGTGGCAGGATTTGTTATGTGTATATGTGTATGTGTGTGTGTGTCTATCCTTGGGGAATCAGGACAGGGACCATGCGTATTTTATTTTTTTGTATTTTCTCCCGACACACTGGAGTAAAGAAAGTAGTTTGGCATTTGACTTTCTGATTTTCTGCACCCCTTTCAGATTTTTATTTTCAAAAACACATTGAAGGGGCCAGCAGGTTACCAGAAGAGGTTTAACTGGCAGTGAATTTAGGCGCAGTAGGTTAAAGCCCTGGCCTGCAGTGCCAGCATTCCAAATGGGTGCTGGTTTGTGTCCTGGCTACCCTACTTCCAATCTCTGCTATGGCTTGGGAAGGCAGAAGAAGATGGCCCAAGTCCTTGGGCCCCTGCACCTGCATGGGAGACCTGGAAGAAGCTCCCAGCTCCTGGATCAGCCCAGCTCCAGCCATTGCGACCATCTGGGGAGTGAACCAGAGGATGGAAGACCTCTGTCTGTGTCTTTGTCTGTAACTCCACTTTTTGAACAAATAAATAAATCTTAAAAAAAAAAAAACACTGAAGAGATTGGAAGCAGCCAGGATAAGAGGGTCCCTAAGTGTAGAACGTGGTGGCTTGTATATTGAGGACTTGCATTCCACGCGTTCACGGTGTCCCAAGGATTGGGCAGGAACTCTGAGCGGAATGGCTGGTAGATGTGTGTGCAGCAGGGCTACTCACTTGCTGCCCACTCTCTAGCCCCACAGCATGGCTGAAAAGTGTGGCAGGTGGTAAGGAAAGAGCATTTGCCATGGCTACTACAGAAGCTACGCTCGGGGAGCCCACATGTCCAGCGTGAGGACATTTGCCTGTTTCACTCTAATCTCCATGGAAACTGGAATCATTTTCTTTAGATGATCATGCCTTATAAACAATAAATCATAGAACAATCGCAAAGGACCAAGAATGTCAAGGTTAAGGAGACTCAGAGCATGAACTCACCAGTTACATGTTGCTTAAACACAAAAAGGTTTTCTGCTCCAGGTGTTGAAGGACTGTCACAGAAATGGGATTATGCTATGGCCAAACATTAGAACACCTAGTTATGCTTTCTGGAAAAAAGACGTACACATTCACCCCCCAAATTGTGTGCCCATCATCTTTAATGCAGGACGGATTGGAGCAAAGAGGCATAAAAGTAATTAGGTGATGGAACCATCATGTGATCCAACGGCACATAGAGAAGAGCTTGTAGGAGAAAATGGTGTTCAGCAAACACAGGCCCTGGGGAATCAAGGAAGCAGACTCTCCCATCTGGATGGGCAACAAGGCCATCTGTTCACATGAACCTCTTGCTGCCAGGCCACCCCTGGCCTTACTCCTTTGAGCCTTTTGAGAGTCTCTGAGAAGTTTGTCCGCTTGTCCGTTTGGAGGGAAATTTCCTGGAAGTGAGTTTGTTCTGTAGGGAACCTGCACACACACCGCAGCCTTTTGTTCCAGTGTGAAAGGCTGGATTTCCGGGAGATGGGAGGGCAGTTTTAAATAGCAGAACGTGCCTTCGGAGGCTGTTACGGAGCCTGGCTTAAGTGTTAGGTTGGCCCTGGTCATTACGCCTCTCAGCTGTGCCCTACCCCGTGATTACCAGCTCTCCTGCTTCTCTGACCATCACAAGGGCACCCTCTGAAGCTGCCCAAGTCACAGACTGGGTCTGTCAACTTCTTCCTTCCCCAAGCCCGTGACGAGACGGGAGGTGAACAGAATGTGGCTCTCCGAAGGAGCTTATGTAACAAGAGGCCATCTGTGACCCTGCTCCAAGGCAGGCCACGGATGCCCCCTCGTTTGTCCTCTGCGCTCACTGCTCATTTGGCTCCAGATGTTGAACCAAAGTGATTTCTGAGGTCACCTATTCAGAATATCGAAACATTGCAGGATGCGAGAGGGAAAATAAGCTAGTTCTTCAGAGTGCATGCTAAACAGAGCTTTTAGCTCAGGAGCTTTTTTGAACTTACCCAAATAGTCCTTCAAGTTAAAAAGAAAGAGTGTCACTGCTGACGAATATGCACTTGGT
Organism: Lepus europaeus; assembly: GCF_033115175.1. Classification (NCBI taxonomy): domain Eukaryota; kingdom Metazoa; phylum Chordata; class Mammalia; order Lagomorpha; family Leporidae; genus Lepus; species Lepus europaeus. The sequence continues at coordinate 10,942,444 of NC_084847.1, forward strand.
GGGCATCCTTTTCTAACCCAGGTGCTGGGAAGGGAAATCTATACCTCTGGAGAGCCGTTTGGCCATAGGAATCGTGGGTGGCAGAATATGCATTATTTTAATCTAGACATTCCAAACCCCATACTAATAAAACAGTCTGAATTCAGAGATTTATGGAAAAAAGGCATTTATTGCTGTGAAACCTTAGAAACAAACTAAAATAACCAACATTTAAGGAATTGGTAAGCACTTCCTTGGTGGACTATTTGAAGCCATGAAAATGAAGTTTACAAAGAATTTGTACTGGGAAAATGCATATGTCCTAATGATTCATTTTAAAAACAGAATATAAAGTCGAACATGCAATATGGTCTCGGGTTTGAAAAATGTACAGTGACTACAGAAAGGAAGAGACCAAAATGTTCTAGGAGGTTTTCGGTGATTTAACCTGCTCCTTTCTATCTTTTGGTCTTTGTCCAGTTGTATTCCTTTTGTACTTTAGAAAGATGTTGCTTTTGGGGCTGGTGTTGTGGCTCGGTGGGTAAGCCAATGCCTAAGACACCACCATTGTATATCGAAGCATTGGTTCTAGTCCCAGCTGCCCTGCTTCCAATTCAGCTCTTTGATAATATGCCTGGGAGGCAGCTGGTGATGGCCCAACTACTTGGGCCTCTACTACCCATGTGGGAGACCAAGGTGGAATTCTTAGCTCCTGGCTTCAGCCTGGCCCAGCCCTGGTCAATGTGGCCATTTGAGGAGTCAACCAGCAATTGGAAGATTCTCTCTCTCTCCCTCCCTCCCTCCCTCCCTCTCTCTCTCTCTGTGTGTGTGTGTGTGCATCTCCCCCTCTCTGTGTCACTCTGCCTTTCAAATAAATAAAAATAATATCCTAAAAATAGAATCTTTGGTGATGAAAATCAGAAGAGTGATGGAAACATTCTATATATTGATTTAGGTTGGTGGTTATGTGGTTGTATACAAAAGTAAAAACTCATTGAATTGTGAGACCATCAATATCCAGGCACCACATTATAAATTTTGCCTCAATTTAAAAAAATACAGCGGGCTGATCCTTCTATTCCTTTCGCTATGTGAAGCCCACCTTGTCTTTATTCCCTGATATTCATGACTGTCCCATTTCCACGTGGCTCCCATCACTCCAGTTCAGTTGCTCCTACCCTCATCTGTATATTGTAGGCCTTCTGGGAAGAGCCACACTGAGTCTTTCCTACAGAGCTTCTGCTTTTTAGTTGCTGAGTGACCTCTGGTCATTGACTATTTCTTTCATTTTTTCAGTCCTCCAAGTTGGGAGTAAGGAGTTAATAAAACATACTTTATAGGGCTGTATGGTGTGGCCATATATTACACAGATACATTGCCTGTCAGAAGGGCCAAAGACGTGAACATCTGAAACGTAGGATTGAATATTATTCTCAGCCACACTAGGCTTCTCTTTCCCCTTCATCCACACAACTTCCTACCCATTCTTCAAAGCCTACCTGATTCCTCGAGGATCCATTCATCACCACCCCGACTTTCATGGGTCTCCCGGTTTTTGTTGTCCATATTAGCCCTAAACCATACACTTACCCTGCAGAACTTGCCACTGTTTCATGGCCAAGGGAAATCACGTTGGTCACCTGCCATATGCCGATACAATTATGAACCCAGTGTATGCCATTTCTATTTATTTTATGATAGCCCTGTGATGTAGAGATGATAATTCCCATTTTACAGATGAGGGGGAACTCACCTGTAAAAGACTCGGCTAGTAAAATCTAGTGATGCAACATGGCTGGATTTGAACACAGCCCAAATTCTACACTGCTTCTTTAATGTGCATTTGTTGCCTACCCCATTAGACTTGAGAATTTCTTGAGGGTCAGATGTTTTCAGCAACATCAGGCAAAGCTATCAGTTATTCATTCAACAAATAGTTACTGAGCACAGTAAGAGGTACTGTCTGTGTCTCTTCCTTGTCCTCTTAGTCCTTACCAGCAAAGCGCACACTACCCAACTCCTAGTGCTACCATCCACCACTCTTCACTTGAAGATCTTCACTGGTTACTGGAGCCCAGTCTGCCATGGACATGGGGGACTGAAAGTGTTGGAGAACTCCAGTTGCCTGGAAACAGCCCTCGGTGATTGACGAACTCTACCTCTATCAGTCCTTGGGGGAGGTAGCTGAGGTATGTGCTCCAGGATGGCTCTGATGGCTCCCTGGAGGGATGCCACCCCGATCACCCCCAAGGCAACTCACTTCATAGCACATCCTTTATTGGCTAACTCCCGTCTTTTCTCCTTTCCTTGTCTCTCTATTGCAAATCCTTCACCTCCCAAATACACCACTTGAATCCCTAACTCAGCATCTGCTTTGGGACCCAAAAAAAAAATAATAACAAAATGACACAAATACCCTTAAAACGACACAAGCATCCATCAGGCACCTGCGTTTCTGCACCTTGCACCCTAGCAAGGGAGATGAGCTATAAATAAGCAAACAGTAAATAAAAGATAATTATAGATTGTAAACATTACCAAGAAAGAGCCAAGATGATGTGATAGCTAATAACTGGGGTGGAGGAATTATTTTTAGATATGATAGGCAGGACTGGTCTCCATTAAAAGTGACCTTCAACCTGAGACCTTGGTAGCAAGAGGCAGCCAGATGTACAAAGGCCAAGGGGGAGAGGAGAAAAGTCCTCTAGTTTTGCCTGTTTGTGACTTCAAAGGAAACCCTTGGGCCAGCGCCATGGCTCACTAGGCTAATCCTCCTCCTGCAGCGCCAGCTCTCTGAGTTCTAGTCCCGGTCAGGGAGCCGGATTCTGTCCCGGTTGCCTCTCTTCCAGTCCGGCTCTCTGCTGTGGCCCAGGAAGGCAGTGGAGGATGGCCCAAGTGCTTGGGCCCTGCACCCACATGGGAGACTGAGGGGAGGCACCTGGCTCCTGGCTCCTGATTGGCACAGTGCGCTGGCTGTGGCAGCCATTTGGGGGGTGAACCAATGGAGAGAAGACCTTTCTCTCTGTCTCTCTCTCTCTCACTGTCTAACTCTGCCTGTAAAAAAAAAAAAAAAAAATGGTAGCAGAGTGGCTGAGCGGTTAGGGAACATAGGCAGATGATGGAGTTTTCAGCACTTCCAGGCATATCAGGAAGTTTGCAGTCCTAGGAAGCCACTGACATGATTTAAGGGAGGTCTTTGCACATGAACTTGAGCCTTGCCTGGAGGTTGCTGCTTTTGTTCTTCTAGCCAAGGTCTTGGGATTCAAACCCATTCACCTGGCATCAGGGAGCGGGGAGTGGGGAAGGCGCACAGGAGGCTGCTTCATGAAGAAGTGTCGCAGACACTGAAGGGACTCTTTGTTTCTCCAAGTGCGTTTCCCTTTGATTCCCCAATACCTCTAATTCCGCATGTCATCAGGAAGTGGGTTGCTGCAGCCTGGTGACAGCCTTCTCCAGTGTCTATGGCAACCTGGGGCAGGGGCCATTTTTCCTTCACCGAAAGAATGGGCTGGCTTCCTGAAGATAAGTAAAGCCCCATTGTTGCTCTCCACTGTTCTAGAGGGAGGGTGCGCAGGGGTAATAAAGACACGGCTGAATAGTGCTAATGATACTGCATGAAATAACATGAATTAAGTAAATCATTGCTCTCCAGCCTAATTATAGATGCTTCAGGATGAAAACGCAGGAAAGAGCCTCAACCCCAGGGCCTGGCGTCTTATTCTAGCTGTTAATTCTGGCGTTCTGTGTGTGTGTGTGTGTGTGTGGTCACAGCCCAGATACGGTATTTTCTGAGGACTATGCAAAGAGCTGGCTTCCAGGTTTGTGAATTAGAACCACTTAGCTGTGTTCCTGAAAGGAATAATAGAGTTAAACAAAGCAGGGTGGGTGGAGGAAGGGGCATTGTTTGACAACAGAAGTGTACTGACTTACAGATCCGGTGTGGGAGGAAGACTTCCTCCTTTCCCCACCCTTTGCTCTCCGGTCAAATTCGCAAGGAAGCCTGATCACATCATTGAATAGCCTAAGACCCTTGAGCGGCTTCCAGTAGAGGACAAGAAAAAGCCCAAGCTTGTAGCTCAGTCTCTTCCCAGTCTCATTTCTAGTTATGCACCTTTAAAAAAAAAAATCTACTTATTTATTTGAAAGATTTGAAAGGCAGAGTTACAGAGAGAAAAAGAGAGAGAGAGAGCGAGAGTGAGCGAGCAATCCTCCATCTGCTGGTTTATTCTCCAAATGGCCACAGTGGCTGGGGCTGGGCCAGGCTGAAGCCAGGATCCAGGAGCTCCATCAGGTCTCCCATGTGGGTTGCAAGTGCCCAATTACTTGGTCCATCTGCTGCTGCTTTCCCAAACACATGCCAGGAGCTGGATGGGAAGTGAAGCAGTTGAGACTTGAACCGACACCCATTTGGGATGCTGGTGTCACAGATGGCGGCTTAATCTACTGCCCTACAACGCCAGCCCCATGATGTACCTATGTACTAACTCCGTAGAGCTACTGCCAGTTCCTCCCACACACCAAGATGTGTGGGGCCTCTGAGCTGCTGCCTGAGCTGTGCTCTCTTCCTGGTTTGCCTTCCTCCCTCTTACAGGACACACGCTCATTGGCTGTCATTTGGCTCAGCAATCCCCTCCAGTTTGAAGCTGTCCTCACCAGGTAGCACTGTTGTTCTCTCCCTTGCAATAGAGGGGATCTATCCTGTGTTTATATTTTGTTACTATAACAAAGTAATTGAGACTGAGTGACTTTAGATTGAAAAGAGGTTTAGTAAGCTCCCTGTTGGGGAGGTTCAAGGGCGTGGTACTGACGTCAGCTCAGCTCTGCTGAGGACTTTCTGGTGGTTGGTGTCACAGTGTCAGAATCATGTACCAGACAGGAAGCGAGGGAATGGGATCCCACAACCCCTTCTGGGGCAAATGTCCTCATGTGTCCTAAGGAACTCCCATGAGGCCTAACCTCTTAAACGTCTTACCACCTCAACATCACCATGCTGGGAACCAAGCCTGCAGTCCCACAGCCCTTGGGGCACAAATCACATTCAAACCATAGCAATACCCCAGCATCCTCCTTGTAGTCTTTAAGATAAATTGGTGGCCGGCGCCGCGGCTCAATAGGCTAATCCTCCGCCTTGCGGCGCCGACACACCAGGTTCTAGTCCCGGTCGGGGCACTGGATTCTATCCCGGTTGCCCCTCTTCCAGGCCAGCTCTCTGCTGTGGCCCGGCAGTGCAGCGGAGGATGGCCCAAGTCTTTGGGCCCTGCACCCCATAGGAGACCAGGAGAAGCACCTGGCTCCTGGCTTCGGATCAGTGCGATGCGCCGGCCATGGTGGCCATTGGAGAGTGAACCAATGGCAAAGGAAGACCTTTCTCTCTCTCTCACTGTCCACTCTGCCTGTCCAAAAAAAAAAAAAAAAAAAGAAAAGAAAAACTGGTGGCGTCACCGTTGCAATTATTGGCCTAACTTCACCCAAACCTTTTGCCTGCACCTCTGCAGCTTCCTGGCTTGGACATATGATTTGTTTTGTAAAACATGGTGATAGCAAACTTCATACAAGCAGAGGCTTAAAAGCAAGAATGGCTTTTCTTCTTAGGCTGGATTAGCTCACTCTTAGATCCCTGACAGCAACGTGAGACAAAGCCTGGGTTAGCCTGGTGAGGTTAGAGGTGCGTGGAGCAGAGCTAAGTTTTCCCAGACATAGTTCCTAGAGCAGTCTGCCCCCAGCTAACTGTTCTGTCCCCCAGCTGACAGAGGAGACATGAAAAAGTGAACCCAAACTGACAGAACTACCAGATAGCCATAAACTTGGAAGGCATTGCTAAACAGTTATAAATTATATAGGGGCCCACATAGGGGGAGGTTTCAGTATGGTTGGTCAATAGCCAGTGCAGTGCTACTCCACTGCCATTCAAGAATAGAATTGGGAAACAGACGGGGCCACTGCCTTTAGCACACTGATTCTTTCTAGTAGAGAAGGTGGGGCCAATTTGTGTTGGCATCCCCTCATCTACATCAAATGCAGAACACTGCCCTCTTCAAAGAGAAGGCAGCCATGTCTACTTAGTTCTTCCAAGAGGACAGAAGTTTCCTTTTTATGGTCTGGTTGTAAGGATTTGAGACGGAAAGGGGATGGCTCCCTCTACAGGATGTATTTGACCAGCCGTGCACAGTTACAAATGGTTGATGTTACCAAAGCCATTGTATACCCTCCTTCCCTGTAAGTGTGTGCTTGTTTTGGGAACTGAAAGAGAAGCTATTTCCATGTAAACCACTCAGGAGGGAACAGAGGGAAAGAATGCAGGGAGGAGGAAAAGAGCTACGATGCTGGCAGAGTCCGGGAGGTGCCTTAGGAAGGGTGCTTGCCTTCCCTGATACCCTAGTCTAATGCACATGGTCCTGTCCTCACTGTATGAAACGTCATATTGAAAAGACACTTGCCCCCTGCCAGGCATTATGCAAACTCATGTATCTCTCACAATAGCTCTTGAGGTCAAAGCCATCCTTGTCATCATCATGTTACAGATGGCAGAAAAAAAGAGGAACTTTCCCAAAGCCATGCAGGTAGAGAGTGATGGAGTTAGGATTCAAATCCTGGCAGACTTGCTCTGACAACTGTGTTTCACCTGGTCTCAAGGAGAGAGGCCACACTGTGCCATGAAGCACCTTATGTGGCGTTAGCCTTAGATGTGGATCAGTAGAGATGGCTCCATACCTCACCTTAGCCCTTCACCCAGATTCCGGTGGTTAGACCTGTGTTGTTCTGTTCCTGATTAGCATATACTTCCAGACATATAGATTTCTTTGAGTAGGTGGGACTTAGGGTTAGGCAGTTTGGAGATTTGCCTGTATATGCACTGATCTTAGTAGGACGCTCAACTTGGTTGAGTCCTGGCTGTGTTCTTGACTGATCTCACTATTGCTACCTCCTTCTTACCCTACTGCAGTCACATTCTCATTTTTTTAGTCTCTTTAATTTCTGCACCAGAATATTCACACACACACATACATACACAATTATGCCATTATAAACATTTCCCCAAATTCACCTTATAGACATAACTTAGAATCCTTTCCTTTTCCAGAGCAAGAGTCCCTTTTTACTCACTACTTTATATTATCCCCAGCCCCGGCCTTTGTCTGAATTTATCTCCCAGTAAATGAAAGAGGCCCATCTCTGCCTGGTTCCAAGAAACTCCCTGACAATTTATTCTCACCAAATAGGATGTATGTCTCATTTCCTTTACAGAAAGCAAAGTCAAATTCCATTTTGCCCCTACTCCCGATTGGGTTGACTTCAAGCACAGCTTTAGTGTTTTGTATTCACTAAGATGTATGTGAAAATCAATAAAATGAAGAAAAATAAGTGACACAAATTTGCACGTGGTAGATGAGAGAAAGGCTTCTTACCACTGTCATCAGCTTGTATTTAGGGAGCCTTTGCCTGACCCCAGCTGAGTCGTAATCTGTGTGTGGAAATCGATAATGATGTTCGTTCAAGCCTTTACAAAGTGCCTTCGTGTGTTAAGATGCAAAAAAACATGAAGTTAAGTGCCTGATTCTTTATTAACTCGGCATGCAGTTTTACAGTTAAAGGCAGCAGGTTTGCCTCGGCAATTACCCCCTCAGCTCTTAAGTGTATCTAAAAGGACAAGCGAGCCACATTAACAGCAGCCTTCACTCCTCCCGAGACAATGCACTGTGTTCCCCGCAGGACAGAATAAACCAGAGTTGACATGGGACTGGACACTTTGGTGGCTGTGAGCTCCTCACTGATGGAGCTGGACAAACCTAAGCCCTTTAGTAGAGAGCTCCAAGCAGATCCACTTAACAAAAAATGGATAATGATCGTCTACCTTGGGTTTGAAACCCTTTCCCAGGAACTGGGGATATAGTGATAAGAAAGACAAGCCAAAACCTCTCCCGTTATTGAAACATGAAACAGACACATAAGCAAACAGGACCGTATTGAGGTACTAGGTGTTAAGAAGGAAACAGAGTGGGTTGATGCTCTGCTTGGTGACTCCTCATTGCCTAATTCCTCTGCGTCTGAATGACTTGCCTTGTGGTCCGGCTTCCTCGCCTCTCCCGTCTGGTGGAAGGCCTGGGAGCCTGAGGCCACTGCTGGCTGTGCCCTGTGGCCTTCTTTCTCCCATGCCACTGCTGTCTTCTCTGGACAGATCGCTTAGCCATCCTCCCAACTCTGCCTGCCATGCCTGCCATGCCTGCCATTCTTACTCACATCTGTGTCAGCTCGGTAACCGTGTCTTTTTCCCAACATTTCCTCTACAAGGCCTAGCACGGTTAAATAAACGAATGTGTCTCTGGAACAATTTTGGGATGCCAATGCCCATTCTTTTTTAAAATATTTATTTATTTGAGAGGTAGAGATACAGAGAAGCAGGGAGAGGGAGAGGGAGAAGGAGGGACGGAGGGAGAGAGAGAGAGAGAGAGAGAGGGAGAGAGAGAGGGAGAGGGAGAGGGAGAGGAAGAGAGAGAGAGAGAGAGAGAGAGAGAGAGAGAGAGAGAGAGAGAGAGTCTTCCATCTGCTAGTTCATTCCACAAATGACCATGATGGCCAGGGTTGGGCCAGTCTGAAGCCAGGAGCCAGGAGCTTCTTCTAGGTCTCCCACATGGGTGCAGGGGCCCAAGTATTTGGGCCATCTTCCACTGCTTTCCTAGGCCATAGCAGAAAGCTGGATTGGAAGTAGAGCAACCAATACTCAAACTGGTGCCCAAGTGGGATGCCAGCCTGCAGGTGGCAGCTTTACCTGCTACACCACAGTGTTGGCCTCACCAATGTCCATTCTTTAAGGCCACTGTGGAGCAAAAGATTAGCCTTACCCAAAGAGAGGTGTGGTCTTTGCCCTTGGCTGTTAGCATGTAATCCCTAGATGCTTGCAATGTTATGCTTAATGGAGCATCCTTGTCTGGGGACCTTGATCATTGGACAGTTGGACAATGCGATTTATCACATTTGGCTTTGTTATAACTATTAATGACATATGGCTTCAGGCCATAAAGTATCAATTCTACCTCCAGAGGAGCTAGAGACTCAGGGTCAGCCCTGTGCTATCCCCTCTAACTTGGGGATTGCCAGCCAGGCACAGAGATCAAGTCCCAGTCTGTAGGCATCGAGCCTGGGGTAGGCATTCCTGGCTGGGAATCCTCAGTGTTTATTGTCACACAGTGAAGCCAGGACGGTAGCAGTGTCTGTCACATAGAGGAGAGAGCAGGAGCCCCGTATTTGGCACTTGTCCTAGACGTTGCCTGGTGGGCTTCTTCCCATGGCTGATTTTAATTTGTGTTTTTTCTCTGTAATAAACTGCAACCATGAGCACAACAGCTTTCAGTAAATTCTCTGAGTCCTAGCTCATTATTAAAACTGAAGATGGCTTTGCCAAGTACCCGAGGTGGGTACAGTCTTGGAAAGATGGTGCCCTCTGACTGTTCCACATCACCATGTGCAAAGAACGATCCAGCACACACCTGCATTCATAGCCAGAGTTCTGTAGGACTCCCTTGGTTGGTGCTCTCTATGGCCTCCCACCTCCCAGCTTCTGCTTGGTTCATTGTCCTTTCCTTTAGACCTAGAACCATTCTGCCATCTAGACTGCTAAGTCCTCTTGCATTGAGTTTCTTTTACTGGCTACTTAGTCACCAATAAACACGACCCCCAGAACTGCCTAGTGTCACCCTTTATCCCTAGGACAGTCCTCAAGTGGGCCACTTGCCTGAGAAACAAGAGGAAAATTGAATAGTAGAGGTTCCCCATGAGAAGGCAGAAATATTACTAGACCTTTCTAGGCAAGACCTTAGGCAGAATCCTTCCCTTCTTGGCTCTTCCTTCCTTCTTCCCCTTCCTCACTCTTTTCCTCCCTCCCTGTCTCTCCCTCCCTCCCTCCCTCCCTCCCTCCCTCCCTCCCTCCTTTCTTCCTTCCTTCCTCCTTCTCTCTCTGCCTCCCCCCTTCTCTTCCACCTCCCTCCCCCTCTCCCGCCCTCCTTCTCTCCCTCCCACTTTCTCTCCCTCCCGTACTCCTCTCTTCCTCCTTTCCCTCCCCTCCTTCCTTGGATTTTGCCAAGGACAATGTCCGACACATGCTAAAAACTCAGTAAACGTTTCTGCTGAATGTATGGGTAGACTAACCTATGCCAAGGACCCACCGCACTGTATACACTATGCTAGGCACCTGGGATACAGTGATGGACGGTAAAGATATGCTCCAGTTTTGATGAACTCATTCTACCAGCACTTGAACCAAGGAGTCCCCGAAGTGTCCCCTTGTGGACACTGATTCTGTAACGGACACTGAGTCTCCTTCCAACAGCTACGGGTCTTTATGGGTCATGGGATATCATAAAAATTAGAGACTCCAACCAGAAGCACCTTAGATATTCTTAACATATGCCCATGCATTAGGAGTCAAGAGCTGTCCTGATCTAGCCATGCTTTAGGGAGAGAGGAATTTACAAGGACTTTTAAAGGCAAACCTCCACTGGCCCTATCTTCATCTCGCCCTCCTTCCCCAGGTCACCATGCGTATCAGGGGAGGGCACACGGAGAGCATTTCCAAGAGAAACAAGATCAATTAGTGTATCGCCTTGACTTTGCCTGCTGAGTTTGTAGCCTATTGATTATTTTTTAAATTCTCTTTCTTGCAGGGGTCTTTGTCTCCTTTGTTATTCTAAACAAATCAGAAACTGATTATTTGGCACTCCAGGCTACACCTCAAAATCTGAAAGCACTGGGGTTTATTTGTCATAAAGATTCGTCTTTTCCAGTCTGGCACTTGCTAACAAAAGTCTGTAACTGACCCTCCATCTCATGCCTGGGGACCTTAGTGGAGGTGTTGAGATGCAATTAACTTAGGAACAAGGGGGAGAAGAAAGGCATTAGGCTGCTATCTAATCACTAGAAGCTACTCTGCTTCAGAGAGTGGTTATGGGGAAATAAACACATTTCCATGACTCCTTGGATATCTTTATAGGCAGCATCAAGCTTCAGGTGCTGGTGAATTTAGCCCTAAGCATGTCCACATTCAATTCCATGGGCAGACATGCAGTGTCGACTGCATACCCATCATGGATTCATGGCAGATGTCAGAAGAGTCAGAAGAGCAGATAGAGTCCCTTTTATTTCATCTTGGAGATGGATTCTGTTGAATATAAACACAGAATACATGTAAACAAAATTAGCCAGCTCCAGGAATGCCCCAAGAAGAATGGTACCATCAGGGTCACAATAATAATAAAGACTTGGAATTCATTGGTCACCTACTGCTTGATAGAAACTTTGTTCACTTCTCTAATCTTCGTAACATACCCCCATCATCTTAATCCTATTTTATAGATGAGAAAACCCAAATTCAGAAGTTATGTGAGTTTCCCAATGCCACACAGTTGGTAAATACCAGGATCAGGGCTAGAACTCAAAAATGTCTAATTCCTTCAAAGTCCATGACTTTTCTGATAGTTTGCATTTTCAGGGCCAACCCCATTGCCCGTCACATGGTGCAGGGTCAGATACCTTTGTTGGATGCTTAAAAGAACGTGGCAAAGCTTATCAGGAGGTTGTCTTAGAACAAGAGAGCTCATGGGGACTCATAGGTTCAACCCTGAAGTGACTCAAGGCTAGTGAGGTCCATGTTACAGGCATGAATATGCACTTTCTGGGGTGACTTGACCTGCATTTAGTGTGGCTGGTCTGGTTTTATGTATAATGATACAGAAGACCAAGGCTAGGTCTTGAGGTAATTCCTATTCCACATTCAAAGAACCAAGACTCTCCTTCTACAATCATCCACTTCTCTAAACCACCTGCTCAGGGTGGCAGGAGCACCTCCATCCTTGTCCTACATCACTCCTTCGTAAAGCTTTCCACGTGTGTCTCCTGCTCTCTCAGGCATCAATCCATTTCTCAAGTTGTCATTTATCCAATAGACAATAGAGCAACAAGGCAGCTTTGATTTTTCCAAAAGTGTTTGACAAACGAAGGTGGTGCCCTTGCTGAGGTAGCAATAATGTTAACGGATAGGTGAGTGGAATTGCGACAGCTCCTTCACCCTGTACACACTCAACACATTCACACTTTTTGGGTGATGCTTAGTGTCCTCAAAGACTGGCTAAGGCATTGTCCTGAAGGCAGTTAAATCTTCAGATTTAGTGACTCTCTGAGGAGTTATAGACTTCCTTTACTGAGGAAGCATTCAGCCGTTCAATAAAGATTTATTGAGTATCTACTATGTCCCAGTGCTACTAACGTATTCATTTATTCAATAGATATTTATTAAACACTTGCATAGAATAGATAATAAGTGATACAGAAATTAACACATTCTTCTAGTACCCTTGGAAACATGAAGTTTGTCACTTGTCATTCATCTAATATAAAACCATTTATAAAGGATGTACTTTGAGAGCAATACCAAGATGAGTGTTTTATTTTCGTTATCTTATTTCATTCTCACAATAGTTCCCTGGAAGACTGTGGGCTACTGTTCCACAGGGCCTTTGGACCCTTTTCACTTCTGTCAGGAGGGGAAGATTCTGTCTCCTCTCCAAAGACTCGGTGGCTTTTGTGACTTCTAGAATCATGGTACAGAAAGCATGGCCTTCTGTGGCCCCCAAGGCTGTGCCACAATGGGCAGTACAGCTCTGCCTGGCTCTCATTCTGTTGTGATAGTCACGCTTGAATGTCGCCATTATGCTTGAGGAAGTCTGAAACTTGTGAAGATGGCTATGTGGAGAGAGACCAAGGTCCCCAGCTATTCACTCCAGTTGAACTCCCAGCCAATAGCCTGCACCCACTTGGCACCCAGGAAGGAGAGCCATCGTGGAAGTAGAACCTTGGGCCACAGACAAAAAGCCACAGCCAACCTGTTGGAGCAGGAGCCTTCCCTACTCAGTTGTAGGTACATAAGCAAAATAAGTGTTTTTGTGCGAAGCCTCTGTGTTGGCATCATTTTCTATGCAGTACTTGATAACCAGAACAAATGCTGAGAGTAATGTTAACACAATCCTCATTTTACAGATGAAAAAAAGAGCCTTAGCAAAGTTAAATAACACTAACGTCACACAGCTATAAGTGGCAGCTCTAAGCAGAGCCTTGATTAGAACCTAGGTCTGAATACCAGCTCCAAATTCTTCATGGCATGGCTGTTCTGATTTCTGATTCCTGATTCCAGAAGAAATGTGAAAGACATGTCCTCACTTATTATCATCCATATAGCAACCAAGTACCACACACCAGGCATGTACTAGGTAGAAGATGACAGAGAAAAATAAGATTTTTGACATTTCTTTTGAGCCCACAGTGAGTGGAAGATGCATATCAATTGCCACGGGAATATAAGGTAATGGTGTAATTATAGAGGAGGAATGTGTATTAAGCTCTTTGAGCATGGCATGGGGCAAGTCATTTGCATGCATTAACTCATTTGTAACAACCCTAGGAAATAGTTCTATGATTGTTCTCACTTAACAGACAAGGAAACTGAAGCACAGAGAAAGGGAGGGACTTGCTGGAAGTCCCAGAGCTAGCTAGAAACAGAATTTGCCCACGGCAGTTTGTTTCTGGAGATGTGTTAGTTATCCCTTGTTTCATGACAAGTGTCTCCAAAACTTAGTGACTGAAAACCAAAAATTAGGGCTGATGTTGTGGCTCTACAGATTAAGCCACCATCTGCAATGCCAGCATCCCATACCAGCAGTAGTTTGAGTCCTAGCTGCTTCACTTCTGATCCAGCTCCCTGCTAATGTGCCTGGAAGAGAGCAGAAGATGGTCCAAGCCCTTGGGCCCCTGCCACCCTTGTGGGAGACTCAGTTGGAGTTCCAGGCTCCTGGTTTTGGCCTGGTCCAATGTTGTGGCCATTTAGAGAAGAGAACTAGCAAATAATGGAAGTTCTCTCTCTCTCTCTCTCTCTCTCTCTCTCTCTCTCTCTCTCTCTGTCACCCTTACACCTTCTCCTTGTAACTCTGCCTTTCAAATAAACAAAAATAACTATTTAACAAAAAACACACACACAATTAATCATGGGGACAATTTCTGTGAATCAGAAATCTGGGAGTGGCTCAACTGGGCAGTTCCAGTCCAGGGTCTCTGATGGATGATAACCACAGTGTTGGCCAGGGCTACAGCCAGCTACGTACTTGAGTGAGGTTGGAAGAAATATTTCCAAGATGACTGATTTGCATGGTGCTGTTGGTGGCTGGAGTCCCCATCTGCTATGTGGGTCTCTCTGCAGGCTACTTGCGTGTCCTCACAACATGGCAGTTGACCTCCTTTAGCGTGGGTGATCCAAGAAGAAGCAAGTGGAAGCAGAAATATCTTTTATGATCTACCAGCCAATGTCACACTCTGACAATTTTGCCACGTTGCATTTGTTAGAAGCATGTCCCCAAATTGGCTCCACATTCAGGAGATAAGGAATTAGGCTCCACATTTTTAAGGGAATAGTGTCAAAGAATTGACGGACTTAGTTTTAAAACACCACAAGAGGTGAGAACAGGAGGTCACGTAAATGTGAAGAGTAAGTGTGTGACTCAGTACAAGAGATTTGGATCTTTGGTTTGAGTCTTTCACAAGTGAATAGAATTAAACCACCTGTTTACTTCTATGGGGCTTAGAGAAAGAAGGAAAAATGATTCAGAAAACAGAAAGAGTATGTATAAAGAAACTTAGGAGAAAAAAAGAAATGTACAGAACTAAAAACATTATGATGGGAGCCTGAAGGAAGTGGGAGTAGGAAGTAAGATTGGAGATAGAGGTAAGGCCTGGGTTGCCGTGGATACTGTCTTGCTCATGAGCTCAGTTTTATCTTATGGTGCTGGGGACAAAGTTCTAGCCCAGCCAGAACTCTACTGCAGTTACTACAGCTGTTATGGTAAGGATCTGTTGGGAAGAGTGAGCATGGGGTTGGCTGGCAGGTAGGAAGCTGTTGCGAAATGGAGTATGGGAAGCAGCGTCATTGGGGTGGAGAGGAGGGGGTGTGCAGGTGGGATTCACGAGATTTGGAGACAGACTCCTTAAAAGTCCCAGAGCAGGCAGAGGAGCCTGGGTAGATTTCTGGGCTTGTTCTGGTGGCAGGACTTGTTCTACTCCCTGAAGAGTTGCTCATGAACTCTAATAGCTTCTCTGGTTGCAGAAATTAGGGAATTGAACATCAGCTCTGGGGAGGGTGATGGGCCTGCTCTTCTTGGCTTTGTGATTCAGTAGCCAAAGTCAAGAAGAAGGAAAACAAACACCTTTTGCAAGTCATGTCTAGACACAGGGCATGGAGTTCTATTTCCTTAAAGAAAATGCTTCCTTAGCAGATTCTTTATTTAACCAGTTACAGTTGGCAGCAACCTCATGGTTATGGCTGGGACAGGACTGTTGGCTGCTCAGGAAATATCGAGCAACTAATCCACTGGTGCAAAATCAATTCCGCTGTCACGTCCCCTGCCCTGAGGCCATGTGTCTGCAACATTGCTAAGAAGCAGGGGCTTCGGAATCCTTGCCTCTGGCTCCTTGGAATTGTACAAGCTTATTAATATTGATTCATCTTATTACTTCCCTATTTAGTTGGCAGTACTGTTCTTTTTGAATATTCCTTTCCTAGTTACCGTAGGCCTTATGGGAATGCTAATTAATAGAAATGCCCACATTCTCTCAGATTCAAAGTACATTTTCCTTATTCCTCTCCCTACTACTTGTACCCTGTGAGAATTAGGTTCATCACTTCAACTTTCCTCGCCTCAGTTACCTTAGCTTTAAAATGGGCATAATTCTCTCAACTCTCTCACTTCTCATATAGAGCAGTTCTACTGCTTAGTGGACTGCCTGGCACTCAGGGTTCAGCAAAGGGTGCATAGTTGTCACTCCATTTTCAGGGAGGTGTCACCAAGGCTCCCGTGACTGATCCGAGTTTTAGAATTGCACTGAGTAGAGTTCATCATGCCAGCATTGTGTGTGTCACCGCGGTTATCTCCTAGAGGCTGCTAAGCGTTGTCCACAAGTCCCAGACACACTCACAACTGTGCAACACAGTGGCGGTCATGTTTCCCCACTCTGCTGTCTCCTGAGCCAGAGTGCTCAAACGCTGTGGATAAGTGTTTCCAAACCTAAACCAGACACCGCTGTCTAAGATCCCCTCCTTGGAACGTCATTTCCCCTGTGTGTTGGCACAAGCTGGAACCACATCCCTCATTCCCAAGCTGCTGATTCACTTTTCCCCCAATAGTGCAACTGGAAAAATTTTCTACTCACTGATAATAATAACAATATTTAATAAAGCAATAATAATGGCTACAACTGAGTACTGACTGGGTACTTGGCACTCAGGAGCTTCACATATTTCTATTATCATTTAACCCTCATAAAATTCTTGGGTGGGTTCTCTTTCTAACCTGCTGTTATAGTTGAGAAATATTAGCACACGAGTAACTCATTAAGTCTTGTATCTAGACAAAGACTCCCATAAACTCTCAAGAAGATGCATAGTTTCCTGCTAGTGTTGATATTGTGAGATCTAAAGATTTTGTTAGGATGATGGAGACCCCATTCTAAGGCATACTTTCTATGGAAGAGAGTGCTACTGTTAGTCATTAACTGTACATCAGGGTTTCTAGGTCTCAGCACTGTTAACATTTGGGGACTAGTACTTAATTATCTGGTAGAGGTAGCTGTGCCCTGTGTTGGAGAGTACTGAGCAGCATCTGTGGCCTCCACTTGCTGGATTCCACTAGCACCCTGTCCAAGTGCTGCTAACAAAAGGTATCTCTAGATGCTGTCACAATCAGCACTGGTTAAGGACCACGGATCTAAAGCGCAGAATATTCTCTGGAATTCTCTCTCAAGTGGAGTTAACACTGGGCCAGATTCACTTTGAGAGATCCAGAGGTCAAGACAGAAGGCCAGGGCACACGACTCAGTCCACAAGGGTAGGGTCTCCAGTAAGTGATGAGGGATGAAGATGAGAAAGCACTTTCACGGGCCAACTGGATTGAGCATTGCCCTTTGAAACAACACCCATAAGGGAATGAGGCACCCAAGACTGCACAGAAGGAGTTGAATTGCAGCACCGTCCCAACAGGGGCCTTGGGTGGTACCATAGGGAGCTTTGGAGCTAGGGTATTCCCTTTGAATGGCCCCACCTTGAAATAGGGACTGGTCAATTACCTTTCTCTGTTGACCAGTTATGGGATGGGGGCTACTGCTGGAGACATAAGCAAGAGTAACCCCAGGGCAGAGATGAACTCTCTAAAAATGAGGTCTTACGCAAACCACAACATTCAGTAAAGGCACTAAATTGTGTTTTGGCCTCTTACATAGATGCTTTATACATGGTTTCTCATGTTTTTCTCATCTGAACACACTGTATCAGGTAGGCATCATTCTTCCCATGTTACTGATGAGGAAATTGGGTCTATAAAAATTAATATATTTTGGAGACAGGTGACTAAGAACCCAATTCAAATGGGCTTAAGTGAAAGTTATTAATGTTTTAGCTCTTGAAACAGACATGTCACTCAGCTGGTGATACTAAGAATCATTTTATGTCCATTTTGGCTGTGCTGTTCCCTGCCCTGCAATGGGTTCATTTGTAGATCCCAAATAGTTGCTGTTAGTTTGTCCAGGCCTGGTGTTTCAACAGAATTCCCTATCAGCTCAAAGAACTTAGGTTAGATCTCCTTGTCTCTGACTGGCTTGATTTTGTTGCCTGTCAATTTTGAACCAGCTACTGAAGGCAGGAGGCTGGTGTGAACTGGCTGCCCAGGCTCAGGTCACACCATCTCTCTGGATCTGGTAATGGAGTCTCCTTTATAAAAACCCACTGGGATGATAATAGGAGCAAGCTCTTCTCCTCAAAACCCATGGTTTTGTTTCAATAAAGAGGTAGGGAAAAAGTCTAGGGAGAAAATGCGACAAAGTACACACAGATTCAGAAAACTGAGCTGTTTATATTGAAAGAGCCAGGGTCAAGCCTACATGTGACTAACTCCTTGGGTTTTTCTCTCTGTCCCCTGCCTCTTAGACAAGGCAAAGCTATGATGTCTTAGCATCGGGTTCAGCACACGGCAGCCCATGGGTCAAATGTGGCCCACTGCCCATCTTTATGACTAGTTTTATTGTAACATAGGCAAGCCATTATTTTTTTTGGACAGGCAGAGTTAGACAGAGAGAGAGAGACAGAGAGAAAGGTCTTCCTTTTCCATTGGTTCACCCCCCAAATGGCTGCTACGGCTGGCGCACTGCACCGATCTGAAGCCAGGAGCCAGGAGCTTCCTCCTGGTCTCCTATGCGGGTGCAGGGCCCAAGCACTTGGGCCATCCTCCACTGCCTTCTCAAGCCATAGCAGAGAGCTGGACTGGAAGAGGAGCAACCAGGACAGAATCCGGCACCCCAACTGGCACTAGAACCTGGGGTGCCAGCACCGCAGGCAGAGGATTAGCCAAGTGAGCCACGGTGCCAGCCAAACCATTATTATACACGCTATTTACGGCTGCCTCCATGCTACAACCACAGAGTTGAATAATAGTAATAGAAACTGCATAGCCCAAAAGGCACAAATGATAACAATCTGGTCCTTTACTGACCACATGTGTAGATCATGATTTAGAGCATAGATCTCTACAGACGCTCTCCAGGGATTGCCTGATAGATAGGGCCAAGGGTCAGCAAGATGTCATCCCACTCCCACTCCCACATGGAGTCTTGGGCCACCAGCCCTGTTTCTTGTTCCCTTCCCTATTCAGCTAACATCGTTTGTCTCCACTAGAAGAATCCTATGAGTGAAAAATGAAAACGATTCAGGAAAGGAGCCTTGTGACACAAATTGCATGTGTGAATGCTTCTGCAGTTCACTCACTGTACATATTACTATTCTTAAGGGTGTTTTATCTCCCTTCACGAGAACTCAGAAACTTACAACAACTAATAGCACAACAAAACCAATCTCAGTCCTGCCATTACACTGAAAGGGTTTTATTCTTCCTGATTCTCTGTTAGATTTTAAATGGATGTGGTTTTATTCCCCTTCCCATCTAATATTGGAACATATCAATCTACAGCAAGATCTCATTTTTAAAAGATGTTCTTCTATTTCAAGAGGCCTTTTAAACGGAGGGGAAATAGCTCCACTCTAGAGAAATCTCATGCCTGCAAACCAAGGCTATTTATCTCCAATGATCCAACAAATATTTACTGAGTTTTGGCCCCAGATTCCTGGTGCCCTGGGGAGGAGATATGGTTCTGAGAAAAGACCTGAGTTGCTCAGAGTCTTACAGCCACGTCGAAGTAAGGCTTCTTCTCATGGTTGCTGGGTACTTATCATTCCCTGGGGGCAAAGCACAGATTCTGCTCAGAACAAGACTTCCTGTCTTAATGCTCTGCTGAGATGCAGCGCCTTAGAGAATATAGAACCCAGTTCTTGCTATTCTCTGGTTTAAGCCTCTCTGTCTTCACCTATTTCACATGGAAAAAAATCACTCTCAGCCCCGACACAGCCAAACCTTAGTGACCTATTTGACTTCTTTCACCAGATGGACTTCTTGCTGTCACATGTCCTCCCTTTCAGTCATTTGTGCTCCTTGTAGTGCCTACCAAGCCAGGGCCTATGCATTTATAAATTGCCCACAGGACACCTCTCTACCCTACCCCGTTGGCTGCTCTTTGTTCACCCCATCCTCCTTAATTCCGTGCTTCAGTTTAAATTGCATGCTGTTGATCTCTCTCGCCACTTGTGATGTCTCAGACTAGGTAGGATTCCACATGAAGCTCTCCTAACGCCCTTTGCTTTTCATCCCACTGAGTCACCCTTGTATTTGATCAGTTAATGCTCTCTCTGTTTTATTGTAAACATCATGAAAGCAGGAAGTGAGTTACTCTGGTGCATGATGTTGGACTCATGGTGCTCACAGGCCAATATGGCATTCAGGTTCTGGGGTATGGAGGAGGAAGTAGAGACCTTCATGTAGGACTGGCAAGAATTGGTCCTTCTGTTCTCTTTAAGATGCATCTTTCAAAAGACTTTTTGGATGCCACAGGCCTCTTTGAAGCCCCAGGGTTGTGCAGCTGACGTCAAATAAAGCAGATCCCCAATCACAGACATGTCCCCAAATCTCTTATCCTAGGCCCTCAATATGCTCCAAGACAATGTCTGATCTCATGATAATCTCTTTCTACATAATCTCTCCAATATACAGACCTTTCCTAATATAGTTGTGTCTTTCCCCACTCCTAAACTACAATCGAAGACCTGTCCTCCTTAACTGTAGATGTGCCTTGTCCAGTTGCCAGACTGAACTCTGCCAAAGAAACACAGCTCTAAGGATACTGTAGCCCAGCTCACATCTCAGATTTATGATCTCTGTGCTCCACCCACCCATGGTTCTGCAAATGCTCTTCCCACTACCTGCAGGGCACGCCTTCCCACCCCGTTCACTTGGCTAACTCATATTCATACTTTGGACAGAAGCTCACCTAGAAAGTCTTCCTTGACTGTGCTGTCTGGGCTAGACCCCCCATTATAACTTTCTTACAACACCATATTTTAAAAAAAATGTGGAACAGCTTGTAAGGTTGTATTTGTGAGTTATTCTCATTAATGCCTATTCTACGATATAAATTCCATGAAGACAACACAAGGTTAGTAATTTTGATAACTGACACAGAATGTCTAGAATATTGAATGAAGGGAAGCAGAAGTCATTCAAATTGATCATGTGCCTCTATGAACCTCTCCCAACCTCTCTTCTCTAAAGAAATGGGCTAAAGGGCCTGAAAGATCCCTTTTACAACTTGACCGAAAAGCCTCCCACAGCAGGGAAAGCAAATATGTGGCACATATATCATCAGTCATAACCATGAGAGCTTCAACAAGCTACTCACTTGCTTGTTTCCCAGTTTCTACCTTCCTAGAATGAGTATCAGAATAACTGCCTTGAAATGTTCACACAATCATTCAGTAAAGAGTGGGTGTTTCTCAAAGTGAGGTCCTAGGACCAACTGCATGGGAACCAGTAGGGCCAATTGTTAATGACACTATGCCTAGCTCCTTTGAAGATTACATAACTAAAATACCTTATTGTATAACCTATCTTCATGGTAATAAACACTAGTGAGAATTGGGTACTCTCTAGCTGAAAACCAATGAGTGAAAAACCAAAGTTGTGGCAATTAAACAAGAGACTCTGGGCTGGTGTTGTGGCGTAACTGATAAGGTTACTGCCTATGATGCCAGTATTCCATATGGGCACCAGTTTGTGTCCCAGCTGATCCATTTCCAATCCAACTTTCCTGCCTGGAAAAAGCAGCAGAAGATGGCTCAAGTGTTTGTGCTCCTGCCACCTACTTGAGAGACACAGATGAATCTCTTGGCTTCAGCCTGGCCCAGCTCTGGCCATTGTGGTCATCTGGGCAGCGAACCAGCAGATGGAAGATCCCTCTCTCTCTCTTTTTCCATCTCTCTCCCCATCTCTCTGTAACTCTTTCAAATCAATCAATCAATCAATCAATCTTAAAAATACCCAAGATGTGATATACTCACATCAAACAATAGCATCAAAAAATAGCAGAGAGCCTAGCACCTGGTCATTGTCATCTGTAATTCTATCTACCTTTTTATTTACATGTCCACTCATCTACCCAACCATCCACCTTCTTCCAGCTGTTTAAATACAATGCTTTCATTTCTTCCTCTAATTCCATTCTTCTTCCCTCTCATATTTACTTTGCCCATCTTGTCCTAAACATCTTGCTCTACCCAAAACTAATAGAAAGCTCATCCCTTCATTAAATGATGAGAGAATTCTAGAAAGTGAAGACACAGGCATGGTCCCCAGAAGGCCCTATAAGAGAGAGCAGACCAGGAACTCTGTGACTATGTGGGTCCATCCCAGCCTTTGAGCCTCAACCTGTGCGAATAGCCTCTCGGCTCCTCTCTTCTCCCACTCCATGAGGTCTGGATCAGTGGTCACCCACATGGCCTGGTGTTTGTTCCCATGCTTTCATGGCCCTGGCTTCTTTGCCATTTGGAGTCAGACACAGTCACTTATTCAGCACATCCCACCTGTGCCTTCTGAACATCTTCCTCCTCTGGGTAATCACAGAGTAAGATTAATTATGCTAATCAGTCTCTACAGGCTGACACAATTAACCAGAGGATGAGATGGCTCCAGCAGTCTGTAGAGGAGGTACCTACCTGCTGGGCTTAATTTCATCATCCAGCACAGTAATTAAGGAGGGAAGAGTTAGCTCTTTTCAGCTCAAGAGCACATGGTATCATTCTCCAAAAGAAGTTACACTAAGTTTTCTAGGAAATATTGGCCACTGAATGTCCCCTCTTGGGACTTGCCACTGGATAGGATACCACCTTCTGAGGTCTAGCCCCCCCCCCCACCATTGCAGCCACTTCTTTGTTCTTTATGGGAGGAAGTGAGGTGCTTATATCTTGATACATTTAAAAGCTGTTTCCTTAGTCCTTACCTATGCCTCTACATCTTCCAAAAATTTTAACATTTTTCTTTATTAAAAATAATAAAAGTTGTAAAATCTCTAAATCAGATATACCTAGCATGTGTTTTACAAGGTACTAATTCTGAAGGTTGTCTTAGGGATAAAAGTCTACAATCCAAGATTGGGAAGCTCTAATTTCTATATATTCCCTTCTCCCTTGAAGGGTCCCAATGAGCATTAGCATATTAAAGTCTCTAAAAATTCTGTAACAATGAAAACATGTTCACCAAATGCAGTTAACCTAATATTTCCCAAAATTTTTTTGCTGTATATTCTGGTTTTGTTTCCCTCCAAAAGGAGCTGCTAAGATAAGGATTTGAGTGTGGTTAGTTTATTGAGAAAAGATTTTGGGAAACAGAAGTGAGTGACAGGAAGCAGAATAGAGAAAAATCCAAAGTACATTCATGAATTAATTACTAGTATGGACAAATGGGGTTCAGCCTTGCTGTGAGCCCCTAAAGCTTGATGAACACATCACAGAACTGGGCCACTGAAGGATGGAAAGGCTAAGGCATTTATCCACTCACTCACATAGCTTACTCTTTGAGAATCCCCACAAGGGATTTTAACATCAGTGTATTTCTAAACTCATCAGCTTTTAGAGAAATAATATGATAAGCCCTTAATTTGGGGGAACAGCAAAACATGGAACTGTTCGCTACAGCAGTGCTGAAATCAAGAAGGCTGAAGGGATGCGGTGTGGTCATAACAACTCTCACTACCCCACGTAACCTTCTAAAATCTTTAGAATGCTAATTTACTAAAATACAAAAGTAACTTGAATTCCATATAGTCCTATATGATTTAGGAAACACTGCTGTATTTGAAATTGTTACTGCTTATCCATATATGTATTTTTCCTTTTGCTTCCCTCTTTGTAATATAAAAGACTACACTTTTAGACCCCTTGCTTTTAGGCAGTTGCTAGTGCTGATCGATGGTGAAGAGTAGAGTGATGTGCATCCTTTTTGAGATGAGGCAGTAGAATTCGCCAACCAACTCTCCAGCTTCTGCTTGCCTGTAGAGTTAACCCTGGTATACATCTATGGAGATGAGCCCAGGAAGGGAGCCCAGGACATCTCGGAGGGAACTTGGAAGAGATGTTCACAGTGAGCCACACAGCCTTAGGTGGACTTTGAGTGAACACTTTGAAATCAGCCTTTATGTGTTAATCCATTGGAATTTAAGCTTTTGTTTGTACCATGGCAAAGCTGAGCCTACCCTGAGTGGTACAGCAGCCTTAGGGAAAACAGCTGCAGCTAAGCGAATATTGCTGTTAGCTAGGATATTCCTTACACAGACTATCTGATATGGTCAGGTAGGGCTGTAGCAGAGAACACAGAGAAGAAAAATAAAAACTGAAATGTCAGCGGTGCTTAGTAGTGTAACAGAGAATCACAAAGAACTGAAAAATGGGTCAGGTGAGTGACTGGAGCACTGCCTGGAAATGTCATATTTCTGAGGAATGAGATTGTTGAGAGGAAGGCATTCCGTTTTAAAGGGGCTGATACGAATCAACTCTTCCTGAAAAGTAAGAGAGCTGAGTGCTTTGCTTCCATGGCCTGCTCCTCACTCCTTAGATGGGCTTATTGACCTGCAGAATAGATGCTTGGGAACCCACAGAGGGGAATGACTGAAGTGACATCTTCTCTCCTGCTTATTTCAATTTGCTTTCACTGCATTTCCTCATCTAAACTAACTCTGGGAGCGAGCATCTAGCCTGGTAGTGAAGAAGTCTATATCCCGTACTGAAGTAACAGAGTTCAATCCACAGCTCCAGTTCTTGACTTCAGATCTCTGCTAGGGCAGATCCTAGGAGAAACTAGTGCTGGCTCAAATGATTGGTTTTCTGCCAACCACCTGGAAGGCCTGGATTGAGTTTCTAGCTCCTAGCTTTAGTCTTGGCCTATTTCTGGCCATTGCAGGCATTTGGACAGTGAATTGGTGGGTGGGAGTTCTCTGTCTCTGTCTACTTCTCAAATATATTTTTAAAAATTTAAATTAGTCCTGGGATCATGATTCTGTAACCCTTCTTCAAACATTTTCTTTCCTGCCCCTCCTTTAAGGTGTCTACTTACACATATGCAGTCATTCCCTCGATATCCTCAGAAGATTGCTTCCAGAACACCCATGGACACCAAAACCCATGGATGCTCAGATCATTTCTATAAAATAGTATGTGCATAGGACCTTACTCATCACACCATATTCTTTAAATGGTCTCTAGATTCCTTATTCATGTTGAGTTGTCCTTATCTGAAATGTTAGAGATCAGCGCTATTTTGGATCTTGGATTTTTTTTTTTCAGATTTTGGACTATTTGTAAAAATACAATGAAATTTCTTGAGATGAGACCCAAGTCTAAACATTAAATTTACTTGTGTTTTGTATGCACCTTATACATACAGCCTTAAGGTAATTTTATATAATATTTTAAATTATTTTGTACATGCAATAAAATTTCATAGTCTGGAATTTGCCTCATGTGGCATCATGTCAATGCCCAAAAAGTTTTGAATTATGGATTTTTGAAATAAAGATGCTCAAATTTTAATATTCAATACAATTTAAATGTTATATACATAGTTTTTAAACTATCCTGGAGAATAATGACAAGAAATATGTCTACTCATGCTCAACACAAATACGATTTTTCCCTAAATATTTTCTATCCACAGTTGTTTGAGTCTGCGAGCATAAAACCTGAGGGTATGGAGAGATCCCTGTGCTTGACTCCTTGACTTCATCCCATAGGTCATTAATGCTCTGTTGATATTTTCAAATCATCTTTTCTCCCTCTATTTCATGCTGAATAGTTTTTGTTGCTGTGTCTCCAAATCCACTCACCTTTTCCTCAGCCCCATATTATCTCCCACTAAGCCCATCTAGTGTTTTATTTTTCCTTTTTAAAAAAGATTCATTTGTTTGTTTGAAAGGCAGAGCTGCAGAGAGGCAGAGAGAGGTCCTCCATCCACTGGTTCACTCCCCAATTGGCTGCAATGGCCAGAGCTGTGCCAATCCAGAGCCAGGAGCCAGGAGCCAGGAGCTTCTTCCAGGTCTCCCACATGGGTGCAGGGGCCCAATCACTTGGGCCATCTTCTTCTGCTTTCCCAGGCCATAGCAGAGAACTGGATTGGAAGTAGAGCAGCTGAGACTCAAACCTGCACCTATATGGGATGCCAGCACTGCAGGTGGTGGCATTAACCTGCTACACCACAGTGCTGGCCCCTAGTGTTTTCTTATCTCACACATTAATTTCATCCCTAGAATGCCAGTGTCTTTTTATAACTCTACACATACATTCAAATTTTTCAATCTTTTCAATGTGGGTATTATAAACATTTGAATGTCCTTGTAGGCTCATTCTAACATCTGGGGCAGTTCTGGACCAGTTTTGATTGATTGTTCTCCTGGCTGTTGGTTATATTTTCTGCTTCTTTATTGTTTGCTAATTTTGTAATGGATGCCAGGCACTGTGATTCATGCCTTTCGGGTAGTGGAGCTCATTCCATTCCTATAGGTAGTCTTGAGCTTTGTTACATGACAGTTAAATGATTTGGAAAAATTTATTCTTTCTGGTTTTGATTTTTTGTTTAAAATATTTTATTTGAATAGGAAAATAATAATTATGTGCATTTATGGAACATCACAAGATGTTTTGATCCATATAAACATTCTGGGGTGATTAAATCAAAGCCAATTAACATACCTTTCACCTCTCTTACTTCAGTGCCCTTTCTTTGGCTTTGAGTCGTGTGACAGACAAGATCTGTTCTCTTAAGGAAATGAAAAGAGCAAGTGAAAGCTAGCTGATGTGCAAAGTAATAAATCAGTTTTTTATTTTACTGTTTGTTAGGTAGGACAAGCACCATTTCAGTCTTGGCTGATCCCCCTTACTGACTCCAGACCCTTCCTTGCTCTCACCCCCAGTACATCAAAACTCAAGACTTTCTACTCTTGCTGGTGGGAGTACCAGGCAGTGTTGACTCTGATCACTTTGGGTGGTTCTTTCCCTGACATCACACAGTCTCTGCACATACCTGATAAATAGTACTCATTCAAATAATGAAAATTTAGCTCGCTTGCTCTCTCTCTCTCTCTCACTTTCTCTTTCCTCTCCAGGACTTGCCCTGTGAATTTGAGCTGCCTTGATCCTTGCCTAGAACTCTGAGTACTGTCTCAACTCAAGTGTGTTTGGTAGGTTCTGTCTGGATTGCCCTTTCTTACACCTTAGCATGGAAACTCTCTCCAGGCAGTCGGCTATGGAAGTTACCAGGCCAGCATTGCAGTGTAGCAGGGAGAGCTGCTGTCTGTGATGCTGGCATCCCATATGGGTGCCTATTCATGTCCTGGCTGCACATGAACAGGAACTGCTCCCTGCTAATGGCCTAGAAAAAGCAGTGGAAGATGACCCAGGTGTTTGAGTCCCTGCCATCCCTGTGGAAGACCTGGAAGAAGCTCCTGGCTCCTGGCTTTGGCTTGGCCCAACCCTGGCCATTGTGGTCATTTGGGAAGTGAAGCAGCAGATGGAAGATCACCTTCTCTGTCTCTCCCTCTATCTCTGTTAACTGACTTTCAAATACATATATAAATATTTTTTTAAAAAATTATATGGCAATTTTAGGGTTCCCATCATTCGTTTCCCTTTTCTCTAGGATTGCTATCTTTGTTACTTGATGTTCATTGCCATTGAAGTTATGATTTCATATGTCTTATGCTTTGTTCTTTTCATTGCTTTTTGTGGTTCTTTTAGGTTAGAAAGTAAATATGGTTCCTTTGAATTCTTACCTAAATTTTTTGGTTTAACATAATGTCTTGAGTTTTGGCCCATTTACCTGAGTAATTGACTTTTACTTCTCCTGAATTTTCCCAGTTTCTGAAATACTCAGTCTTCCTCAGTTTCTTTTGTTGTCAATTCCTTAACATCCTCCACATCAACCCTGTTCATTATGTTGCCACTTATCTGATGCATCCTTGCCTACTTGATTATTATTAAACTCCTTGTCTGTTACCCAACAGAACTCTGACATTGTTCAGAAAGGCAGTTTTCCTAAGCTAAACATTAACTCCTTAGACTTTGCTACACTTTGCAGTCACCACAAGATAGATAGATAGATACATACATACATAGATACATAGATAGGAAGGAAGGAAGGAAGGAAGGAAGGAAGGAAGGAAGGAAGGAAGGACAGAGCTACTTTTCTGAGAAATGGAAATAAAAGCTAAATTGGAACAGGTATTTGGCCAAGTGGTTGAGATACCAGCTAAGACGTCCATGTCCCATACTTGGGTGCCTGGTTTGATCCTCACCTCCAGACCCTGACTCCATGACTATGCTACTGCAGACCCCGAGAGGCAGCCATGGTAACTCAAGTGACTGGGATTCTGCCACCCCCATGGGAAACCTGGATTAAATTCTCAGAACCCAGCTTCAGCCCAGCCTAGTCCCAGGCATATGAGGAGTAAACCAGCAAATGGGAGAGCTCTTTCTCTTTCTCTTTCCCTCTCTCTTTCTCTGAAATAAGTAAATAAATAATTCAAAAATATGTTTATTATGGTGCAAAAATTTTGAAATCCATGCATACTTTTACATAATCTGCAATTTCATGAACTCTTCATAGACCCCTTCAAATGTATGGATTTCAAAACTTTTTGCACAGAAATAAACTTATCTCTTAATTCCATTTTCCACAAACATGTTGAAGTACCTTCATACAGTAAAATGTGGATGGTGTGCCCTGCAGTTATCCAGTGTGCAGAAAGTACAGCCACGCTCAGAGACCCTAAAGAGAAGGACGAGGAGCAGAAAGATAGAAGGAACTTGGGTAGGAGCCTTGGACTGTCTATATCATTACTTCTTTTTTTTTTTTTTGCATTTTTAACTATTTTATTTATTTATTTGAGAGGTAGAGTTACAGACAGTGAGAAGGAGAGACAAAGAGAGAAGTCTTCCTTCCATTGGTTCACTCCCCAGGTGGCTGCAATGGCCGGAGCTGCACCAATCCGAAGCCAGGAGCCAGGTCTTCTTCCTGGTCTCCCATGCAGGTGCAGAGGCCCAAGGACTTGAGCCATCTTCCACTGCTTTCTCAGGCCATAGCAGAGAGCTGGATTGGAAGAGGAGCAGCAGGGACTCGAACCGGCATCCATATGGGATGCCGGCGCCACAGGCAGAGGATTAACCCACTGTGCCATGGGACTGGCCCCTATATCATGACTTCTTACTCTGTGAGAAGGAGAGGAGAGGAGAGGAGAGGAGAGGAGAGGAGAGGAGAGGAGAGGAGAGGAGAGGAGAGGGGAAGGGAGGGGAAGGAAGGAAGGAAGGAAGGAAGGAAGGAAGGAAGGAAGGAAGGAAGGAAGGAAGGAAGGAAGGAAGGGAGGGAGGAAGGGAGGGAGGAAGGGAAGGAAGGAGGGAGGGAGGGAGGAAGGGAGGGAAGGGAGAGAAGGAGGGAGGAAGGGAGGGAAGGAGGAAGGAAGGAAGGACGGACGGACGGGCGGACAGGGCTACTTTTCTGAGAAATGGAAATTTTACTGGTTCAAATCTGCTTTTCTTGGCTTCCATTACTCACAACCAAGCATAATATTGAGTTACACACCTCTGCTCCTTTCCTCCAAGAGTAACGGAATAGTGGTGTGCACCTTACCCAAAAAGCACACAGCAGAAACAAATCAATTCTTTCTGGAGGACCTCCCCAACCCCCAATGACTTTGATAAGATTTATGCATACATAAAAACTTAGAAGTGCAATATTTATATAAAGCAAAGTAATATGACTGAAACCACCGTGTTATTCATGTGTCACACATTGGGCTAAGCACTTTACCTAAGTGATTTCCTTTCTCTTCAAAACTACATTGAGATGCACAGACCTATGTGTTCAGTAATCAGAACTGTTCTGTGTACTATGGAAATCGCCCTGAATTATGCATGGAGTTGCATTCTGGTGAGGGAAACAAGCATTATCAAGTAAGGAAGTTCAGTGAGAATATAAGGCTATGAACAGACCTCTGAAGATGATTAAAACATCTGATGTGAAAAGCTGGTGTTTAGGTCAGGGAACAGAAGAGGGTCTCTCTGAGGAGGGGCCATCTAGTGCACAATCTGAATGGCAAGAATGAGGCACCGTGAGAAAAGCAGGACATGTCACAGGGAAGTTACAGAGAGTGGAAAAGTTCTCGGGTTGAGAACGCATGGTGGGTTGAAGGAATGGCAATGTCTGGGCAATGAAGCTTCAAGGAGAGGAACTGTGGGTGTTGGAAGAACACAGTCCTGAAGGGCTTAGTAAACCCAGGCCAGGGTTCTAGTCCATCCCAGGTCACCGGGGACTTTTAAGCCAAAGAGAACCATGAGTTGTTTCACATGTTTACAACATCAGTTTAGCTGATCTTTACTGGACAGAGTATGAGGGGCAACAATGGAAGAAAGAAATGAATTAGGAAGTTTTGTAAGGATCCAGAGGATGCGAGGAGCAGACTCAGATGTAGTGATAGGAAAGACAGAGGAATGGGCTTGAATTTGGACTACGTTTTGGAGACAGGGTTTTTCGAACCAATTTGAGGATTGATTATGAGATAGAAGAGAGGGATATCAAAGATTAGTCTTGGGATTTGGGCTAGAAAATGAATATTTAGAATATTTTATATTTGAGGAAATCCATATACATATGAGGAGAGGTTCCATTTCATGGGATTATATACGAGAAAGAACATGCAACTTACCAAGGGTCACACAGCTATCCCCTGGCACTCATTTCTTCATACAACAGATACAATAATCCAGGCAATCATATTCCTTCATGAAGTTCAGGTGTGGGAGATAAATAAATACACACCTCTACCCAGACCTACAGAGAATATTTTACAGTATTAATAAAGTACTTGACAGAATCGAAATTCAGACTTGGTCTTTATACGCCAAAGCCCACGCTCAACCCCACATGAGGATTCAAACTTTCCTGAGTTTGGAAGGAGAACCCAGGAATCAGGACTGTTTGGACCTTCCCACCCATTCGTTGGCTTGGATTCTTGTCACTCTGCCTTGGGCACCTCTGGATTCTTTCCCTTTCATCTTTCTGCTCACCTAGACAACTGGTGACAGTGGAAGGAGCCTCAGTAAATATTTACAGACGACCTACTATGTGTCAGGCACTGGGTTGCCCACTGATAGAAAAATGAACCACAGGTCTTCCTGTCTCTGAGAAGTCCAGTGTGATGGAGCGTGGCATCACACACAATTATTTCAGTGCAGCACCATCAGTGTGGTGATGGAGACAAGGCAAGGATGTCCTTGGGTCATGTGGGAGGGTGCCTCGTGCAGATGGGGAATAGCAATTAGCAAAGACTTCTTAGAGCACGTGAAAGAGAAAGGAGAAAGATTTTGCCATGCAAAGAAGAGCAAGCGTTCTCACGCACACAGAGCGGTCCAAGCAAAATCACAGAAGCCGGAAAGGGCATGACAACTCGAGGGGATGGTAACGTGCTTGCACCATACAGTGACAGAGGGGCGAGAGCGGGAGGGCATGAGACAGGAGAAGAAGGGCCCAGCTTGGCCCCAAATTCAAGTCAATGCAAAGCCTGTGTTTTCCACACTCTCCGGTTCTCCCTTCTCCCCACCCTCTCTCTGCCTGTCTCCTTTCCTCCTGCAGGGGGAAAAAAAAAAGATGTCCCAGTGCAGACTGCAGACTGGAATCTGCATTTAAAAGCATAGACTTTGTTGGTTTTCTCCCCTGTCGTATTTTCTGGGCACCTGCAGTATTCTGATCATGGATACTCTGTTGGTTGGGGGACATCTTAGCATTTTCATCTGAAATTCTTTCTGTCCCTCTTCCATCCGGTCTTTCTTTAACTAAAAAGGGAACCTGCCGTGGGGAACATGTCAGACACTTGACAGAATCCACTGTCTGTGTATAATTTAAAACACATAAAAGAGATTCGAGTCTCTGAGGCTCATTCCCTGGTTCCCTGCCGTTCCTGTTCCAGGGATTGTCGTCAAAGTTCACCTCCCAGCGCTGAGTTTGCCAGCTTCTTCGTGGAGTTAAGAGTCATGTTTAGGGAACTTCCTGGGCTGGAGCCCTCGGAAAGCTTTTGCCTTGCCAGGAAAAATATATTTGAGCCTTCTCCGGAGTGCTCTCATTGTCCTTTAAAATCTCCAAGACACACATGTACATGTATGTACATGGATACGCGTACACATGTTCCCAAGCTCTTTTATTTTTATTTTTTTATTTCACAGGAGTGTGAACCCTTGTAGGAGTTTCTGAGAGCAGCCCACCACTTTGGAATTCTGGTCTACAAGAACTCTGCTGTCTCCTGGGCCTGATCCTGTTGCAGTCACAGCTCAGAGAGGACTCCCTATGGTTAGGTTCAAGGCTTCTTTTAATGTCTTTTTTTATGCCATTTGCAGAGAAACTCTGAGAATTTAAAAATTACCTTTTTTCCTCCCAAGATGGCCTATAATAATTCATAACATTCAACAATAGGAAACTTTTGGAAGGAAGGAGTGTTGATAGGAGGAGGGAGAAAAGGAAGGTAAGAGCAAGGAAAAGACAATGTGATGCAGTCCATAACACTACATCCCAGCACCAAAAAATGTGCTTTTTAAATTTTTTTAAAAAAATATTTGCTTATTTATTTATTTATTTGAAAGGCAGAATTGCAGAGAGAGAGGGAGAGAGAGAGAGATCAATCCTCCATTTGCTGATTCACTCCCCCAAATGGCCACTATGACCAGGGCTGGGCCAGGTTGAAGCCAGGAGCCTGGATCTCCATCCAGGTCTCCCCTGTGGATGCAGGGGCCCAAGGACTTGCGTAATCTTCTACTGTTTTCCCAAGCCATTAGGAGAGAGCTGGATAGGAAGCAGAGCAGCCGGGACTCAAAGGAGCACTGATATGGGGTGCTGGTGTCACAGGCAGTGGCTTAACCCACTACACCAGCCAATGCCAGCCCCCAAAACCAGAGTTTAAATTGGCTTTGAGCTGTCTGGAGACCTTAAATAAACATACTTTCAAATCTTGTCTTCCTAAACGAAAGATCACTCCCTAGTAGCCAGGGTTCCCTGCTTGCTTTGATCAAAATGAATTATCCAGGTTGAGCATTTGGTCTAGTGGCTAAGATGCCCAAGTCCTGGTTCTAGCTCCTGACTCCAGCTTCCTGCTGATCCACATGGTGGGAGGGCAGCAGGTGATGGATCAAGCAGGTGGGTCCCTAACAGACCTGGACTGGGTTCCTGGCTTCCAGCTCCAGCCTGGCCCAGCCCCATACCTTGTAGGCATTTAGGAAGTGAGCCAGAGAATGAGAGCTCTCTATCTCTGCTCTGTCTGATCCTCTCTCTCTCTCTCTCTCTCTCTCTCGAATAAATTTTTAAAAATTCAATCCCTCAGCTCCAAATCCTGGGCCAGATTCGATGTCATAGTTGATTTCCCTGGACCTTCAGTCTGTGTCTGCAAAGGGCAGGCAGCGAACCAGACCATCCTGGAGGGGCTGTCTCAGTTCTAATGGTCTGCAATTGTATAAATAACTAATTCATGGCTTGGCGCTTCTGCCAAACATATGCTGAAAACCTTCACCCAGCTTTTGACAAAGTCAGATCTTCTTGGAATTCTTCTCCCTGCTTGAGTATTTACCAGTCTTCTGAGTAGGACCCCCTGCGATTTGGAGAGGGAAAGGTATTAAACATGCAGACTTGGTGGCTGGGCTCAGATGGATGGCTTCTGATGTCTGGGAACGGTGCTCGGGGACATGCATTCCGTAAGCTGCCCATGTGACTGACTATGCGCAGTGCGTCTGGTGTTCCCACGGGCAGCTTGCTGTGTTCCTCTCCTGTTGCTGCTGTGTCTCCTTGACGTACTTAGTGTCTTAGCGGATCTATTCTGTTGACAGTTCCAGAGTTCCGAAGTCCTCAGTTCCTTTCACTGGGCCTCTGGAAGATGACAGCGGCTGCTCCGGCTCCTCGGCTCGTGGGCCTGCATCACTCCTGCCTCTGCTTCCTTTATCACATCTTCTTGATGCTGGGTTTTAGCTTTCCTGCTTCCCTCTTTTAAGGATTCTCTTGGATTCTGTTGAGTCTTCTGGGATAGCCCAGGAAAATCTCATCTCCAGATCCTTAACTCAATCACAGCTGCACGTAAGCTAACACATGCGTAGGTCTGGGCCTTATGATGTGCACATCTTTAGGGCCATCCTTCAGCCTATATTACAGGCCCCTTGCTAAGACTGAGACAATGGCCTCAGAATTTGTAACTGTGCTTTTTTTCTCTTGTAAAAGCCACTGAACTGATTCTTGGAATGCCGCTGAAGCCCTTGCTGCAGATGTTCGATAAGCCACCAGGTGATCAGCCATCAGCTGCATCCCATGTCACTGAGAACCCTCCATTTCATTCCTACAATTATCGTCTTCCCAGAGAAGGCTATAGTGTCTATCAAGACAACTCGTTCCAGGGACCAGACTGACCTGCAGTAGCATCCCACCTCGGCATTCACTAGCTGCATCTTGTTTGCCAAATGAGCCTCTCCGTGTGCAGCTCCCACACCTGCAAAATGGGTTCTCAAGGCTCTTAACTATCAATTAGAGACTAGACCCATACATTCAGCTCTTCGGACTCCTGGACCTGTGCTTTTGCTTGGTGTGTGTGTGTGTGTGTGTGTCTTGGGGGTAGGAGGTGACTTTCTTTTTCTATAAACCATCTTAATTTTTGTTTTGAACCTCAAATCCACCCAAGCAGAGTAAACACACTCTTGGCTTATTCCAGGATCTTCTCCACTCTTTTCTCGAGGGGGTGTGGTTAAGGTCTGGAGCTTATCAAGAGAACTCATGCTGAGGGCAGGGGGTTTTCTGTATTTCTGTCACTACAGCCTGTGCACCGGAGGACAGAACTGGGCTCTCGCAGCTTCTGAAGGGCAGGGCTGCTGCAGGCTTTGGTCGCTCTCAGCCTCTCTTGGGTGCAGGAACTCCTTGGTTGCCTTTTCTCAGGGCTCAGGGGACAGAAAGATTAGGACGTCCAAGCCGCCTGCCACTGTGGCAAAATGCCCTGAGCCCTGCAGTTTGCTGGTCACCCAGAACCTGGTGATTCTTGGCACATCGATTGAAACAATTGAGCAAGGCCACCTCCACTGCCAGTTATCCTCTGCTAGGAAGGGGACATCCTAGGGCCTTTCCTTTTCATTTTTTAAAAATTTATCTGTTTTTATCTATTTGAAAGAGGGAGGGAGGGAGAGAGAGAGAGAGAAAGAGAGAGAGAAACGCTCCCATCTGCTAGTTGACTTCACAGATGCTTGCAACAGCAGGAGCTGAAGCTGGGAACTGGACACTGAGTCCAGGTCTCCCACATGGGTGGCAGGAATTCAATTATTTGAGCCGTCACCACTGTCTCCCACCCTCCCACTCAGAGAGAGCTTGAGTCAGGAGATGGAGCTGGGAATTAAATCCAGATAGTGCTAGGCTAAGTACCTACTCCGCCTTGCCATTTTAAAAGGTATTACTTACAATTGATAAATGATAATTATATACATTTATGGCATACGATGTGGTATTTTGATATATGCCTACAATATGTCATAATTAAATCAAGCCAATTAACATATACGTTGCCTCACTTACCTACTGATCATTTTTGCCACGTTTGAGCTGTCTATTCTCTACAGCAATTCACACCAGACTCTCAGCTTCTGGGGAAGCTTTCTGTTGGAGGCATACTGAGGTAGGAAGCTAAGTGTGGTGCAAGGGGACCATGCAGTCCAGAGCTCCTGGCGCCTTAGTGACTCCGTTGCTGGAAAAGGAGCTCTATGCGTGTCCCTCCCCCCTGCACACCACTCCTTGGCAGCAGAACTTAGAAGGCGGCGAAAGGGTTGTAGACAGGATAAAACACTTCTGTTTAATTGCCTAGGGAGGGGCACAAGCAACTCTGTTCGGCTTCGTCAAACTAATTAGTTGGAAAGAATGTACTCGGCACATAAACAAGAGGCTTTTTTCTATAAGCAATTAGGAACAACCCTAATCTTCCTCATTTACACACACGCCCCACCACAAAGTTGGAAAGACACCAAAGAGTTGGAAAGACACCAAAGTTGGGGCGGAACAGGTTGGAGGATTAGCAGAGGCAGTGCTAATCCTCCAACCTTTGCAATTAAAGACTGATCTTCCTTTTGGAAAAGCGTCTCCACTTGGCTGGCCCCTGCGCATTCAGTCTTTAATGCTGAGCGTCAGGTTGGAGCCCCAAGCCTGTGGGGAAATGCCGGTGCTCCGCTCCTCCCACAGCCTCCTGCCCTTCCCCCACCTCACATCCCACACCATTTATTTTCCTTGAAACATTTTTTTTTGTTGACTCAGAATAATTGTACGTGTTTGCGGGGTACAATTTGCTGTTGCAGTACGTGCGTATATTGCATATGGATCCCATTGTGGTATCTAGTATGTCCATTGCTTCCGATACGTATCATTGTGTTGTGGGAAAAGCTTTCAAGAACAAATCTGCTTGGTGGGCATTTCGTAAGGCTGTCATGATGCCGGTTAAGACATCTGCACCCCACAGTGGAGTGCATGGGCTCCATTCCCAGCTCTGGGTCCTGCTCCAGCCTCCTGCTAGTGCAGACCGCGGGAGGCCAGTGGCGACTTCAGTGACTGGCTCCTGCCTCCCACATGGGAGAGCTGTAGTCCTGGCCTCAGCCCCAGGGCCTGGGTCCACTGCAGGCATTTGGGAAGTAAAATAGCAGATGGGAGCTTACTCTCTGTTTCTCTCTCTCCCTCTCTGTCTCTTTTCTCTCTGTTTCTCAGCCTCTCTTCTGGCTATTTTGAATTATACAATACATTACTGGTGACTAGAGTCATTCTACTGTGCAACAGAATAGCAGAATGTAGTCCTTCCTCTCGGATGGTAACTTTGGACCCATCTCCCATCCTCCACCCTTCCCTGTCTTTAGCAACCACTGTTCTAGTCCCCACTCTCACAACAGCCAAGATATGGATTCATCCTAAGTGCCCATCAGTGCCTGCAGGGATAAAGAAAATGTAATACATACACACACACACACGCACACGCACACACTAGAATACTATTCAGCCGTGAAAAGAATGAAATGTTACCATCTGCTTCAAAGAAGGAATAGAAATACGTTATAGTAAATCAAATCAGCCAGGCACAAAAACGGACCCATCTGACCTCACTCATGTAGAATCTAACAGTGTCGCTCCAACACTGGTCCTTAGTCAGTGGCTTGTGTGTCTCTGTCCTCTGCCAGCCTGGAAATACTGTGAGAACAGGCATGTGGCCACACCACGTCCTCCATGTCTGGAACCATAAATTATTGTAGGATAAGTCAAGGGATGAATGGACGCCTTCCGGAGAGGGGCAGTGGAAAGTGCAGAGGTCACTGCTGGGCTAATGAAAACGATGCAGCTCTGTGAAGAAAATGACTGAGAGGAGCCAGTGCTGTGGCGTAACAGGTAAAGCCGCTGCCTGCAGTGCCGGCATCCCATATGGCTGCCGGTTCAAGTCCTGGCTGTTCCACTTCCGATCCAGCTCTCTGCTATAGCCTGGGAAAGCAGTGGAGGATGGCCCAAGTCCTTGAGCGCCTGCACCCGTGTGGGAGACCTGGAGTAAGCTCCTGGCTCCGGCTATTGTGGCCATTTGGGGACTGATTCAGTAGGTGGAAAACCTGTCTCTCCTTCTCACTGTCTGTAACTCTACCTCTCAAATAAGTTAATAAAATCTAAAAAAAAAAGGGGGGGGAATAAGAAATAACACTGAGAATGGAAATTACCTTCCCCCCAGTTCCATAAAATTGGATGTCACAACCGAAGTGGAAATGAGTCGCAAACTGGAAGGCTGCCCATCCAACAACTTGGATTAACTAATCAGGGCCAATATTTATTAAACACACAGCCCAGGCCAATCACAGATATGCATTCTTCCCCCCAGAGGCTCCTCCAGGGCACGCTCCACACGTGTCCGCTCTGTTCTGGTGTGAGGATGCTCACCTGTGGACACTTCCTGTTGCCCTGCAGCTTCTAGGTGGAGTCAGCCAACAGGAGACACCATGGGGAGGGAGGAGGAGACTGTGCTCAGGGGATCGGGTCTACAGGCTCCCTCCCTGCCGAGCGGCCATGGCTGAGGTGGCTGCATTCCCCAGTTAAAGACCACGGTTTCTCCCTCACAGCCTTCTCCACGCAGTGGCCTGCTCTGGGCTCCCATTACCATCTCTTCCTGTTGCCAGTGCCAGCTGCCTTCTCTTTTTTTTTCTTTAGAGATTTTTTTATTTATTTGAGAGGTGGAGTTATAAACAGAAAGAGGAAGAGAGAGGTCTTCCATCTGCTGGTTCACTCCCTAAATGGCTGCAACAGCTGGAGCTGAGCCGATCCGAAGCCAGGAACCAGGAGCTTCTTCCAGGTCTCCCACGCGGTTGCAGGGGCCCAAGCACTTGGGCCATCTTCCACTGCTTTCCCAGGCCATAGCAGAGAGCAGGATCAGAAGAGGAGCAGCCGGGACTCAAACCGGAAGCCAGCACTGCAGGCGGCAGCTTTACCTGCTATGCCACAGCACTGGCCCCAG
The DNA here is from genome assembly GCF_033115175.1 of Lepus europaeus. Taxonomy (NCBI): domain Eukaryota; kingdom Metazoa; phylum Chordata; class Mammalia; order Lagomorpha; family Leporidae; genus Lepus; species Lepus europaeus. The sequence goes on from NC_084847.1 coordinate 10,980,454, forward strand.
CTGCCTCCTCTTTCAATTCAGGGATATTCACCTGTGAGTTTCTAAAACCTATGCATATGCTCCTCATGATGACAATCCTTGGACACAGTTCATTAATAACTGCATTTAACAAGAGGACACGAAGTCTCAAACAGATGAGGAGTCATGACCGAGGTCACAGAACCAACAGGAGCAGATCCACAAAGCTTGACCTATTCAGTGCTCACACCAGTGCTCCCTGAGCTTTCACAGATGGGCACTCACGGTTTGGCTCTGCAGGGTGATGCTGGTTCATGGAGAGTTCAAGTCCCATCACAGACACGTGGGGCTGAGTAAGTGGCAGTATCTTTGATCCTTCCAAGTGCTTGATCCTGGCTTGCAGATGCATGGGGGTGTGAACAGGAGAGGCTCGAGTGGATTTCACTCTTAGAAATAGCCTATAAATATGTATGCTGGGTGCCATGAATCATTTAGTGCTGGATCAGTTGCCTTTTTTTCATTTTAAGGGATGGTTTGACTGACTCAGAGATGTTGGCAAGCACCCTTGGGGCCAGAGTGGAACCAAATATTTTACAGAAATTGAAAGGAAAAAAAGATGCTTGCTGCCTTCTGAGAAAGTTTTTCTAAGTTTGCAAAGAAACCAGGGAAGAGGGAAAAATAAACAAACGAAGATCCAATCACAGATGAGTTTGATTCAGAGTGATAGAAGTTACAGAACTGTACGGCTTGTAGAATTTGTTTTCACCACTTGCTGTAACGATGGCTTTGAACAAGTCACCTCACCTTGCTAAGGCTCAGTTTCCACTTCAGTACAATGGGGTTAAAAGCTCAATGAGGCCAGCACCGTGGCTTAACAGGCTAATCCTCTGCCTTGCAGCGATGGCACACCGGGTTCTAGTCCCAGTCGGGGCGCCAGATTCTGTCCCAGTTGCCCCTCTTCCAGGCCAGCTCTCTGCTGTGGCCCGGGAAGGCAGTGGAGGATGGCCCAAGTGCTTGGGCCCTGCACCCCATGGGAGACCAGGAGAAGCACCTGGCTCCTGCTTTCGGATCAGCGCGATGCACCAACCGCAATGGCCATTGGAGGGTGAACCAATGGCAAAAAGGAAGACCTTTTTCTCTGTCTCTCTCTCTCTCACTATCCACTCTGCCTGTCAAAAAAAAAAAAAAAAAAAGCTCAATGAGCTATACGGTTATGAAGCTCCAGTACAGTACACAGACTATGCGTGCATATCTTGGTTTCTCCCCTTCTAACTATGATTCGGTTCTAGTTAATGGCTAAATACGAGCAGCCATCACACTCACAGCCAGGCTTCAGAGACTAGCAGTTGTCATTGGTACATGCTGCCTCTTGGGTTGTCTGTTAAGTTCTTCCACAGCAGATGTTATCAGTCAAATTATACTGAATCAATGACATGAAACCCCTCATTCTTATATCAAACGGCTTTTTTGAACCCCCGTACTGAGTATCTGCCTAGACTTCCTGGGTCACCCCTGCCTATGCCGTCTGGAGGGTTATTCAAGAAGCTTCCATGTTGGAGAAATGTACCACCATAGATGGTCCACAGGTGGGCATTGGATCCACTCAAAGTCTTTTCTATGAGGACCTGGAATTGGAAAGCAACCTCCTCTGTATTCAGGACTACAAAGATAGAAAGCTCAGAGGTGTGGGTATCGATATCTCCTTTCGCAGGTTCCAGAGAAATGGAGAAAACCAGTCTGAGTGGGAGACTGAAAACACAATAACCATTGGGAGAGCTGGGCGATGGATGGAGAGAAGAGATTGCCACAGGAGTAATCCAAAGTTCCTGGCTGCAATTAGACCAGAGGCCCAGTCATGTTGCTGCTTTGACTGCCATGGGTCACTTCAATGGCCCGGTATCCTGCAACTCGCTGGGTCTCTTTGCTTGCAACCAACAACCACAACTTCATGGCAGATGAACATCTATGAACTTGGGTGTTTTTGTTCATTTTCTTTTGAAATAATCTCACTGCCAGCCCATTGTCATTCCATTTCATTCCTGCTTCGATTTTGGCCATTTGTAAAATGGAAGAATGATTTTCTGCACCAATCCTTTAAAAAAAAAATGTGTAAGTAATCTGTTCAAGGGCCTGGCACAAAGTAGCTGCTCAATAGGGACTTGCAATACTTCTCCCCACACTCTGCACCAGAATAAGCTGTTGCCTGCCCATCTTCCTGGTTCTCTTCCCTGAACAAATGGTCTCTACCACTTCTCTTGTTGCTCTGTGTGGCTTTGCTCTATGAGACAGTTGGGATTGGGGAAATGGAGTTCTTCTGGGAAGAATGATAGGGGTAATTTGGAAGTGGGGAAGACAAACCCTCTTAAAGCAATTGAGCTCACAAGACCAAATAACTTCTGATAAGATCATTGCTTGGATGTGGCTCCCAGCCAAAGTAACAAACTAGAGTGTTCATTCACAGCATTCCACCTGGTGCTTCAGAAAGACAGTGGCCCCTAGAGAAGCTTGTCAGCCAGTGAACCTGACCCCAGTGCTGGCCTTGACTCTCCTCCCACCTACGCCCCTGATGGCTTTGCCACCCCTACCCTTCCCTTCTGCATTAAATATCCATGGCCTAAGGATACGGGACTTCCTCAAGCTGAGGAACGAAAAATTTATTTCTAGTTTTGTTACCGGAGAAATTGCAGGGTTCTTGTCTTCGCGCAAGAAAGAATTCAGGCATGAGACAGAGAGTAGTGGGAGGTAAAATAGCAAGGTTTATTAAGAAGGAACATCTGTAAGGACGGATGGGCACCTCTCCAGACAGGGCCTGAGAGAGAGTGCCCAGTCCCTCAGACTGGGGGAGAGGGGGGGGCTGCATGGGTGAGTGGAGAGTACACCCGGCCAGGCCAGGCGGGCGGCTCAGCAAAGATGCAGAGAGCTGAGCGCACAGTCCAGTTGAGGCTGGGGTCTTTAAGGAGATGGGTCTTGCTTCCCCACCTCTGCTCCTCTTGGAACAAAGGGCTTTTTGGATGTAAATAGAAAAACTTCTCTTGAAGGTCTGAAACAAAGGACTTTATGGATGCAAATGTTATCAGACCTGAGGAAGGGAGCAGGGTGTTTGAGATGCAGATACTGGGCTGCACCTGGGAGATTGTGGAAGATTTATCAGGCAGGAAGCAGGAGGGGTGAGGGCCTCCACCTGGCAGGTTATCAGGTAGAAGGGGGCAGGGCAGGCAGGATGCGAAATCTGGGCTTCCCCTGAAACATTGTTAGGATGACTTTGAGATGCAGATGCATATAGATGTCTTCTCTTTAGGCCTGTCACACACACATAAGCTCATAACTGACTTCCTACCTAACAGTTTCATGTCAAATAATGTGAATTATATATTTGAAGACAATATTTTAAAATCTAATTGACAATTATTGACCTGTCAGATCTTAGGTCTCACCATCAATAGAAATGTTTCATTTTTCTCTATCACTTTGGAATCTTTTCATAGTAAGACTTTTTTTTTTCTTACATCCAATAGTGATTCTTCATACAAGCCACCCCTTACATAAGAGGGGAGTCCATATAGCTAATATGGCAAGTTCACCTCCAAGATGGTTTGACATTGTACACACTCCCAGCTACTAAAAATATTTGTGGAACAAATGAAATGGATGCCATTTGGTAGCTACAGAATGTTAGGAGCTTGGAAATGCATTTTCATATCATTTTCATTTTATAGATGGAAAACAGATTCATAGAGCTTGAATGGTATATCCAAGATCAAACAGCTGGAACACAGCAGAACTGGAGCCCAAGCCTAGGCCTTTACTTATCTAGTAAGTATCTATTGCTCACTTATCATTTGTATTTTGGTTGCCATTGGGTGAATCAGGCCAAATAATTTTCAGCACATGTTCTCAATGAGCTTATAGTCTATAAGAGAAATCCAGTAAAATGAAGCAATGATTACAATGTAATAGTAACACCATTATTTATCAATAATTATATGCCTGAAATGTGTATATAAATATGTATTAATTTATAGATATGGATGTTATGAGATGTTATATTGCCTCCACTTGACAAATGGGGAAACTGAGGCACAGAACGGTCACGTTACTTTTTCAAGGTCGCAGCGCAATTAAGTCACAGAGATGGGGTTGGGCTGAGGCAATTTGACTCCAGAGTTTACCTATTCCCATTACCGTCTTGTGTTGTGTCTACAGTTCACACGTTTGTGCCTAGGATGCTGGGAAAATTTTGTTAAAACAAATGAAACAGACAATATTCAACCACTCTATAAAATGTCTACAAACCAAGCTATAAAATGTCAATTTTTCAGGGTAGAAATTTAATATATACACAGGATGGTAGGGTCAGAGGGCAGCCCTAAGGAGTTTGGGCTTCAGCTGAGGTTGCAAAAGGGAGGAGGCCACACACGTTTTCCCAAGGGAGACCTGAGAAGCAGCTCTGGGCCAGAGGAGGTTACTGAGTGATGAATGAGTGGCTGGGCTACTGGCTGGGCCTTGGGTGTCTGCAGGAGAGTAGCGGGAAAGGGGCTAGGATGACACACAGAGGCCAGAACCTGAGGGCTGCTGGAGCAAACTGAACCTGAACCTCTCACCTGGGAACCCCCTGCCCTGCAGATTCCCTGCCCAATGTTCTTCCTGATGCACTGTGTGCTTGTTGTGTCCCCCAAGTTCTCTGGGACCTTCTGTGTCTTCCTCAATCCTGTAGAACACCAAGCAAAACACTAGACACATAGAAGCTCAGCCAAGGGGCCCTCCAGCACTGTATTGTGATAGATGTTAATATTAGACAGTTGGAGAAGTTAGGAGTATTAACTATATTTCAAAGAAGTTGTAATATATTCTGGTGGGTTTTTTTGTAAACTATTTGGGAAAGTTGGGTGTTGATTTTACTGGTTTTCAATTATTAAGGCCCATTCAGGTTTTAGCAGTGGAAGTCACCCTGAAAACAAAGTCTACATTGCTACAAGGTCTCAATTCAAATTCAGGTTCAACTAACTTGTGTTAAACACTTAATACACACCAGACATATTCATTAAACTAAATTCACTGAATCTTCAAAATGGCCCTGAAAAATAGATGATGTCGTCTCCATTTTATAGGTAAGGATACGGAGGCATAGGCAGCATACTGAGACGTTTTGAGATCTGATTATAGTTTACAGCCCTGGTCTCTACTGTTGAGGAACAGTGTTTTGCTTTGTTTTTCCTTATTACTATGTGTTGAATCCTTTTTTTCCAATTTTTATTTACATAAGGTGAGCCGATTTCACTATTTCATATGTAGATTTAGGAACACAGTGATATTCCCATGGTCCCTCCTCCTCCATTTCTTATTCTTTATTTTTACAGTGATGTACTTTCAGTTTGTTTTATAATCATCAGCTTAACCCTCCACTAAATCAAGAATTCAACCAATAGTAAGACGACGACAACACGGGTCCTCAATAGTAGAGACAAGGGCCGTAAACAGGGAAAAGCTGATGATTTCAAATAAACTGAAAGTATGCCATTGTAAAAAGTAAGAGAAAGAATAAGAAAGCCAAGATGGCCGGCGCTGTGGCTCAACAGGCTAATCCTCCGCCTTGCGGCGCCGGCACATCGGGTTCTAGTCCCGGTCGGGGCGCCGGATTCTGTCTCGGTTGCCCCTCTTCCAGGCCAGCTCTCTGCTCTGGCCCGGGAGGGCAGTGGAGGATGGCCCAAGTGCTTGGGTCCTGCACCCCATGGGAGACCAGAAGAAGCACCTGGCTCATGGCTTCGGATCAGCGCGATGCGCCAGCCGCAGCGGCCATTGGAGGGTGAACCAACAGCAAAGGAAGACCTTTCTCTCTGTCTCTCTCTCTCTCACTGTCCACTCTGCCTGTCCAAAAAAAAAAAAAAAAAAAAAAAAGCAAGCCAAGAGAAGGGGGTGGGAGCGTGGGCGGGGTGGGGGTATCACCATGCTCCTGAATCTGTATACACGAAGTGCATGAAATCGGTTCACCTTATAGAAAAAAAAAAAATGGTGCAGTCAAGGCTTGAACTTTGCGTTCTTTGTTCTTTACCATGGTCTCTCCTCTACAAAGATGCTACTGGGAATGTATTGAGGATGGTGAGGATGATGATGGTGGTGGTGGTGACGATGATGGTAATAATAAGGAGCCTACTACTATAAATAACACACCGTGTTTACCCTGCTGTATATTGGAAACTATCCTGAGCACTTAGAGAAAGAAATTCACTTTTCAGAGACTTTCCACAACAAGGTTATTCATTATCCCCACTTCTCTTTATTTTAGTTGTTTTTTTCCTTAAAGCTGTTTTATTCCAACAGTTCCTTTCTTTTTTAAAAAATAAAATTTATGTATTTGAAAGGCAAAGTTACAGAGAGAGGGAGCAAGGGAGGGGAGGGGAGGAGGTGGGGAGAGATCTTCCATCTGCTGGTTCCTCCCCAGATGGCCACAATGTCCTGGGCTGGGCCAGGCCAAAGCCAGGAGCCAGGAGCTTCTTCTGTGCTTCCATGTGGGTGGCAGGGGCCCAAGCACTTGGGCCATCCTCCATTGCTTTCCCAGGCACATTTGCAGGGAGCTGGATTGGAAGAAGAGCAGCCAGGACTGAAACCAGTGTCCATATGATATGCAGGGCACCATGCCAGTCCCCTATTCTGATAAGGAACCTGGGGCTAACAAAGGTTAGGTAACCTGCGAGCATTGCATAGCTTCATCATGACAGGGCTGGTTTGTTTTTTTTTTGTTGTTTTTTTGTTTTTTTTGTTTGTTTGTTTGTTTTTTGACAGGCAGAGTGGACAGTGAGAGAGAGACAGAGAGAAAGGTCTTCCTTTGCCGTTGGTTCACCCTCCAATGGCCGCTGCGGCTGGCGCACCACGCTAATCTGAAGCCAGGAGCCAGGTGCTTCTTCTGGTCTCCCATGGGGTGCAGGGCCCAAGGACTTGGGCCATCCTCCACTGCACTCCCAGGCCATAGCAGAGAGCTGGACTGGAAGAGGGGCAACCGGGACAGAATCCGGTGCCCCAACTGGGACTAGAACCCGGTGTGCCGGCGCCGCAAGGCAGAGGATTAGCCTAGTGAGCCACAGCACCGGCCAAGGGCTGGGGGTTTGAAAGCAAAACTAGTGGCCTCTGCCATAGGAGTATCTGCCTGCTCATGGCTCTACCCATCTCACCCCTCCTCTACCGAGAATGAAGAACAAAGAAAACCTCCCCTTGGAGCATTAAGCAAGGATCTCAGCATTCTGTGTCACCATGACAACCAGCCCTCATCAACCTCCTCACAAGGAGGGGAAAAGCAAAAGTCAAAGAGAGCTTCCACGGAACATTCTGTGGGCAAACACTGAGGCCAGTGTGCTTGAGCCTCGGCGTCCTCACTTAAATAGGGTGAATCACTCCTGGAATTGGAGCTGGGAAGCGGGCCAGGTTCCTAAATAGGTAAGTTAATGGTGCTCTTGGAGAGTCTTTGGGTCACTTTGAAAATTAATCCCTTTTTCTCCAGAATCTGAGCTCATAAATGAGCAGATTAGAAATCAAAGCGGAGAAGCAAATGGGAGTTCCTGGCACAGGATTTTAGAACATGATTGCTTTCTTTTTCAAGCTGACATCATCTTGTCTCACCTCCACTGCCCAACTTTTGGCAAGAACTAGACTGTTTGAAGATTGCCACACACCCAAAGAATGTAGATGCCAAGAAGGGCTTCGGTGAGCCCCACAACGTCTAACACAGTGCGTGAGGTATTGACCCACTAATTGATTGATTGCCACTAAAAGCCAACAGTGGCCTGGTTGGAGAGAATGTTTTTGTCCTCAGTATTTGGTAATTCAAAGCAGCATGTTTTAACCTCTCCAGGAAGCGACATTTACTCTGAGGTTTGGATGACAAGAAGCAGTGAGTTGTATGAATACAGAGTCTTCCAGGCAAACGCACCAGCAGGTCCTGAGGTATGAAGGAGCCTAGCACTTAGAGGACAAGCAGAGGACTCTGCACGTAGAGAGAAGCTGGGGATGGATTGGGAGGGACGGTGAGGCTGGGGAGACAGGAACGGCCAGCTTCAGTCTCGAGAGGATGCAATTAAATTCATCAGCTTAGTAGTTTACCATGTTTTTGAGATAACTTATTTTTATAAAAGATTTTATTTATTTATTTGAGAAGTAGAGTCACAGAGAGGGTGAGAGACAGAGAGACTATCTGCTTGTTCACTCCATAAATCAGGTCAGCCACAACAGGGCTGGTCTGAAGCCAAGAGCCAGGAGCTTCTTCCTGGTCTCCCACATGGGTGCAGGGGACCAAGCCCCTAGCCTATAGTCTACTGCTTTCCCAGGCCATAGCAGAGAGCTGGATCTGAAGAGCAGCAACCATGAAATGAACCCGCACATACCTGGGATGCTGACACCTCAGGCAGAAGCCTAGCCCCAAGATAACATATTTTAATTTACATTATACTTAAAGGCTAAATGTCTCTACAAAACAGGCCAGGGCTATAAACAATAATCCTGAAAAGACTGTTCAACTTCACTCATATAAGGTAAATTTTAAAACAGTCACAGGATCGGTAAAACTATAATAAAACTATAGTAGTGTATATGAATTTTTATTCAATCTGTTATGTGAAGCCATTGGAGAAGGAAGGCGACAGATGCGGCAGCCACTCTGTGTCCTCGGTACTTAGCATATAACAGGTGCTCCAAAACTGGATGAATGAGTTGAGATAATGCCTATAAAGTGCCTTTTAAACAGTGAAGTATTTCAGAAATGACAGTCATCATCATTTGGGGGAGAATAAGACACTGCCCCCTGTGCCATCCTTTTAGGTCACAAAGCTGTTACAGGCTGTGGAGAATGAAAGTGTGGATCCAAGGCACCTGATTTTTACAGCATCTCATTTCTGTTCAAATAACTTCAAATCACACCACCTGGCAGGAGGGTAACAGCACTGGCCAGTCTCCAGAAGAGATTTCCATGAAGAATGTTCTCTTGGCCACTGAAGGCAGGGCAGCACGCTCAGGAAGGGGCAGCTAATAGATTTTTTGTGACCCTTGATAGCTGAGACATGTGGGGCTCTAGAACCTAGGAGATGCGCTACAGTGAGGCCATGGCTCCTGCGCTGACCTCAGCCCCACAGTCCTGCCTCTCTTGGAGACCATGGTGGCTGGATATGGTGGAGGATGCCAAAAGAGAGCAGTATATTCTGGGAAGCATCTGATGCACTTCTACTGGCAAGAGAGGAGAACCGGGTTCCATGTCAAAGAGTCCATGAGGAAGTTTTCTCCGTGCAACCACAGAACAGAGGTCCCTTCTGCCCACACTCAGTGCACAGCCACCAAGCTTCAGAAGTCTGACCAGAAGAAGCATGGGTTCCACCAAATCCACCCGGGTGCTTAGGAACGTCGAGGGAGATACACCCAACCTGTCCATCGGCAGCCCGGCCATAGCGGTCGTCACTGATGGGAGAAGGAAAGAGGAACAAAAAGCCAACAATCTGAAAAAGCTTCCAGTCATCAATGGAATGGAACATTGCCCCCAAAGTGAACACATTTTTAAGAGTTACTATGATCAAGAGAAGAAACTTACAGAAAGCATCTGGTGTGCTTCCAAGACAATCGCCGGAAACATGAACATATGGGGAAATGGTTAACTAAACCGAGGTTCGTCCATATGGAAGAATATTATGCAGCCATTAAAAACCATGTTTTCCAAGACTCAGTAATGACATGGAAAATGCTTACAATAGAATGCTGTAGCTTAAAAGTGAGATTCAAAAACAATGCCTGCCAAAGAGTCATCACAGCTTTATTCAGAATCACAAGAAGCCGGGAAGAACTCCAGTGTCCTCTAATGGGTGATCAGTTATAGAAACCCTGGTCCCCACACACTGACAATGCAGCAGCCTGCACGGACCTCAAGGACATTAGGACTAGCAAAACAGCTCAGTCTTTTTTTTTTTTTTTTTGACAGGCAGAGTGGACAGTGAGAGAGAGAGACAGAGAGAAAGGTCTTCCTTTTTGCCGTTGGTTCACCCTCCAATGGCCGCCATGTCTGGCGCACTGCAGCCGGCACACCGCGCTGATCTGAAGGCAGGAGCCAGGTGCTTCTCCTGGTCTCCCATGCAGGTGCAGGGCCCAAGCACTTGGGCCATCCTCCACTGCACTCCCTGGCCACAGCAGAGAGCTGGACTGGAAGAGGAGCAACCGGGACAGAATCTGGTGCCCCAACCGGGACTAGAACCTGGGGTGCCGGTGCCGCAGGTGGAGGATTAGCCTATTGAGCCACAGAGCCAGCCAAAACAGCTCAGTCTTACAAGGCTATGCATTATATGATTCCATTGCATATTATTCTTTTAAAAATTAGATATTGAGAATTATAGCTACATACATCAGTGGGGTATAAAGTGAGGTGGTAAGTTTTGAATACAATGTGGAATGATGCGGTTAGGTTAATTAGCATATCAAATAGTCAATATTTTTGTGACGGGAACATCTGAGACGTACTCAGCAATTTTGAAAGGCATGATGCTCAAATATTAGCTATATCCACCACTCAGTGCAAGCAACCTCGAGAAACAAAAACTTCAGCTTCTTCCTGACTGAGGTTCTATAAGGACAGAATTATGGAGATAAAACAGATACATGTTTTCCAAGGTGGAAGAAGAGAATGAGGATGGGAACATAAAGGCATAGCATGAAGGAACCACTTTGTGACAATGCAGCTTCCCTGTTTTTGTTGCAGTCGGGGGTTCCATAGTATGAAACAAATTTGCATAGGACTATACACAGGCTTACACCCGCGCTACTAAACACTTGCCAAATAATGAAGTCTGATTGAGATCCTTAGTCCAGACACAGTATTTTACCAATGTCCAGTTCTTGGTTTTGATATTGTGCTACAGTTATAGGAGCGGGCACCACTGAGGAAGCTGGGAGAACTCTATGCTATTTTTGCAACTGCCAGTGAGATAATTATTTCAAAATAAAAGTTAACAAAAACAAGGTGTGCCGAAGAATCCCAATTCTGTTCAAAGTGTTTTAAAAAGAACTACATTTTTGCTAAAAGAAAATACTAAATTAACAGTGACTAATTTTTATGGTCGATGAGATAATGGTCATTTTTATCTTCTATGTACTCCTTCTATATTTCCCAAGTTTTATGCAGAAATTTGTGTTACTTTTAGAATCTGGAAGGAACACAGAAATTCTGATTGAAAGCAAAAATTTAATCAATGAAAAATAAATGATCAAGAAAAAGTATGTAGTAACATCATTATTTTTGCATGCATTTGAAATGTTGAGAAAGATATCTCTCATCTGCTGGTCTACTCCCCAAATTCCCATAACTTCTGGGGCTGGAGCAAGCAAAAGCAGAGAGGGAGAAACTCAGTCGAGGTCTCCAATGCAGGTGACAGAACCAAGTTACTTGATGCAAAACTGCTGCCTCCCACGTGCTCATTAGCAGAAAACTGCAGTTGGGAGTGGAGCTAGGACCCAAACGCAGGTGCTCTAAGGTGGGTTGCTGTTGTACCAAGCACCAGTATCACAGCTCTACCAAACACCTGCCCCTGTAGTGATGTTATTATCAACTAGGACTGAATTTTACAAAGGGAAGGGAAGAAAGTGCCTTGCTAAGACATGAGGAACATATCAAGGAAATATGAAATGTAAGCATAGAATTAAATCATAATTGAGAACAATGCAGAATACTATAGAACCTACACCAGTGGTATATAGGACAAACACACAAGCCTTGCCCAGAAGGCAGAGTCAAAGAAAGAGACATGAAATAGTAAGAGATGAGGTGAAAATGTGCAGAACCAAATATAGATTCACCACACCACTGGCTGGGGTTTCTATAAAAACCATCCTAAAAAGTAGGACAAAGGCGATAATCAAAGAGATAAAATGGCAAAACACTTTCCAGATTTTTGGATGACCTGAATTTGTAATTCAAATAGATACAGAGTGCCACCAGTTAAAAATAATCTGATAAAGTTTGAGAGTTTCAAAGATAAATGTTTGAAGTTCTGTCTCCAACCAGAAAACAAAACAAAACAACTTTAAAAACTGGGTTACCTAGAAGGATTAAAACTTCAAACTTCACTTTTCCTCTATAACATAAAGTTTTGAGAGGAAAGATTATGACCCAGAAATATCACCAAATTTTCCAGTTATTATTAGTATGTGAGGCATGAAAATCATCTTAATAAGCAAATAAGGCCTTGCATAAAATCAACACTCACCGCTAAGACAGTCCGACTAGAATAAAGTGGAAGTGCTCCAGGAAAACTTTTTAAATCATTTTACATGAACGGCAAACAATGTACAAGATTTTCTATTTGTATTAATAACAATACAAGGAAACCCACTTTATTTGTTAACATTATGGATCGTCTAGGGGCCAGCATTGTGGCATAGCTGCTCCACTTCTGCTCCACTCCCTGCTAATGGCCTAACAAAGCAGCAGAAGACGGCCCAAGTGTTTGTGCCCCTGCATCCATATGGGAGATGAAGCTCCTGGTTCCTGGCTTCATCCAGACCCAGCCCTGGCCAATGCAACCATCTGGGGAGTGACCAGCAAATGAAAGATTCCATCTCTTCTCCCTCTCCCCCTCCCCCTACCCCTCCCCCAGCTAAGAGCCTCATGATGAATGCATCACATGGTATAAGCACACGCATGAGTGCTGAGCAGGTACACACGGAAGCGAACACGCACCAGGGGCAATGTTCTTTGTACCACTCTCAAAGTAACTAATTCACTCCCTAGAGACCTTACCCAGTCTCCTAAGACACTAATCCATTCATGATGGATTCACTAATCCCCATCATCTACTCAACTCTTGAAGGCCCTACCACCTCTCAAAACACTTGTAGTGGGAATCAAATTTCAACATGAGGTTTGTTGGGGAGAAATCAAATCCAAACTATATATATATATATATATATATATATATTTTAAATTTTTCATATATAATTTTTAAAATTATAAATATAAATATTAAAATATTAAATTTTTAATATTTTCATGTACATACAATATATATATGAAAAATTTAAAATATTTAAAGGGATACCACTCCATTGAGGAAATACAGTTACTGGCACACACTGCTGGTAGCAAGGCAAGTGGGAACCCAGTTTTCAGGAAACAAGTTGGAAGTGAATGTCAAAAGTCTTAAGAATATCCAATCTGTGGGCTGGCATTGTGGAGCAGTAGGTTAGGCTACCTCCTGTGATGCCAGCATCCCTATGGACACCTGTTCAAGTCCTGGGTGTCCCACTTCCCATTCAGCTCCCTTCTAATGCACCTAGAAAAACAGCAGAATATAGCCCAATTGCTAGGGCCCCTGCCATCCACTTGAGAGACCCTGATGGAGACCCAGTCCCCTCACCATTTGGGGAATGAACCAACAGATGGAAAATCTCTTTCCCTCTTTCTCATTCCCTCTCCCTCTGTAATTCTGCCTTTCAAATAAATAAGTCTTAAGAAAGAATATTCAACCTCCTAGACCCAGTAATGTTTCTAGAAATGGACTTTAAGAAAGCCCCCATGGATTTGTGCCCAAGGATACCCCTCATAGTAGGTAAGGAAGAAGACAGCCATAGAGTATCACCCCAAGGAAAGGGGAGAGAGATGTTTGGTTGGCAAATCTGGGAGAAGGCACTGGATGCTGTCTCCTCTTCCCCCTGCTTTTGGAAAGGCCCTGCCTTCCTGCAGGGAGGGAGCCTGCTGGTCTGTTCTCCAAACATATGGTGAGAGGTCCGCCCCTGAGCAGGAGGCCTGAGGCTTGCTGGCATCACCTGCACTTGCGTGGGAGCACTTGATTTCCCCTACCTGAACCATAGCCACCAAGCTTGTCATGAAACAGTAGCTAAGGAGCCGCCCCATCCTCACCTGTCTTCACTCCCTGTGTCTAACCACTGGCTCTGGTCAGGCAGGAGCAAGAGAGCTACTAACCAGCCCCGCTCAAGCTCCAACTCGGTGTCATATAGAACCACACACCCAAAATAGGAAGGCAACACAGCTACAGCAAGGAAAGGTGCTGACGAAATCACCATGACATCAGAGGGTAGGCTATGGTGTAGACTCCAAAAGCTGTGTTCTCGAAGAATGAGTAAAGGATTACTATTTATTATTATTTAAGACTTAATGAGAGAAAGCAGAAAGAAGAATAAGAAAAATAGGATTTAAACAAATACCTCCATGAACTGAGTACTCCGTAAAGAGAGGGGGGAAAGATCAGAAGAAAGCACTTCGGAATGATAGTGTTTATTCTGGGTGCTGAGGTTAGGGGCAATATTTTTTATTTTCTCCTTTCTGCCTTTTTGTATTACATAAATTCTCTACAATGCGTTTGTACTGCTTTCATAATCTGAAAAATAATCGTGTTATTTTTGAAGAGAGCAGACTCGCAGAGGTCACAGTGACTTTGTGCTACTTGTCCTCTATGCATCAGGAGGAATAAATTCTTTGATTTTGGCCCAGGGCACTTTGAACATACGAGTGCAAACCCACGAAAGGTTTATTCCAAGATAATTCAGCACAACTGCTCTCAGTCACAGTCTGGGGATTTTCAGACCTTTTGTCCTTGCCCGGGGTCAGTGCGTCCACCTGTCCACCTACACAAGGCTGAGCAGGGGCTGGGTGCCTGTCACTGTGCTCAGCGCCACATGTACAGTCCTCAGAGGCTTGGGTCTCAGCCCAGAGGAGTGCCTCATGGCCACAAGGCAGGCATGCAGACAAATACAGCACTGTTGGGTATTAGACACTAAGCCCAAGGCATGCACTCAGCCCTGGGAGGAAAATGGAAGAAATTTGTGAAAAGTTTCTCTGGAATACTCGTGGACAGAAACAGCATGGGAGCTGGGTCTTGAAGGATGAAGGGCCAGGTGGGTAAGCCGGTTGGATGGGATACTCCAGGTGCAGAACTGGAAGTGAGAGAAAGAGAGACAGGGAGAGGAGGAGAAATAAAGAGGAAATGAGAAAGGGGGAGAATGTGTTACTACTGATAACCTAAAATCTGTAAAGTGCTTGGGGGCACGAACCAGCTAGAATTCACAGAAGCTGATGCTAACGAAGAGAGAAAGGGGATTTACTAGGCAAATGTAGAAGAGCAGTGCTAAGCAGCCGCAGGAAAGTTGAAGCACTGGGCTCAGAAATGCACCTTCAAGTAACTTTAGGAAGCCAGACTGGTTTCCCCTGGAAGCTGCCGTGGGGTTGGCCACCTGGTTTCAATGCAATGTTTCAGTCAAGAATAAATTCCAGGGAGGGAGCAATTCAGGAGCTTCAGATAAGTCACAAAGTCACCACTCAGCAGAACGAGGGGTGCATTTGATTGACAGCAGAAGGTGTTCCACTGGGACAGGATAATCCTCCCAATGCCAAACCTGATCCTCTGGCTGGTGCCGGGGCTCACGAGGCTAATCCTCCGCCTGTGGCGCCGGTACCCCGGGTTCTGGTCCTGGTTGGGGTGCTGGATTCTGTCCCGGTCGCTACTCTTCCAGTCCATCTCTCTGCTGTGGCCCGGGAGTGCAGTGGAGGATGGCCCAAGTGCTTGGGCCCTGCACCCACATGGGAGACCAAGAAGAAGCACCTGGCTCCTGGCTTTGGATCGGCGCAGTGCCGGCTGTGGCGGCCATTTGGGGGGGGTGAACCAACAGAAGGAAGACCCTTATCTCTCTCTCTCTCTTTCTCTCTCACTGTCTAACTCTGCCTGTCTAAATAAATAAATAAACAAAACAAAACAAAAAAGAACACCTGATCCTCTTAACCCCAAACAGTGGTTCCCAACCAGGGTGTGTTCGCCTCCCACAGAACATGTGGAAATTTCTGCAGCTATAGTTACTCATCACAGATCAGGCATCAGGGACAGTGTTCCTGGCATTTAGCAGGTAAAAGCCAGGACACCACTAAACATCCCGCTGTGCTCAGGACAGCTCCCACAACAAAGGGTGATACAACCTTCCTGTTGAGGACGCTGACCGAGAGAGCAAAACCGGAAGTCCATTAGGAAAAAGGTGGTGGAAGGAAGGGTGGAGCCAAGCCAGGAAGTGACAGGGAAGGGGCAGGAAGTTTATGCTGAGGGCAGGAGGAGGGTCACCGGGAGAGGTTCAGGACAGAGTTGTGATATGCGTGAGAAGGCTGAGCATATGAGTGTCACAGATTTCGTAGCAGCGTTCTCCGTGTGTGATTACATGTTTAAAATGTGTTTGTCATTCATGCTTAGCTTTAGGGACAGAATCATATCGGTTGTATTTCCCATTGCATTCCAGTGTCTAGAATGATGCCCAGCGCATAGAAGTTCAAGAAACATTTGTGGAAAGAATAAACAGATAAAACGGACATATGGATAATTGGATGAATGAAGACCGGCTAGATGAATGAATGAGTGGATGAATGAGTGGACGCAATACAAGAGTACATTTAAAAATACTTTGTGTGTGGAAGGGAGTGTATTTTTAGGTTACTTGCATAAAGATTGCCTACATAGCTGTCAGATGTTTGCCTACAAAATACCCTGAATCGAGGAAATATTTGGGAAAAAAATAAAATAATCCAGATGATTTAGGGCCATAATCCATGTGTTTTACAAGCCCTGGCTGAGTGCATGTTGTATGTGATTCCCTAAGATACGAAAGGCAAAGGGGGCAAAGTAACCATGTGCCAATGGTGGCTTTGATTTAGGAGAGAAGAGATAGGTAGCACAGAGATACAGCTTCAAGGCAGTATAATATCAGGGGCAGGAAATCATAGCATACCTGCAATTTATGCAATAAATAAAATTACTGGGTACTTGCTGCATGCCCAGGCACAGTGTGACATATGTAAATGCAGTGGCTAAAGACACATAACCAGTCATTACTCCTATCCTATTTAAAATCTATTGGAAGAGACAGATCATAGATGATTCAACAAAGACACACGCAGTTATCAATTGTGACTCTAGATATACTGAATCCAGACAGATTGAAAAGCCACTATGGGGTGACCAATTTCCTAGGGAAGACATGAAGTTCTCTGAAGGAATGATGTTGAATCCGGGTCTGAAGGCAGAGAGAAGACAGCCATGCTGAGACTAGAGAGAGGCTGGCGTTGTGACACAGCAGGCTCATTTCTTTCTTGCTATGCTGTATCTTATGCTGGTATCTTGTGTCTGATTGCTGGTGTGAGTCCCCGCTTCTCTGCTTCCTGCTGATGCCCTTGGAAGGCAGGGAAAGATGACCCAAGTGATTGGGTCCCTTCCCCACAAGAGGGAGGCCTGCATAGGGTTCTTGTCTCCTGACTTCAGTATAGCCCAGACCTGGCTGTTGCAGCCACTGGGGGAATGAATCAGTGGATAGAAAATCTGCCCATTCTCTGTCCCCTTGCCTCTCTGTTTCTGTCAGTTTCTCTCTTTCACTATCACTCTGCCTTTCAAATAAATATATCTCTTAAAAAAGAATATGGATAAGAAAGTTCTAGATGGAGGGAGTTAACAACAACAAAACAATAATAATAAAGCCTTGAGTCAGGATGCTGTTGTGTTTGAGAACCCTAAGGGAGAGCAGCGTGGCTGAAGCACAGTGAGTCGTGGAGAATAGCATGAGGCTAGAGTGGAGGGAGACTCTGTGCAGACCCTCCGGAGTTTTACAAGCCGTGGTACACATGG
Organism: Lepus europaeus; assembly: GCF_033115175.1. Taxonomy (NCBI): domain Eukaryota; kingdom Metazoa; phylum Chordata; class Mammalia; order Lagomorpha; family Leporidae; genus Lepus; species Lepus europaeus. Next base: position 10,998,042 of record NC_084847.1, read on the forward strand.
GATTCTGTCTTATCTGTTGCTCAATAAGAGAGCACAACAAAACTTCGAGGTTTAAGATCATCATCATAATAAATTTTCCTGATTCTATGGACTGGTTGGGTTGTACTTTTGCTGGTATTTCCTGGGCTCCCTCATGCTGCTGCATTCGCCTGGATGTTGGCTGACTTGGAATGTTTCAGACTTGTCTACCTTGGGCTGCATTCACCCAGATGTTGGCTGACTTGGAATGTTTAAGACTTGTCTACCTTGGACTTCCTCACAGCATGGCTTCTGGATTCTTAGAAGGAAAATCCCAAGACACAAAACTGAGAGTTGTGGATCTCCTATGGCCCAGTTTTGTTCATTTTACCTCTTTTGCCACAATCTGTTGGTCAAAATAAGCCACAGGGATAGCCTTCTAGATGGGTCGAGTGGCAACAAAAAAGTGGACCTCATTAATCCACCACAGATGTTCTTAATCCTGAAGGCAATAATAAGTCACAGAAGATTTTAAAGCATGGATATAATATAATGAGATTTGTGTTTTTAAATGGTTACATTAAAGCTATTACAGAGAGAATAGATTTCAGAGAGATAAGAATGAGATAGGAGTGGCCAGCACTGGCATGCAGAGTGTTAAGCCATTGCTTGCAATGCCAGCATCCTGTATCAGAGTACCAGTTTGAGTTTCTGTTACTTCACTTCCAATCCAGCTCCCTGCTAATGCACCTGGGAAATCTGCAAAAGGTGGCCCCAAGTCCTTGAGCCGTGACACCCATGTGGGAGACCCAGGTGGCATACCTGGCTCTTGGCTTTGGCCTGACCCAGCTCTGGTCATTGCAGGCATTTGGAGAATGAACTAGCAGATGAAAAATCTCTCTCTCTTCTCTCTCTCTTCCTCTTCCTTCCCCAACTCCCATCACCTGCCTTTCAGCTAAATAAGTATTCTTTCAAAAATTTTAAAAAAAAATGACGGAAGAGTACATCCTTACATTTTTGAAAGAGCTGACAATGGCATAAACAGGGGAGGCCAGAACAAAGCCTTGCAAGTCAAGCACCATATAAATTATCAGAAAGAAGGGAACTTCCCAAGGGAACCCTGTCTCAAGCAAATATCCCTCAAGGTAGGTGTTTGAAATCCTCTTAGTGAATCTGCAGAAGCAGTCAGATGAGAATTGGCTTTGGGGTCCCCCTTACTCAGATCTGAGCCCAGGCTTTGCTACTTACCAGGTGGCTTCCTGATTTGTACAATGGACACCTTTACATGTAGCTCCTGGAATTGTTTTGATGGCCGCATAGCCACCGAGGGGAATGTGACACGTATGCTCTCAACACGTTTTATTTTCCTCTCCTCCTTACAGTACCCAAACCGCAGAAATACCAACGTATCAGACTTTACTGAGTTACACAAGAGACACTTTACAAGCAGAGAGCACGCACTATTTAAGTGTCATTTGGCTGAAATGACCACAACCAACTGACTCTCTTCCCTGACATCTCTAACACCCATACAGTCCCTGGACAGAAAGTGGCCACACATAGAAAATGCAGGCCAGCCTTGCTCTTCAAACTCCTGGGAACACTGCTTCAAGCCAAAGCCAAAAATAATCCCATTAGTCACATTCGAAGTGCTAAGCAGAAACAAAAAGAAATCAAAATTAATTTCAATACTTACAGTGACAGCAGCAATTAAGGTGACAAGATTATGGAAATCACCACCATCATTGGAGATCTTTGCCTAAGGAGGGGGAAAAAAAAACCAGTGACACAGAAGGACTAAGAAACAGAAGGAAATGAGTGTGTTCTGATGGAACCCATTGCTCTCAGCATATGGGCCACCAGCCCCCAGGGGGTTCCAAACATGTAATACCATGTAATACCAACCGTGTGTTCTGTACCTACTGTAGAGCGACACCTTTAAATAATCACCCCGGTCCTCATGTAACCTCTGTACGAGATCTGATTAATTCTTTTTGAGCCAAGGTCTTCCTCCTTTGAGATCCCACCGCCACTCCACAGCACTGTCTTTGCACACACCAGACACAGTCCTAGAAGCCTACCTGATCCCCCCGCCCCCAGCGGCTTCCTCTCGATCTGGGGCTGCGTGTGAAGCATCGGAGAAAGGCTGCTCTATGTGGCCTGAATGTTCCATGAGTTTTTCTGTTGGAGCTACTGCAAGTGATTGCTAAAGAGCTGCAGCACAGGTTTCTGAAAGAGACCCAGGCACAAGACAAGAGCTGAAATTCAGCAAAGATAAATTGCATCTCGCTGTGCAGAATGACAAAAACAATCATTGCCGTCAAGGGGGCCAGGCAGAAAGGGATCCAAGCAGCACTAGGAAGCTCGTGTGGCTATGGCCTCTGGCCTCCTCCCCTGGGAACAGTGCCCTGGTGGGTGCTTGATGTGTTTTTATTGACCACTTCCATGGAAACCTGGAGTAATGGACAAAATAAACGAGTCTGAAGAGGATTTGCTTTTATCAGAAGAACAACAAGTGGCTGGTCCGAGATAATCGCATCGCTCCGTTCGATCCTGGACACATTTGAAGGCTTTTGGAGCAAGGGGGCAGGGACAGCTACCGAGAGTCCTCATGCGGATGAGTGAGGACAAATACAGAACAATAGTGACAGCACAACACCACCACACCCCCACAGGTAAGGCAGGAAGTGGCTCACAACCATCACGCTTTTTCCCCAACCACATTTACATTTCTGAACCTGTCCTCTGGTTCTCTGGGGGTCTCTGGGGGAAGCTAGAAACTGCAAAGAGCTGTTTTACTTAGGAAAAACTTTTTAGATTTACTTATTTGTTATTTGAAAGAGTTTCAGAGAGAGACAAAGAGAGAGAGAGAGAGAGAGAGAGAGAGAGAGAGAGAGAGATCTTCTGTCTGCTGGTTCACTCCCCAAACAGCTACAACAGCCAGAGCTGGGTTGATCCAAAGCCAGGAGCCAGAAGCTTCTTCTAGGTCTCCCCACGTGGGTGCAGGGCCCCAGCATTTGGGCCATCTTCTACTGCTTTCCCTGGTGCATTAGCAGGGAGCTGGATTGGAAGTGAAGCAACCAGGACTCAAACAGGCACTCATATGGGATACCAGCACTGCAGGTGGTGGCTTTGCCGGCTATGCCACAACACCAGCCCCTTTACTTGGGAAATTTTCTTGGACTCATGAGGTCTGCATCCCCCTGAGAGAGCCATGTCCCCATGTCTTTGGGAAGGGAGATGTTTGTCCCGTATTTTGCAGAGACATACCATTGTGGCTCTTGTTTTTTAAGGGAACTCTATGGGAAATAGCATCTCGCGATAGTCTCCCACCAGCAAGCTGTTCAGCAGTCTAAGACACTGAGGGATTTCAACATGCTAATGAAAAGTGGAATTTAAAGACATTTATTTTGATGTCCAAAAAAATTGAAATCCTTGCATAGTCATTGCACAATGCACTTTTTGAGGACTTCTTATAATGCATGGATTTAAAAAATTTTTTGCACCAAAGTAGACATATCTTTTCATTTCATTTTCCACAACATTTGGCAGTATCTTCATGTATCTAGTCCTTCCCAGAGGTACAGAGACTTTGAAAAGCAATGAGGCTATTGGAAGTGAACCAGGATAAATAGAGAATTAGGTAAACCCCAAATAAAATAAGAAGCAAATAAGTAAATGCCTGAACATTCAAGCCATTCGTGGTATACATTAATGACCATCAATCTAATTGGTAAATGAGAGAACGGGGAGATTGTCCAGTTCTTTTATCATTCATTCGCTGATTTGGGTGTTCATTTAGCAACTGTCAGCTGAGCACCTGCTGTGTGCCAGGCACTGTTCAGGGTGCATGTAGATGTCCTTGAACAACTCCAGAAAGAGACAAAGATCCCTGATCCTGTGCTGTTGATTTTCCAACAGAGCTATGTGGGGATGAGGGCAACAGCAGGAGGGAAAAAGAAAAGGAAAATTCTACGGTGTGCCTGCAGGTGAGAGGGCAATGGGAAGTTTCCGGAAAACTGGGGAGAGGAGGCCGGGAGCTGAGGAGCGGAGGCTGAGAGTTACACGGGGGTGGCCGAGAGGAAAAGGTGACTTGGAGAAGAGTTGGTGGAATTGGACACATGGATATCCCACAGAGAAAGCAGTGTTCAAGGGTCTTGTGTCAGGAGTGCACTCAGCATGTCAAAACAAACACCAGGGGACAGCGTGCACACAGGAGGCGAGGAAAGGGGGGTAGAAGACGGGTGCAGAGAGCCATGGGTGGGGGCGGTGGGGCATACAGGATCCAGACCTTGTAAAGATCTCTCCCGAGTAACCGCTGCACGCTTACATTTCTGGCAAGGATTACTTGGGCCACTGTTCTATCAGGTAGGCCGACAGTCACAATAAGTTTTATTATCGCTATTATTCCCATTCCAGAGATGAGAACGGTGAGGCTGAGGTGAAATCATTCCCCAAATATCAAGGCAGAGAGCCAGGAGCCCATTAGGAGCCTGCTGACCGGTTGGGACTGGAGGGATTTTCTGCCTCCAGATACGTGCCCTGTAGGAGCTCACACTGGGCAGCTTTATTTTAGACGAGGTCTCCCACAGAGCGCAGGCTCTCTACTGTTCATACATGACGCATGGCCTGGAGATCTTGTCCCAGATGCAAGATCCCCAGGCTCATCCCACTCAGGAGGTCTGGAGGACCCAGGAGTCACAGTTTTTAGAAAGGAGCCTGGGTGATTCCTAGACCATGTTTTTGAGCAGTGCTGCTGTTGGAGCCAAAATGCTGAGCGCTGAGTTTTGCAGATGCTCCGTTCTGCCACAGAGCTCGTCCGTGGTGAGAGGGGACAGCCAGGGGAGCCCGCCAGCACGGCCTCAGGTCAGTCATCCTGGTTCTGGGGACGTGATTCACCCCTCTCCAGGGCCAGAGCAGCCAAGCCTCACGATGCCCAGGGTTGGGGGTTCGAAGGCCGGCACTGAGTTCATGCATCTTGCCTCGTGCAGCCCAGCTCAAGGAAAAGTTCTCCTGCAAAGCCATTTCTTAGGTACCCAGGGCATTTTAGTGGATTTATTCTTTCCTTATTGCAAATCTAACACGTGCGTACAGTGGAAATCATCACCATGCATTTTTTTTAAAAAAATCAAACAATTGTTTTCATTCCCAATGCCAACTAAATGTCTTCGCGTCATGTTTCCTCTCTCAGCCTGTAACTGCCTGAACCTTCGTTTCCTTGGCTGTGACGTGAGGGTCAGAGTGCCTGTCTCTCAGGGTTACATAATGGGTGCCCAATCAATTCCCTCACTCCCACCATCATGCAACTCCGCTTCTGTTTACTTTTTCCACTTAACATCCCGTAATGAATATTTTCCACATGTCATTAGCTACTCTTCAAAAACCTGGCTATTAATGGTCACATAACATGCCATCATTTAATGAACCATAATGTCTTGGATAATTCTGCTATTATTGAGGTTTGAAATATTTTCTAATATTTTGCTATTAGAAATTATCCTGGTTGCTTAAATCTTTTTCTACCTCTCTGCTTGCTCCCTTGGGGTAAACTTGCAAAAAGAATGGCAAGGACCAAGAATATAAATCTTGTAAGGCTTTTGGTGCACCTTACTAAATTATTTGAGGTGGGGTGGGGGCAGTTTATACTTCCAGTATCATCCCCAGCTTTAAGAATTACCTAGAATCTGGGGGCCAGCGCTGTGGCGCAGCAGGTTAACGCCCTCGTCTGAAGCGCTGGCATCCCATATGGATGCCAGTTCGAGACATGGTTGCTCCACTTCTGATCCAGCTCTCTGCTATGGCCTGGGAAAGCAGCAGAAGATGGCCCAAGTCCTTGGACCCCTGCACCCACGTGGGAGACCTGGAAGAAGCTCCTGGCTCCTGGCTTCAGTTAGGCGCAGCTCCGGCTGTTGCAGCCACTTGGGGAGTGAACCAGCGGATGGAAGACACCTCTCTCTCTGTCTCTCCTCTCTCTGTGCAACTCTGACTTTCAAATAAATAAATCTTAAAAAAAAAGAATTACCTAGAATCTAACATACATTAGAGATGTGTGTGTGCGAGCATATTAACTGATGGGAAAAGGATCAAGATAACACCCATGACACAATTAAAGAAGCCCAAGTATATTAAGCTCATTAAAGGGAAGGGCTCTGAAATACTGATGCACTTTAAAAAAAAAAAAACGGATTTCTTTAAAATGCAGAGATACAGAGAGAGAAGAAGAGACAGAGATCTTCCATCCGCTGGTTCACTCCCCAAATGGCCACAATAGCCAGGGTTAGGACAGGAGCCTGGAGCCTCTTTGGGGTCTCCCACATGGGTGCAGGGGCCCAAGCACTTGGGCCCATCTTCCACTGCTTTCCCAGGCCATCAGCAGGGGCTGGATGGTAAGTGGAGCAGCCAGGACCGAACCGGCGGTGCCCATATGGGATGCCGGCCGGCACTGCAGGTCGGGGCTGAACCTGCTATGCCACAGTGCGGGCCCCTGTGGGTGCACTTTCTGCCTGCTGCTCCCTTGCTGAGAAACCTTCCTAAGATTTCTTCGTGAAGTTTCTACAAAAGGCATAATTTCTTTTTGGCAAGTTTCTAATATTAGTCCATATCTCAAAAAACCTTGCACTCCTCTGGTCCCTATTGCTAAATTCCAATCATCCTGAAGGGGATTGATAATTGTGGCAATTGCACGGAATGATTGCTACCTGCAGAGGCAATCACTTCCATCTTTTGCAGAACTGATGAGCAATTCATTACCAAGGACTTAATTGCTGTAAACCTGGGAGGAAATGGGATTTCTCACTTGATTTCCAGGATTTTGTGCGTTCGATCCTCCTTGGCTCCAAATTAGCTTTCATGAACAGGAATTTGAAATCAGGCTGTGGCAGGAGGATAATTGCACCATGGAAAGTGAAGTGGAAATATTTGCATAACCTGTCTCCAGCTCATGGTGCTCCCTTTAAAGGGGATGCTGCATCTCTCCGTGGGGTAAAATCTTTACGGATGCTTGGGACGTCCCTGGCAGCAAGCCCAGGGGTGGCTTCAGTCAGAAATGCAGGAAAAAGTGCTGGGTCAAAGCAGTGTATTAAGCACTGCGATGAGGCAGTGTGGTTTAGTGGTCAGAACTCTGCACTCTGCCTCAATTCTGACCCCTACGCTGGGTGAACACAAATAAGGCGGACCTGTCCCTCATAGGAATGGTGTCAGTCACAGTTCTTGTCTCACACAATTGCAGCTGAGCGTATCTTAGAGTCTCTGTGTAAAGTCCCAGGCATGGAGCCCGCACAAAGCAATAGCATCCGTAAGGTAGCCTTGGTGTTGCCTTCAGTTTCTGAATGTGGCCATCGATCGCAAGTATTTTCACCTCACAGAGCTGTGTTTTTTAGTTCTTATATCTCTTCTTGTGGACTCCTTGTCCATAAAAGGGAACTAGCATTGATTGAAGACCTACTGTGCATCAGAGACGTACGCCATGCCATTCAATCCCTAACAACTACTTTGTAAGATGGGTGTCATTTCGCCTGTGTCCACATGATTCTGTTGTAAGCCTAGGTTCCAATCCTAGATCTCCATTTATCAACCAGGTAATTTAGAGCAAGTGACCTCGGTAAGCCTCATTTTCCCTCATCAGTAAAATGGGGATAGTAGTAGTCTCTAACTCAGCTTAGCACACTGGCTGGCGTGTAGGAAGCGATCATGCTGGCTCTTCTTGCTGTTCATAAGTGATAAAGCTGGGGATTCTCCAGATAAGCCAAATTCTTTTCCAGGATCACAAAACTAATGGCCGGAGCTGCAATTGGAGTCCATATCCACCTGCGTCCAAAGACCTCGTCTATATTTCCAAACTGCACTGTTGTGGCATTAATTCATCCTTCTCAGAATCGTATCTGTCAAGTAAGATGATTCCTGCCACGCAGACTTTCCCAGTTTGTGAAGTCACTGTTTCCACATGATAGCAAAAACAACGCCCCGGTTTTCCTATCTGGAAAGAGGAGATAGTCTGATGGCCTTGCACAGCTGTTAGAAGTGGTTATTTGAACATTTTCTCATTAACTAGTAGTTTTCCTATTAACTAGTAGTTTTCTTATTAACTAGTAGTAGCCTTCACATTCCATCATTTCAGTTCAACTAAATGGCAAATGGCATTCCAGTTGCTCTGTGTAGATTTATCCTTTAGAAATAACAAGTTGAGAATATTTTTTAAAAAGATTTATTGTGCCCAGCGCCACAGCTCACTAGGCTAATCCTCCGCCTGTGGCACCAATACCCCAGGTCCTAGTCCTGGTTGGGGCGCCAGATTCTGTCCCAGCTGCTCCTCTTCCAGGCCAGCTCTCTGCTGTGGCCCGGGAAGGCAGTGGAGATGGCCCAGGTCCTTGGGCCCTGTACCGGCATGGGAGACCAGGAAGAAGCACCTGGCTCCTGGCTTCAGATCGGCACAGCGCGCCAGCTACAGCGGCCATTTGGGGGGTGAACCAATGGAAGGAAGACCTTTCTCTCTCTCTCTCTCTCTCTAACTCTGCCTGTCAAAAAGAAAAAAAAAAGACTTATTGTGTTTGAAAGGCAGAGTGACAGAGAGAAAGGTATCTTCCTTTTGCTGGTTCACTCTCCAAATAGCTGCAACAGCTGGAGCTGGGCCAGGCCAAAGCCAGGAGCCTGGACCTCCATTCTGGTCTCCCACATTGGTAACAAGGGCGCAGTATGTAAGCCATCTTCCACTACTTTCCCAGGCACATTGGCAGGGAGCTGGACCAGAAGTAGGGAAGCCAGGACTTGAATGTGTGCTCCGATATGGGATGCCAACTTCACAGGTGGAAGCTTAACCTACTGCAGAACAACACTGGCCCTGAGGATTTCTACAAAAAATAATTTAGGTAATCAAGGACTGTAGTCAGGTAGGTACTTTAGCCTGGGAGTAACTGTAGGAGACCAGCTGGTACCTATCAGAACTCTGCCTGCAATTTGTGTGTCTACCACTAGGTGACATAAATACCCACCTATACAGGTCAAGTTGATTTTTCTACAGGAGTGGATAGGTAGGGCAAGCAAACTGCACATGATCAAGTTTTCGGGTAGCCAACCACATTAGCCATGTATCTTCACTAACCACCAAACTCTGGTATTTATAAATTTATAGTAGCTACTAGCAAATCAATTAATGAGGCCCAGATTATAGTTGTAACCAAGCAAACAGTCACTTGCAAGGGGAACTGAGACCCTTGCACTTCTCTGTATGTCATCCGAGGAAATTAGTCACTAAGATGAGGCCATAATGACAGTCATGAAGAATTCACACACAGGGGTGATGTGCAAAGTGCTATTTCTTTTTTTTTCTGACAGGCAGAATGGACAGTGAGAGAGAGAGAGAAAGGTCTTCCTTCCAATGGTTCACCCCCCAAATGGCCACTGCGGCCGGCGTGCCACACCGATCCAAAGCCAGGAGCCAGGTGCTTCCTCCTGGTCTCCCATGCAGGTGCAGGGCCCAAGCACTTGGGCCATCCTCCACTGCCTTCCCGGGCCACAGCAGAGAGCTGGACTGGAAGAGGTGCAACTGGGACAGAATCCAGCGCCCCAACTGGGACTAGAACCCGGGGTGCTGGCACCGCAGGCGGAGGATTAACCTAGTGAGCCGCGCGGCACCAGCTGCAAAGTGCTATTTCAACAGAGTAGCAGAAACGTCTAGAATAAATGGAGATTTTTATTGAAGATCACAGATTAAAGCAGGGGAAGAAATGAATGGATATTATGCATTTCCTGGCTACATGAGGAATTTTTCATGTTTTTAAAAAAATCTTCTTAAAAGAGACTTTTGTAAGAGGGCCCAGATTTGTCCTCGTATGCAAAATCACTGACAACCTGGAAAGAACCAATGAAGGAAACCTGTGTTTTTAGATATTGGCCATCAGGGAGTACAAGTCGGTGGTCTCTGAAAGAAAGGGGCCAAATAAGATAAGCCCCGTGAGCTACCCCAAGTCACTGTTGGAGAGAGGTCTTGGGGTGGGGGGGACTCAGGCAACGCCTACCGATTTCTCTGAACTGAGATGGACCTGGACATTCCGAGAGGCCTGGGGAGCTGGAGTTCACAGGGAGGGGTTCTGGGAGAGGGGATGGAGGGAGGGAAGGAGGAGGAGGAGGAGGGAGAGAGACGGTGCCGGGGGGGGGGGGGATGAGAGCTGAGGAAGGTCCCCTGGAGTCTGATCTTCGTATCTGTGTGAGAACACTGCCCACGTGCAGGGAGAGAACCAGCTGAGGGTAGTGGGAGGAACAATCCCCACAGTGCACAGAGCCAGGACAAGGTTCCATTCCTGCCAGCAGAGTGGGAAACTCCTAAAATGCTGGGCACTTGGGCAGTGTTCCAAAGGCTGTTGTCTTGATGGTGGGGATCAATTAGCCCCAGACAGAAGTCTGCTCTGGTTGTGGATAAACAAGCCCCAAATTAAAATGTTCCCAAGTCACCTGAATGCATCAGAATAAAGTTAACCAATACTTGTATTTCTATTTTTTTAAGATTTTTTATTTATTTATTTGAAAGTAGAGTTACACAGAGAGAGAAGCAGAGAGAGAGAGAGAGGTCTTCCATCTGCTGGTTCACTCCCCAATTGGCTGCAACGGCTGGAGCTGTGCTGATCTGAAGCCAGGAGCCAGGAGCCTCTTCCAGGTCACCCATGTGGGTGCAGGGGCCCAAGAACTTGGACCATCTTCTACTGCTTTCCCAGGCCATAGCAGAGAGCTAGATCAGAAGTGAAGCAGCCGGATCTCGAACGGTGCCCGTATGGGATGCCGACGCTTTAGGCCAGGGCATTAATCCCCTGTGCCATAGCACCGGCCCCTACTTGTATTTTTAAAAACACAAGCTAATGGCCGGCGCCGTGGTTTAACAGGCTAATCCTCCACCTTGCGGCGCCGGCACACCAGGTTCCAGTCCCAGTCGGGGCACCGGATTCTATCCCGGTTGCCCCTCTTCCAGGCCAGCTCTCTGCTATGGCCCGGGAAGGCAGTGGAGGATGGCCCAAGTCCTTGGGCCCTGCACCCGCATGGGAGACCAGGAGAAGCACCTGGCTCCTGGCTTTGGATCAGCGAGATGCGCCGGCCGTAGTGGCCACTGGAGGGTGAACCAACGGCAAAAAGGAAGACCTTTCTCTCTGTCTCTCTCTCTCACTATCCACTCTGCCTGTCCAAAAAAAAAAAAAAAAAAACCACACAAGCTAAAATCACAATGTCTGGTATACAAACAAAAAATATCAGGCATATAAAAAATCAGGAAAATATTATCCCTTATGAGGAGAAAAACCAATCAATTACAATGGGCCCAGAAATGACACATTTGATAGAATTAATTAGCTAGGGATATTAAAACAGCTTAAGTATAGGTCCTATGTTCCAGAATGTAGAAGAAAAATTGAACACACTAGGTAGAGATATAGAACATGTACATTTAAATTGAATTCCAGAGCTGAAAATTACACTAGAGAGAATCAACAGAATATTAGACACTGTAAAACAAAAAAAGATTAGCAAATTTGAAGACAGAAATAGAATCCTTGCAAAGGGAAATACAGATAGGAAGAAAAGAACACAAAAGAAAATAGAGCGTTCAGTAAGCTATGGCCAAATTTAATTTTTCTAAATATGTATAACTGGTGACCCCATAGAGTGGGGAGCAGAGAACACTATTTCAAGAATATCACTAGGGCTGATGCTGTGGCGTAGTGGGCTAAGTATCTACCTGCCATTGCTGGCATCCCACATGGGCATCGGTTCAAATCTCGGCTGCTCCACTTCCCATCCAGCTCTTGCTTATGGCCTGGGAAATCAGTAGAGGATGGCCTAAGTGCTTAGGCCCCTGTACCTACATGGGGGACCCAGAGAAAGCTCCTGGCTCCTGGCTCTGGATCAGTTCATCTCTGGCTATTGCGGCCATTTGGGGAATGAGCCAGCAGATGGAAGACCTTTCTCTCTGTCTCTCCCTCTCTCTGTCTATAACTCTACCTCTCAAATAAATATATAACATCTTTAAAAAAAAAAAAAGAATCACCAAAACATGTGTAAATGTCATGCATACTACAAACCCTTTGATCTATGATGAAAAAAGATGTACCAAGATGTACCCAGATACATCAACACCAAATTGCTTAAAATAGGTGATAAAAAGAAAATCGCAGGGGCCGACACTGTGGCATAGCAAGTAAAGCCACCGCCTGCAGTGCCAGCATCCCATATGGGCACCGGTTCGAATCCCGGCTGCTCCACTTCTGATCCAGCTCTCTGCTATGGCCTGGGAAAGCAGTAGAAGATGGCCCAAGTGCTTGGGGCCTTATACCTATGTGGGAGACCCAGAAGAAGCTTCTGGCTCCTGGCTTTGGATCGGCACAGCTCTGGCTGCTGTGGCCATTTGGGGAGTGAATCAGCAGATGGAAGACCATTCTCTGTCTCTCCCTCTCACTGTCGGTAACTCTACCTCTCAAATAAAAATAAAATATTTTTAAAATTCTATATGAATTTCTGGTGATTTATTTTATGCTATAGTTCATACCTTTCTCTTCTAGACCAGAATTTCTCCAACTGGGGTCCATAAACAGTGCATCCATGAAGTGTGTTCCATGTTGAAACCTAGTGAGAACAATAAATGAAGTAAGTTTGTTTTCTGTATGTGATCACAGGGTCTTGAATATGTTGGTAACACATGATAAATCTCTAAGACAATTCAGAGAATCTATTGTGTTTGTTATACTGATTTCACTAAAGGAAACTTGCTTCTGTCATTTGTATCAATAGAGCACAACTTGAATGCTCTGTGTTGGCCATGAAGCCATCAAGTGGCCAGAACAGGATACAGTTCTGAAGAGTGATGTAATGTCGGTATTTTTGCTGGAATTTGGAACATGCACACATACATCAGAATGGGGTCACTGCCAGCCAGAGGTCAGAAATGCTCAGATCTCTTAGTGACTTTTTCAGCATTAATGAATCAATATCCTATGCTAAAAGGTGAAGCGTGCCCCAGAGAAGAAACTGCTAATACAACAAGAAGACTCCTGGAAACAAAACACTTCTAGATGGAGTGTAAGCGTGGTATCTGCCTGCTTGCTCCCTCTGTTAACACCTTCATTGGCTGGCATGAGACACAAGCTATTATGGTGATGAGAGAAAGGCTCAGCAAGACGAAAAGTCAGAAAGACATCACAAAGAGCTCAGCCCAGTGCTTCTCGCACACTAATAAGATCTTGCGCAAGTTCAGACTTGGATTAAATAATTTGGAAGCCGGGGCTCACAGTGTGTATCCAAGAAGATGCTGACAATACGGGGCTCATGGACCACATTCTGAGTTGAACGGATGCATCCAACTCACTCTTTGGAAAGTACACAGGTATTTTCTTTCTTATTTAAAAAAAATTTATTCATTTATTTGAAAGTCAGAGTTGCACATAGAAGGAGAGGCAGAGAGAGAGACAGAGAGAGAGAGAGACAGAGAGAGAGAGAGGTCTTGCATCTGCTGCTTCACTCCCCATGGGCACAATGGCTGGAGCTGCACCAGTCCAAAGCCAGGAATAAGGAGATTCTTCTGGGTCTCCCATGCGGGTGCAGGGGCCCAAGGATTCGGGCCATCTTCACTGCTTTTCCAGGCCACAGCAGAGAGCTGGATCAGAAGTGGAGCAGTCGGGACATGAACCAGCGACCATAAGGGATACTGGCCCTGCAGGCGGCGGCTTTACCCGTTAAACCACAGTGCTGGCCCCACAGGTATTTTCAAAAAGTTCATGGAAGTGGGTGTTACGAAAAACTATGCGTGGATTTCAAAATTGTTGGCAACAACATGAACTTATCTTTCAATTCAGTTTTTCCATTACTTGTTGAGTATCTCTGTAAAACCTCCTGTACGGGTTTGGTGCTGATAGACGTGATGTGAATGGGCCGTATGGGGTCGCCTGCATCCCACACAACACTGCACACAGCACTGTCCTTTGCTTTCATGACCCAACCCCAGAAGCAAGGACGGTCGTAGCATCCAACAGCCTACGGTCCTGACCAGTGAGACACACACAAGCCACAAAAGTCCCAGTCTCTACCTTGGATTCCCAAGCCATCCATAAATTCCTCCTGCTTACCTTTTCTACCATAGCGGCCCCTCTTCATGGACACACAGAATAACCTGCTTTTCTAGGGGGAAGAAACAACATCCTTCATTCATTTTGTCTGGAAAAGCTGTTTTTTCTCCATACACGCTCTTGACTCAGCACTGAGATGTCCATCGCAGAAGCATTCTACAAAGCACAGTTCAAACCCTGCTTTCCCTAGGAAGCCTCCCCACATTCCCCAGCCAGGAAGAACCACGTCCCCCCCCCACTGCACGTCCCTATATTAACATGCTCATCATAGAGTGCACTCTGCATTAGAGCCTTGTGCGTTCTGCCAACTTTCCCCATTGCATCCTGAATTCTTGGAGAAAAGAAGCCCCGTCTTATCTATTTTTAAACCATCTTCCCTATGGTATTTAATATAGAGACATAACATAATAAATGTTTGCTTAATTAGTTAATTAGGAACAAAATGCATTAGACAATCTCTAGAGAGAGAAGAATCTACCATCTTATTTTGGAAACATGACATAGGAAACCATTTAAGAAAAATATAAGACCAGAAATATTAAAAGTAGCTAATCCGGTACATACGGAGAGATGATGACGTGCCAAGAACTGCACTGAGCATGTTTCACACGCTGTCAATTTAATCCACACAAAACGCTATGAGAACAGAAGTTATACCCCATTTATAGAAGAGCAAAGAGAGACTTAGTAAGACAAATGACTTGTCCTAGGCAAGTGGCTTTGAAATTTCTATGCATATTTGATTGCCCAGGCAGTTTTAAGAACTACTGATGCTTGGATCCCACCCCTAAAGACTGTGATTCCATTAGCATGGAACTTGAATTCCAGGATTTTGATGTCTCTCCCCACCTCTGTGTAATTTTAACACACAGGCAGGGCTGAGAACCACTGATCAAGGACACAACCGCGTGTACGGCTGAGCTGGTCTCACACTGTGGTCCAGGCTTCAACCCTTGAGTCTCATTGCCTGTAAGAAAAGATAGGAACATTTTAATGGAAGAATACTGGTAGCATAGGAAATGGGAGAGGGATCTCATTTGGACCACATTTAGATCCAGGTTTGGAATACAATTATTGCACCTATTACAGGGAAACTGAATGTTCCTGGGAGTTTGAAAGCACTTTTGGCATACATTCACCATGTTGAATTTAGTCTTCAGTTCCTAAATATTTGTTGGAGGTTGCCTAGATAATGTCTTTTGTTGCATGCATGCCTAAAAGTAAGCCGTAAGAAATAACTAGTGTTATACCACAGACTAAACGCAAAGCCTTTAACTGACTGAGCCACCTGGGTGTTCTCTTGTTCCGTCTCTCTCCTATGACCTGACTTCTCTATGTGGCAAGGTGATCAAAGGCCTTGCTAAGTTCTGCTGGAGACAGTGCCTCCTGCAGAGGAGGGGTCTTGTCCAGCCTAATCCTCAACCTAGATGAACAGCTGAGCTGACAGAGGAGCAGTAGAGCTTATGGAGGATCAGCAGGTGTAGACAGAGCTCTGGCCTCAGCCCCACATGCAAGATGAGGAAGAAATGCCCTCCACGTTTGCACAGGGGCAGATCTTCTCCCTTGCTCAATGCATGCTAAGGAGGCAGATGAAGAGTTAGCAATCGTCCTATACCTAGAAGCAAAGGGAACATGTTTTTGGAATTTTCCCACAAGATTGGACCCATGTGTTTGGAGCGAACCCCCTAGAGAGGGAGGGAAGAGGTTGTAGATGCCGAGTGATGGGAACAGAGAAGAGTGGTCTGAGCCCAGAGGGACTGGAGCGGGACTCCTGGCATGAGGGGAACAATCACAGGGAAGGAGCCCAAGTCATGGCTGCATACAGGCATTCTCTCATGTAGTCAATCAAGTATGGTCAATAAAACCGACCTCACACTCCACACAGAGCCTGCAGGGCAGCAAGGGGAGATGAATTTGCCTTGTTGGGCATGGGTTGATGGTGTTCCCCACCCACAGCCAAAGAATGTTTGGAAATTGGGTCTTTGCAGGTGAGACATGTTGAGATGAGGTCATTCTGGATTAAAGTGGACCTTAAATCCACTCACAGGCATCTTTGTAAGATGAGGAGAGACCACACAGAGACTCACACAGGAGAAGAGCACTATGCAAGAACAAAGGCAGGGACTAAGCCCGGGACAGCCAGAAGCCACCACAGGCTGGGGGAGAGGGCATGGAACAGAGTCGCCCAAGAGGTTCCAGGAGGATTCAGAACTGTGAGAGAACAAGTTTCTGATATTCTAAGTCACCCAGTTTGTAGTGATTTGTCATGGCAGTCCTAGGAGATGAATATGGTTGGGTCAAAATCGGCAACTTTCATCAAGATTTCAAAGAACATGTACCCTTTATATTTCCAGTGTTAGCCTGATAATCCTCGCAGATCCTCATCCTGAGAGGTGGTGGTAAAGATGCAAATTTAGCTTAACCAAGTTAACTCAGTCTGATGCAATACTTCAAACCATCTCTTAAGGTAACTCCACTTCCTCCCACTGTTTCCAGTTTCCTCCCCCTCTCCTTACACTTCCTCATCATTGGGTGTTTGCTGGGGACCTGGAGGCGGAGTACATGACATTGTGGTGGCAGGGAAGGGAGGGGCCCTGGTTCTACCCAGTCAGGCCCCATCCACTGACTCCCAGCTTCTCTGGTCTCCATGGTGATGCCCCTAACCGCCTGGTTGCTGAGCACCCTGGTGAATCTGAGCTCTGTGCTCTCCCAGCCTGGTCAGGACCTGTGACAGTTCCCTCTCTGCTCCCCTCATGCTGGGTTGGCCTCTGAAGTTGACTGCTCCCTTCCAGCTGCTAGGCCAGTGGCCCACAGGGCATCATGCTAACACAGGTCACCTTGCCTCTAGAGCAGCAACCTCTAGGGTGTGCTCCCTAGGCACTCTCAGCTAACATCCAAATGCCCTCAGTGATACAGGAAAAGTGTGGTTCCCTGAGATCCTGGGAGGCCCCAGGGGCTGTCCTGTCCTAACTGGACCTAATCCCAGCATGCCAGCAGCTTGGTGCTGAAGCCACCAGCCCATATGTGCATGCAAGGAGTGTCTTACAAATCAATCTTCTCTCAGCTCTCAAATAGAAAGCAGGGAAGAAGCACTCTCTTCTGCTTTCATCTCCCCCCCTCAATCTCTGGGGCTGCTTTTCCCTCCCTGCACTTCAGCCCAGAGAGCTTCATTAAGATGCGTGTCTCAGCACTTGCTCCACGGAGCTGCTAACTTCCTCCTTCCCAACCCATCGGAAATGGCAAACATGAGACTTCAGCTGCTTATTCCTCCTGCACCAGGACACTGCCTTCCCCACACCCTTCTCTCTCCGAAGGTAGCATCTTTCTTAGGTCCTCTTCCTCTAAAGCTGCCTGGAAATAACATTGGCTTAGGGTGTTGGGGCTGCTGTAACAGAGTGCCATCGGGAGTCTGTAATGGGCAGAAATTTATTACTCACAGTGTTGGAGGCTGGGAAGTCCAAGATTTAGGGGCTGGTATCTATCTGGTGAGGGCCTTCGGACTGCCTCATTCCATGGCTGAAGGCTCAAGGGCAGGAGAGGACAAGCAAAGGGGGTTGAACCCATGCTTTTAGAAGGGACCCATCCCATGGCTGGCACCTTGGCTTAATAGGCTAATCCTCTGCCTTGCGGCACCGGCACACCGAGTTCTAGTCCCGGTCGGGGCACCGATTCTGTCCCGGTTGCCCCCTCTTCCAGGCCAGCTCTCTGCTGTGACCCAGGAGTGCAGTGGAGGATGGCCCAAGTCCTTGGGCCCTGCACCCCATGGGAGACCAGGAGAAGCACTTGGCTCCTGGCTTCGGATCAGCGTGGTGCGCTGGCCGCAGCACGCCAGCCGCGGCGGCCATTGGAGGGTGAACCAACGGCAAAAGGAAGACCTTTCTCTCTCTCTCTCACTGTCCACTCTGCCTGTCAAAAAAATAAAATAAAATAAAATAAAATGGACCCATCCCTGGGATAACAAACTCACTCCTGTAGTAACAGCATTTAGCCTTTCATGGGAGCAGGGCCATCATGGTCCAAATCAACTCTCCTTAGACCACAGCTCCCATTGTTATTGCCCTGAGGATTAAGTTTCCAACACATGGTTTTTGGAAACACAGTTGAACCAGAGTAAATGTGTTTTACCACAAATAAAAGGAGAAGAAAACATCCCTCTAATTTTTTTCAGACTATCTTCTTTATTACATGAATAAGGGAAATTCAAGTAAAACATTTGATGAGTGTTATGAATAAAACACATGGAGTGTAAGTGGCAGCACATAATGAGAGTTCTCAAAATTCTGAAAATGTAGGGTACAGCAAGCCCGCTGTAATTTTTGTGGTTATTGTGGTTTTAGTGTGGTGGCAGCATTTTTGTGGGTAGTTCCATCGTGAACCAGAGCTGGTGGGTGATATTTCATGTGAGTAATGGGCCTTTGCACAACTCAGCTGACAACAGGTAGATGACTTTGCTGCTGTTGACCTCATGCATGAATGCTGTGGCCAAAACTCAAGAACATGTTCAAAATCCACACCAAGTACCACGTCTTCATTCCTAGTGTTTCTGTGGCCACCACGGTCATTGTCTTTATTAGCAGCAACATTCATTCATGAAAATGCTGCAAGTTAAGAAGCCACAATATCTCATTCATCTCAATTACTGACATACCACCTAGACTGTGGAAGACCCAGCATCATGAAGGCTCCCAAAACAACCACCCCATCTGGAGGGTGAGCACAAACTGGAGGCCTGGGGCAGGCTGGTGGTGGGCCTTGCCCTGGGATCACCTTCAACAAATGCCACCAGGTAGCGTGGGAAGGTTGGTGTCAGGCACTCCTGCTTGAAGAAGCTACCCAAAAAAGACTGGAGCTGCCCCATCACTGATGCGGTACACTTGGGTAATTAAAGTTCTGGTCAAGAGAAAAATCCTAAAGTCATCTATTATCATGAAGGTCAAATTCTTCAGCAGAATCAATAAGATTAAGAGTGTGTAGAGGTGGGGGTAGGTATTATGGCATAGTGGGTAAAACCACCACCTGCAATGCTGGCATCTCATATGGATGCCAGTTCATGTCCCAGCCACTCCACTTCCAATTCAGCTCTGTGCTGATGGCCTGGGAATAGCAATGGAAGATGGTCCAAGCGTTTGGCCCTGCTACTCATGTGGGAGACCCTGAAGAAGCTTCTGGCTCCTGACTTTGGCCTGGCCCAGTGCTGGCTGTTGAGATCATCTGGGAAGTGAGCCCGTAGGTAGAAGAGAGGTCTTGCCCTCACTTTCTGGAACTCTTTCAAAATAAATAAATCTTTAAAAAAAAAAGAAAAAGTATGTGGAGGGGGAGGGGCATGTGTCCTAAGCAGTTGAAGCTATTAAATGCTAACAACTGCTTTAAAAATAATAATAATCCTACTATGAAACTTAAAAACACTACTAGTAGAACAATACCCTATACCTTGTGTGGTTGTGTGAGTGCAGCCTGTTGAAATCCTTGCTTAGTATATACTAAGTTGATCTTCAGTATATGAAGGTAATTGAAAATGAAACTCAATAAAGGGCAGGATGGGAGAGGGAGAAGGGAGGGCCATGGGAGGGAGGGAGGTTGGGGGGGGGGAGCCACAACAATACAAAAGTTGCACATTGTAAATTCACATTTATGAAATAAAAAATAAAAAACAAGACAAAAAATAATAATAATAGTCCAAGAGCTTACCTGTCATTCTCTGTGTCATGTCTTAACCTTCAACGGGCATCTCTGTCCACACAATGAGCTTCACCAGAGGAAAAGAGGACTTTTCTACCACTGAATTCTCATCAGTCAAGTGCGACTTCCAAGTTGGGTGTGAACAAATTGTTCTATAGCTGATGATTCCTCGGTAGAAAATTTCCAGAATCTTCTTGTCTCATCTCTAATTGCGTGTAGAGCATGTCTCCTTCCTTTTCCCTCCATTCTTCTTCCTCACTTGCCCTGTTAGTAAAATTATGTCTCGTCTTCAAAATTCTTCTGCTATCATCTCTTCCATGAAATGTTACCTCACCCTCCCATGGAAAATTAGCATTTCTTTTAAAAATAATTTTTATTTATATAAAGGTGAACAAACTTCACATACTTTATCTAGATTTAGGAGTAGAGTGACACTTCCGACCCTCCCTCCCTTCTAACCATGCTCCCACCCTCCCTCCTCCTTCCTTGTTTTTCTTTTAATTCTTACAATGGCATACTTTGTTTTTGAATCATAAGCCTAACCCTCCACTAAAAGAATTCAACAAGGGCCAGCGCCGCTGTGGCAACTAGCTTAATCCTCCGCCTGCAGCGCCGGCATCCCATATGGGTGCCGATTCTAGTCCCAGTTGCTTCTCTTCCAGTCTGGCTCTCTGCTGTGGCCTGGGAAAGCAGTGGAGGATGGTCCAAGTGTTTGGGCTTCTGCACCCACGTGAGAGACCTGGAGGAGGCTCCTGGCTCCTGGCTCCCGGCTTTGGATCGGCGCAGTTCTGGCCGTTGCAGCCATTTGGCGAGTGAACCAACGGAGGGTTCACTGTCTGTAACTCTACCTGTCAAATAAATAAAAAAAAGAGAATTCAACAAATAGAAGAAAACACTGTTCCTCAAGAGACAAGGGCTGTAAACAATAATCAAAGGTCAAAATGTCAATTTTGCTCATACGCATGACATTTGTGTACACGGTTACGTCACAGGGCACACATTCACACTGGTGCATCTGATGCCTTGACTCACTGCAGTTATTTGCATGATCGTCTCTGCTCACTTTCTTGAGGGAGTTGACTTTCCACTGTCTGTTGAGGAAAGTGGTTCTCATCTTGACTTCACATTGAAACCATTTAGGGAGGTTTTAAAAATACAAATGCTTAGAAAAATCCCTGGGGTGGGGGCCTTTCATTTAACTAGTTGTGGGGAGGGCTTGACAGGAGACTGGATTTTCAGAATTGGATTGCTCCTGAATGCCACAGATAATTCTCAAGCATAGCCCTTGCGTCTAGCACAGGGCTGCCTGCATTCGATGCTTTGCCATTTAACACTTCATGTTTTATGTGTTTCATGCTCTTAACCTTTAGCAGATTTTCCCCTACAACTGTTGTCAGCGTGAGTCACCCACATAGCACTTGTCCCTGAAAAACTAAACAAGTCTTCAAAGTGGATGTCTCCATCCATCAGAGCTGTCTTTGTAAGGTGGCCCATAAAAACGCTCCAGAAGTGCCTCTCTCTGCAGGAGTCCCAGGCTGGCTGCTGACTGTATTCTTTTTGTACACGTGCTGTGGAACATACTTTGTGGTCCAGAAATGGGACACTCCAAACAACAAATCTGACAGGAGCTACTCTGAATAGTTGCCATCCCACCCCCCATACACACTGTCCTCTCCAGCCTTGGGATCCAAAGTCTGTCCACAGTGCCTTCCTGTGGTTCCACATGCTGTCGAGAGAGATGCCTGTGTAGGCGTCTACACGAGACTTCCTTGCTTCATTGTGGAACCCAAGTGCGAAAGCCTTTGGCATCAGGAAGGTGGTGGTCTCAGGAAGGTGGTGGTCTCTTCTGGGGGGTCTCTTGGGAGACCTTTTGCATGTGTCTGGGGTCACATAAAAGGACAAAAACTTTGAACAGTTGACATCCTAATGACATGCACAGGGCTTCCCCAGTCAGCCCCTCCTTCATCGGTTTGATTATCTGTAGACAAATTGGGAGTTCTTTGTCTCTTAACAACATTGGCTGTGTTTGCCTCCTAGCCCATTCACGAGGGGTCCTACTCCCGCTCCCTTTTTCCTAGTTTTACCTGCAGAGCTGTGGCCCTTCTCCCTGTGCCAATTTCTCCCTATTTTAATAAGCAGGAAGGGTTGAACTTAATGAGAGTAGACAGATTCTGATTCTCCCCCTTTATTATTTTGAAAGCCATGTTAACCTGGTCTAAGCTGACCTTATAAAAGCTGCAGGGAGAGCCTGCCTATGTGGGGCAGAGGCGGCC
This sequence comes from Lepus europaeus, assembly GCF_033115175.1. Lineage (NCBI taxonomy): Eukaryota > Metazoa > Chordata > Mammalia > Lagomorpha > Leporidae > Lepus > Lepus europaeus. The sequence continues at coordinate 11,020,048 of NC_084847.1, forward strand.
CTTGCTGCAAAATATCTTCTCTGATGCAGATAACTCATTGTTTAGAATTAATTCTCCAGAATTTAGGGCAGCTGGTGTCCTGCCAGACGCCTCTCCTGTCTCTGTTGGTAACAGCACCTGGGCCAGGGAGAAGTCCTGGAAGCCGAGGGAATTAAGATAATACAACCTGGCATATTAGAGGTAAGGAAACATCCGAGGCTGATTCTGTGGGAGCATCTGGTATCAGATCTAAGGAGGAATAAAGAGATTGAAGATGGAATGGGCCCAAAGAGATGGACAGCAAGGGCTTGCATTGAGCACTAAGAATTGCCATTGAGAAGACAGAAAGCTTAAGGAGACAGCTCTAATAGCCAGCAAGCATTTTGCTACTGGTTCGGCACTGGTTGCAGAGTTTTACATGCAGGATATCAAATCTTCCTCATGGCCACGCTAAGAGGACAGTACCAATACTTCCACGACACTGATATTACAGAGGGGAAGACTAACGCTCAGGCTGGGGGGACTTGCTTTGAGCTGCACAGCTGAGGAGTGGGAGAGTGCAGATTTGACTCCCAAACAGTTCCCACTGAACTCTGTGCTGTTCTGCCTCATCACCAGGGACCTGGATAGCCCTTCCTTCCTGGAGAGGTGGAATCTTTGCCTCCAGGAGATGGTGTGGCCTCCTGGGTGCTGGAAGAGGCAAGGTAGGGAGCACCAAACTCAGGCTGCCCTGATTTCTTGGGCTAGACATTTACCATGAATTCTGAGCCCAGTTTGATTCCATGTATGGTCTCTTGAGTATGGCCACAGGCAACCTGGAGAAGATCCTTGCCCACTGACCATCCATCTCTGATCTCTGGCCCAGGACGCAGGGTTTCCCAACCTCAGCACTGTTAGCACTTAGTTCTGTTTAGGTCTTTGGGGGAGCTTTGATGTGAAGTGTGATGGCCAGCAGCATCCCAGGCCTCTAATCTCACTCTGCCCCTGTTGGGACAACAAGTGTCTCCTCTGCAGTTGGGAAGCATAATACAGTTCTCCGACTTCAGTAGGCATCAGAATCATCCTATGGGATTGAAAACAGAGATTCCTGGAGCTCATTTCCAGAGTTTCTGGCTTACAGTATGGAGCAAGTGTAAGAATTTGCTTTTCTAATATGTTCCAGGTGCTGTGGATTCTGCTGGCCGAAGAACCTCCCTTTGAGAGCCACTGACTCTGTCCATCCTGTTATGCAATCAGAGCCACACAAATTGTTAATCCTGAAAAGGTATGGCCGAGGAATGTGGATGATCGGAAAGCCAGCCCTCACCTGCTAGACATTAAATAAAGCCTTTGGCTTAGACACTGCTTTGTGGAAGAGCCAGGCAATAGCAAGGAATCTGGAGTTGAATTTAAAAAAAAAAAAAAAAACTGGAGGAGTTGTTTGAACTCTCAAAGCCTCTTTTTACTAACCCATAAGATGGAGCTAAGCACAAGTGAGAACTTACTCTGGATTGGTGGTGAACCAGTGAAATAACAGGGTTTTCGAGACTTTGATCATATCCCAAACACATCACAATGTACTCTGTCTACCCAGCACCTGAAATGAATACTTCACTTTAAAACAACCCAGTCTATATGGGGAGACTTAATCATCTATCCTAAGAGATAACATCTGGAAAATCATAGCTTCGCTTGCTAATTATATTTTTTCCTACAATGTATTGAGGTAACTTTAAAATTTCTGTGTACCAACTAAAATCATCTCAGACACCTCTTGTGGTTCATACTATTACACTTTGGGGAACACTGAGATTTTTGTGAGAGCAAGTTGCAAAGCGTGGTACACATTCAAGGTGCTGCCATAGCTTGAGTCAGCAGAGCAGTTGGGATGACTGTCTAGAAAGTGAGTGGAATAAGAGGTCAAAATGACCGTCCTTTGGTGTAAGCAACTTTGGCACAGCACATATCCTCCCTTTGCTCCTGCAGTTGGGCTGTGTGTCAGGAGTAGTCCCTTGAACCTGCTTTTCCGTTACCTTAGGTCTTTGAGAGCTGTCTCTAATATGCTGTTAGCATAGTTGCCAATGGGAGAAGATGCAGTAACAGGGCCAAGCAAATGGAGCCAGGAGCAGCGTCCTTGCCACTCTCAAGGTCCGCCTGGCGCAGGTGGTCCTCCTGTAATCACCCAGAACAGATCTCACCCAGAGCAGGACCATCAGCGGCTTCAGCATTGCACCTGCTGGCATCATTGCAGTGCTCTGCCGATGTCTGCCTGGGGCGAATCATGTCCTGCCTGCCTACCTGTGAGCATGTGGATTTCTGGTCTCAGTGTCTTTGTGGTACAGGCTCAGTCCCCAGGCCACGGCTTCTCCCTTTCGGTCAGTGGTTCTCCCCTCCGTGCTTATCAGATGCATTGCAGAGGCTTTAAAAAAAAATTGTGTTATGGACTCCACCCTAGACCAAGGAAACCAGGGTCTTGAGAGCTGGACCCTAAGAAGGAGTATTTTTGGACTGATTCACAGGTGTGCCGTAGTTTTAAAGGAGCAAAACCCAGCACATTTGCATCTCCCTGTCACCTGAGGGCCTCTTCCATGGAGATGGACGTAGACCAATTCCAGTTCTGATGGAGGCAGGGGCTGTGCTGGAAAAGAGGTGCTGAGACGCCCCAGCTTCACCTGTGCTGCAGCCCCACGCCCCTCCCAAACAGCACACCCTCCACGTGGAACACAGCTGCCGGGGTTTTACCCGCAGCTAAAATACCCAATATAGCTGCGGGGCGTGTCCCCACCGTGACTTTTAGCTCATTATAATCATCATAATAAAAGTACCACAGCCATAGCCAATACTCCGGCCTCCACCACGCACCTGACAGTCTGACACGCCCGAGATTTCCAAAAAAGGGCAAGGAAGTGGGCAGTCCGCAAGACCCACCTTCAGACTCCACCATCTTTGAATATTCAATTAAGCACCACCCCAGACGCCACACCCTGTGCTCCCAGATCTTAAAAAGGACGGCCCTGCCTCATGGTTATTTGCTGCTCTGTCTACCCAGGAGTTTGCCTGCATTCATGTCTGAGTGTAGGTTTGCTTTAAATAACATTTAAAACTTGCTTTTCTGTTCCCCTTTATATTTTATCCTTGACCTAAAATGAAGATGAAGATAAGACTAGCTAGGGGTCACCCTGTTACAGTTCTAAGAATCCCATAGCCTAGGATCCCATTCCCGATAAGTTCATACGCTGACTTCCTGGCCCTGTAACTTGAAACATATTCTGTCTTTATCTCAAAACTGAGAAAAAACAATGTTACTCTCTACCCTAAAACCTGCATTTCTGGGGCATTTACTTCAACAATGTTTTAAGTGTTAGTGGTGAAATTGTGCCTTCAGAAAGCGGGCGTTAAAAGTTTCCTTGTGAGAGCTATTAGACTATCCAGCCCAACAACAACTTCGGCAAGCTCCTTGTTTTCTGAGAAAGTTGATTTCCAACCATCTGCCAGGTTCTGGCAGGATCTGTCATCTTGATAGGTTACGTATAGATGGCTAACCTAGGGCTAAATATATAAGACTGAGTAGGTCAGCTAACTTCCTGGAAAACGAAGAATGGTAGTAGGAAGGAGAAGAGAAAGGGAAACAGGCTGGGGGGGTGGGGGGAGCAAATATCTTTCTTATAGCCACATTACATGGTTAAGTTAAAACATGGTCTTCTTGGAAACATAAAAGTTATGGAGGCTAGTGTGCAGTGAGTGGGGAGAACGAAGCTCACACCACGGATAGGGAGAAAATCCCTAAGGAACTAAGGTTTCAGGTTATTTCTGCTTCTGTTACTCAGAACTGTTCTTGGGCTCAGTATCAAAACATTGCTAGCTTTATAATAAATTCTTTGACCTGTCCCAGTGGGATTCTGTTCCTTGCAACCAACAAAATTTAATTGAACTATGTAGAACTTGGGGGAGAAGTTCCAAGAAGCATAAAGCTTTTGGTAAGTGCTGTGCGACAGTTGACAATCCAGGAAAGAAAGCAGAAAAACCTAAGATTTGGGATTTGATACAGAGCAGATCCAAACCCCTCTCTCTCAAAAGCTGCTGTTATGGATGTTGGGGAAAGCTAAATGCTGGTATCACCTGGGCCTCATAACCATAATCACCTGTTCTGTCTGGAAACTGAAAGGGCCTTGAGGGAACACAGTGCAGGCACCTGTGAGGGCTTGCCCTGGAGATGCGAGCATGACCTTTGCAGTGGCCTCCCGTCTGTCCTGGCTCAGAGCTGAGGGGGCCGAGGGGCACCCCCATTTCATGGAAAGACACCACTTCCAAACTCCCAACTCTCTGCAGCCCACAGGGTGTCGGAGCCTCCAATCAAGACGTCTGATGCTGAAAGTTCTTAGGGAAAGCAGGGTGGAAAGAAGTCAGAACTGAGTGCAAAAAAAAAAAAAAAAAAAAAAAAAACCTCTGGAGCTTGTGCCTTGAAAATCTTCCTCTAAAATACAAGTCATAAAGAAAATGGGTGGCTGAAAGGCACCAGGATCCTCATTAAGAGTTAGGTGTCTTTTTTTTTTTTCTTACTATGAATCTCAAACCAAAGAGCATGTGAATATTTGGTTGGGGGCAGTGGTCGAAGGAAAAAACAGGCTCTGGAGCCAGACACACCCGGTTTGAAATTTCGGCTTTGCATTTCGTTAGATCAGTGCTCTACGTCCTGTCTCAAGCTCGGTTTGTTCTCTGCACCCTGCTCCATGTGTGCAAATGCCCCAACTCCTCGGGCTGACTGAGGGAATCGAGGTTGTGTTTTCATAGTGCCTGGCATGGCCTATGTTCCGTGAAAGCGGTCACATCTCCTTCCCCAGCCCCGTAAATCTTCTGTGTGGCCCTACAGAACCTCTAGTCTTATCAGACACATGTCTGAGTGCCACTTAGGACTTCATGACCCTGCAAAGTTAACTTTACAGAGGTTGTCCTGCTAAAAAGAAATAGCGCTGATGGAGACCCCAGTTCTACCCACAGGGAGCCACTGAGGTTTCTTTGTCCCTCACAGAAGCAGGGTTGTCTGTAGGTGGCAACTTCTCAGACACACACACACATGCTTCTGAGAGGCCACTCCCACTGTCGGCTCCAAGGGTGACCTGACTAATCCAGAGGGTATCTCTTTCTCTTGATGGTCTTAGCAATGGCCAGGTGATACTATTTGTCCTAAAGACAAAGCATAAGCTTGCTGGGGATTTCTGGGCCTTTGCCACTTGTGGTTGTTTCTTGCCTGTGATGCCGGGCACTATCACACCCATCTTAAGACCACCCTAGGGGTGCAATCAACATTAAATAGAGAAAGATAAAGAGATGCTTGTATCATTGATGGCCTTAAGTCAGTTGCCATCAACACTTTGGTTCTTATTCCGAGCAGTAAGGAATGACCTATCGTTTAAGCCAGGAGGAGTTGTGTCTGTTGCATCCCCAAGTCTGCTGAGAACTCATAATGCTACATGTAAATCACTTGTCGCTGTCAAACCGTGGCATCCAGTAACATTTCAAGAAATGATTGGCTCCTATCATTATCATTGTTAGTAGGCAGATGGCTTCTAACAATTGTAAAGATAGCAGCAACTACAAAAACAGTTACCATTTCTTTTGTGCAAGGCACAGTGATTAAGTGCTTAACATTTAAATCGGTCTCCCAGCCCCACAGACTAGAAGATAACCCAACCTTAGGGAAAATGAGGTTCACAGGTGAATTTCCCTAACGCTGCACAGCTGGTAGGTGATAGGTCAACCTGGGCTACCCAGCACCAAGGTCCCTGACACAGAGAGGAATACTCCAAGGAAACCATACTTGACTGTGTGTATCTCCTCTGTGCATTGCTGGGCACAGCCAAGGCAGATGAAGAGGGTCGCTGAAGAAAGATCGCGGTCAAGTGCAGAGAGAACTGATCGTGGAGTTGATGTAGGTGTTCCCTCGAGTACGGCACCAAATCTCACTGACTCAACTGTCTACCTGTAGAACAGGGTGGGTAGGGAGATGCCCACCTCCTAGGATAAGGACTGAGTACAACCCACTCACGCTGAGTGTGGGGCACAGAGCCTCAACAGCCACTAGAGACGAATTAACACAATGCTTGGTCACTGTCCTACCTTTCTCCCATTCACCAGTTGCCTGCTTTGTCTCCATGATAACACCAAGAAGAGTTAAGATCATCTGAATGCCAACCAAGGTGATGGTTTTAATTTTTAAAAACTTTATTTACTCAAAAGGCAGAGCTAAATAGGCACAAAGATCTTCCCGTTTGCTGGTTCACTGCCCAAATAGCCACAAAGATCAGGAGCTAGGAGCTTCTTCAGAGTCTCCCAAATGGATGCAGGGACCCACACACTTGGGCCATCTTCTGCTTTCCCAGGTGCACTAGGGAGCTTGACAGGAAGTGAAGCAACATCATACATGGCTTGCCAGCACACAAGTGGCAGTGTTACCTGCTCTGCCACCGTGCCGGCTTATACCACTTCAGTTCAAATCCTGTTCTTTTTCCTCCACTAAGAAGTCCGATAACTCCTTCCCAGGGCTTCATTTCAAAACTAGGGCCAGTTTGACTCATCTCCCTGTGAGCATCAGTAGAATGAGAGCCAGCTGTTACTAGCAACTCGCTGCTGCTCTGTGTAGATTGTGGGATGAAGTCTAGTATGAATTCCCTGGAAGTAGATCATGACTCTTGCAGACAAAACTCGAGGATTGTGGGACAAGTGCAGCCCAGGATCAAGGCTGCAAATCCTCAGAGCTTTCTGGGTAACTGTGGGTGATCTTCAGGGAAGCTAGATGGCCAGGGCAGAGGACACAGAGCTGGAGGAGGTGACCCACAGGAGAAGTCAACAGAGCCTGGGGCTCTGATCATGAGCCATACAGCCCAGAGCACAGGTTCTCGAATAGGGTAGGCCCCAGGCTCAAGTTCAAGCTGCTGCCTGTGGCCTTGGGAGCATACCTGATCTCCCTGAACTTTACTTTTCTTTCTAGTGTAATAGAGTAATGCCATACATACCCATGTGTACATATATAAACTTCAAAAAGTTTGTAGAAAATGGAATTGAAGCTTGGGGGTGCCAAAATCCATGTAGTTCTTGATAATATACTTTCCATAAAATTTTTGAAGCCTCCAATATAGACTTCAATCTGTTTTTGGTCAACATTTCACAAACAATTTCACTTATTAACTTGCATGTTGCCAAAATTGTCTTGTTCTTGCAAGAAGTCTAGGCAACCTGACATGTGATCTCTTCTGGTGAGATGTCCTCACTGGACTCTGCACAACCATATTTCTCATCACTGTAAGTCTTCAGCCCGTTTCGCTGGCGTGCAATGCTGAAATGCTCCAAGGCTCAGTCATTAGTCTGGTCTCTCTTCCCCCTTCTCTTCATCGGAACTCGTTTAAGACTTGCCACGTTGATCCATTGGGGTCACCTGATATTTCCAGCCAACCTGTTTAGAACACTCTCCTCTCCACTGAATTCCCCAGCTGTTAACTCCAAATCCTCACCTAGGTATCTCATGGACATGGCAAATTCCTTAGGTCAACCATGGAACTTTTTGAGAACTCCATGTCCAAGATAGATGCGAATCCAATCGCTCGTTGCTCCACCACAACCTCTGTGGTAAGAGGCGAGAGTCCCCAATCTCTGGCCCTTGGACCACTGCAGCCTGCAAACTTTGGAGGCCGATTTCTTGGGGAAACCGTCCCTTTCATGCACTCGCATATCTTCCCTGTCTGCTTTCGTGCTACATAGGCAGAATTAAGTGGTTGTGACAGGGGTCCACAAAAACGAAAAATCTAAAACTTCTTGGCCGACTACATGACGCCAATGACCTCTGGTTTAAGCCTCCATTGTTTCCTGCTTACATTCATGCTGTGGTCTCCTACTTGGAGCCTTTCTCCCGTGATGTTCCCTCTTCAGCACTAAGAAATGTAGATTCAGTCTAAATCTACGTTTGGGCTCCTAATTAAAAAGCTTCAATTGCTCCTCTGTTTGCCATGAAGCCACAGACTTTATACAGATGAGGTCTTAAAGGTTGACTAGGTTTCCTCTCCACCTGTATTTCCTAAAACGTTTCTTCTTCATAAGACTGCACTTAACACTTCTGGTCCTCAAATAAGCCAAGTCCTCAGTTTGCTCTTGTTCTTGTCTTTCTAAACTCTTCACCTGCCTGTCCCTGCTGTTGCTCTTTCTTATCCATGAGGCAGACACACACACCGCTCTCATCTGCTGGCTCTTTCACCAGCTAGGAGCCAAGAACTCGATCTGTCTTCCCAGGTGGGTGGCAGGGGCCCAAGAACTCGAGCCATCACCTGCTGCCTTCCAGGGTCTGTATTATCTTTGAGTTTTTCTTCAACCAGCAAAGTCATGATTGGCATCTATAAAGTACTGTTGAAGAAACAGTGACTCCTTGAACAGCCCACCAGTGTTACCTGGGAGTGGCTTTGCACATTCACGTAGTAGGAGCTTTTTAAGAAAGACCCCTGTTAGGGCTGGTGCTGTGGCATAGTAGGCTAAGCCTCTGCCTGCTGTGCCAACACTCCATATGGGCATTGGTTCTGGGCCTGGCTGTTCCACTTCTGATCCAGCTCCCTGCCAATGGCCTGGGGAAGCATTGGAAGATCGTCCAAGTGCTTGGGCCCCTGCACCCATGTGGGAGACTGAGAAGAAACTCCTGGCTTCAGATTGGCCTAACTCGGGCCACTGTGGCCATTTAGGAACGTGAACCAGTGGATGGAAGATCTGTCTCTTCCTCCTTCTAACTGCCTCTCAATCACCCCAGGACTACTCGGTTCAGGGGACACAAGCTTTCTCCGAAGCTGCTCTGTGACTGAACGCCTTCCACTAGCAAAACATACCTTCTCGTCCCGGATACCCTCTGTGTTAGAAGCGAGAGACCCTCAAAATACTCAGTGACCACGTGTGCAAAGTATCTGTTATTCTCTCTGCCCTTGAAGTAGACGGTCTCTTAAAACTATGTCATAAATCACATCTTGGAGCCTGTCAGAAAACACACTGCAAACAGCAGTAACAATTGTGTCCCCTGGAAAAATGGATCTTTGGCAGAAAGTTCAAGTCCATTAGAACCTTTTATTCCAGGTGCAATGCATGGTTTTCTGCCACCTCGTCTGAGTGCTGACAATGGACTGAAGCATGGTGAGGGGGCGACATGCTAATGAGGACAAGCAGAAAAACCAAGACACGGGATGGGAAAAGCTATAATAAATTACAGATTTTGATAAATTACCCCACACTGTAGAGCTTCAATTACAGAGACACACAGTTTACACAAGTAATTACTGAAGAAATTACCGCAGAGCGTATCCATTCACTGAATTACGAGGCACCCATTCTTTCCCCTGATTGCATCTTCAGTTCCAAGGATGGCAATCACGGCTCCACACAAAACTTTAATAACACGATCTTTGGATTAAAAAAAAAAGTGGATGTAAAATGTGTAAAGGCATGATAAGAGGCTGTTGAATCGAATGAAAAAAGCAAACAGCTTCAATGAGTTAACTGCAAACCAGAATTTTGAGTTGGAAGTTAATGGCTCGAGGAGCCTGATCTGAATGGAAGCCTAATATTCTGAGAGGGTCTGTGGCACGGCTAAGACCAGAGGACTTGACCTGTTGAGGACCATGCCCGGTGACCAATACTTTCTGTTGATGATTTGACAATGGCACCTGACAACAGGCTGGAATGCAACCCTAAGGACTTCTGGTCTCGCTCTCAATCTAACACTTCAGTCTTTTTCCTTAACTCGACCTGTGTGTATATGAGGGTACTTCAAAACGTCGGAGAAATGGCTTGTAAGATGTCTAATGCAAAATACCATGATACATGTAGTCTCTTCCTAGTGCACTTTCCATGTCTTATGAAAATGATGCATTGAAATATGGTTTTAGCATTTTCATGATCTTTGCAACACTCAGATGTATATCCACACATACACACATGCACATGTGTGAACACACAAATCGTTAGAGCAGACACTCCTGGTGTCCCCCAAATGTTCCCCTGCCACTATCACTTCAGGGCATGCTAGCCTCACTTGAAGCTCCAATTGCAGGGGGTCGATGTTGTGGCATAGTGAAGTAACCCACTTCCGCGACGCTGGCATCCCATAACTAGAATGCTTATTACCGTTCAGGCTGTTCCCTTTCTGATACTGCTCCCTGCTAACGCTCCTGGGAAGGCAGCCAAAGATGGCCCAGGTGCTTGGGTCCCTGCTACTCAAAACCCAGATGGAGTTCGGACTCTTCAACCTGCCCAGTCCTGGCTGTTGGGACCATTTAGGGAGTAAACCAGCAGGTGGAAGATCTGTCTCTATATTCTGCTTCACAAATTTTTTTTTTTAAAAGGCAACTGCAGTTTCTGGGGAGTGGGTGTATAAATACTTGACCTCCCTCTCCCATCACGTGGGATAATGCTGAGGCGCAAGACATGCACGCTGTCCCAATCTCCCCAGTGGGATGACGTTTTGATTCTGTCAGTGGTGAAAATCTTTAAAGCTATACACACCTCATTGTCTCTCTCTCCTCTGCACTCTTCCTGGAATCCTCACCAAAAGGCTTGCCTTGAGTAATGATTGTCTCACAGGGAGAAAGTACATGTAATGTGTTGATCACAGTAAGCGATGAAGTAATTACCACTTTTTTATTTTTTTGACAGAGTTAGTGAGAGAAAGGTCTTCCTTCCATTGCTTTGCCCCCCAAATGGCTGCTATGGCTGGCACGCTGCACCGATCCGAAGCCAGGAGCCAGGTGCTTCCTCCTGGTCTCCCATGCAGGTGCAGGGGCCCAAGCACTTGGGCCATCTTCCACTGCCTTCCCAGGCCACAGCAGAGAGCTGGACTGGAAGAGGAGCAACCGGGACTAGAACCTGGTACCCATATGGGATGCCAGTGCCGCAAGCAAAGGATTAACCAAGTGAGCCATGGCACCGGCCCAATAATTACCACTTTTTTTTAAAAAAAAGTGAATATCCTCACTGTCCTACCAATTTCTCTAAATCTTACTTGTTGTCTCCTTTCAATGCTGTAGCTTTTGATCCCAACTACTATAATCCAGATTGCCTAAAAGGTGGGGTTTGGCTCTAAAGATAAGGCAGTCAATCAGGTGTGGTTTCCAAGCTTTCTGGGAGGGCATCCAGATCCCTCGGGCATCCTTGGGGAGCTGTGAGGCTTCAAGCTGTGCAGTGTCCTGCTAGGGCGTGGCCTCCTGGCTGGAGCAGAGAAAGCTGCATCGCCCGGTAGTGCTCTATGCAGCTGCTGGGGATGCTGCTCCCAGGGTGACGGCTGTTGGTTCAGACAGGGCAGTTACCTCTGCGGCGCTGGCTGTGGAATCTAAGAATGCAGGGGAAGTGAATAAAGCAGAGGGAGGAAATGTGAGCTGGAGAGTGGGAACCCAGACTAGAGAGTTCTGTGTGTTTAAAAGCTGGGCCGGGGGATGGGGGGAGAGCTCCCATCACCTTGTTCACTCCCCAAATGCCCACAGTGGCTGTGCTGAGCCAGGGTCGAAGCTGAGAGCGGGGAACCACATACTTCCATCATCACCACTGTCTCCCGGGTCTGCATTGTTGGGAAGCTACAGTTAGGAGCAGGAGCCATGGATCACACCCAGGTACCCGGATAGGAAATGTGGGTGGTCTTAACCACTAGCTAAAACACTCACTCCCCTGGAGGATTTTAAATGAATCTCTTAAACTATGAGAATGAACTCCTCCTTAAACGGCACTGGATGTATATATCATTTTCCTGGCTGAACCTAGCATTTAACATCTTAGAAATTTCTTCAACTCCTAATACAGCACTTAGAACTATTAACAGTCTTGTGTGGTCAGCAGAAACTTATCACAATCTCCCTTTTTTTAAAGTCATTTGCATTTAATTTTTTTTTATTTATTAAACTTTTATTTAATGAATACAAATTTCCAAAGTACAGCTTATGGGTTACAATGGCTTCCCCCTCCCATAACTTCCCTCCCACCCGCAACCCTCCCCTCTCCCGCTCCCTCTCCCCTTCCATTCACATCAAGATTCATTTTCAATTCTCTTTATATACAGAAGATCAGTTTAGTATATATTAGGTAAAGATTTCAACAGTTTGCCCCCATATAGCAACACAAAATGAAAAAAATACTGTTGGAGTACTAGTTATAGCATTAAATAACAGTGTACAGCACATTAAAGACAGAGATCCTACATAATTTTTAAAATTAATTTTCTATGCCATTTCCAGTTTAACACCAGGTTTTTTTTTTTTTCATTTCCAATTCTCTTTATATACAGAAGATCGATTCAGTATATAATTAGTAAAGATCTCATCAGTTTGTACCCACACAGAGACACAAAGTGTAAAAATACTGTTTCAGTACTAGTTATAGCATCACTGCACATTAGACAACACATTAAGGACAGATCCCACATGGGATGTAAGTACACAGTGACTCCTGTTGCTGACTTAACAATTTGACACTCCTGTTCATGGCATCAGTAATCTCCCTAAGCTCTAGTCATGAGTTGCCAGGGCTATGGAAGCCTTTAGGGTTCGCTGACTTTGATCTTATTCCGATAGGGTCATAGTCAAAGTGGAAGTTCTCTCCTCCCTTCAGAGAAAGGTACCTCCTTCTTTGATGGCCCCGTATTCCTAACTGACATCATAGTCAAAGGCTGCATGACTCTACCAAGTAGTTCAAAAGAGTAAAAAAAAAAAACCATACCCTAGCAGGAAAGTAAGCAAGGTCTACAAAAAAAATCAAATGAAAAGATATTGAACTTGTATAAAATAAGTGTTAAAAGTCAATCAAGTGCAGTGTACAAAGTACAACTTCCACTTGAACGCGCACCATGGAAGACCTCACCATTGCAGTGACTCGTGTGACCAGAGAGCACAGCTGGGACTGGAATGTGGTCCCCAGCCGGTGTCTGTAACGGACTTGAGGGACAGACGCCCCTTTCCTGGGCTAGCTCAACCACCACTGAAAGGGGCCACCTCGAGACTGAAGAAGACTCATAGGAACTTGCACCTCGCCTGTGAGTCGCTCTGTCATCCGGAGATGATGGTGAACTTGGTAAAGGGCAAGATGACAACAACGTAAGTGGGACTTGGAGGTCGTGGCGAGTACCGGGTGATATAGTGCCCCCCCCCCATTGCCAAGTTCACATCCTAGAATTTCAGAATGTGTCCTCGCTGGCAGATATGCTCGTCACTGGTACAACTAAGGAGAGGCTCCAGATGAGGTCACGCTGGATTAAAGCAGACCCTAAATCCAATGGACATCCTTACAAGAGACAGAAAGACACCCAAGTAAGGTCATGGGGCACCTTGGCTCTATTTATGCTGCCTCTGAGCCCAAAGTATAGTAGGGCTGAAATTGAGTGGGTACTTCTCCCTGTATTCCATGCAAATGGGCCATCCCTTATGCTTTATATCCCCAGCTAAAGAGAAACTGCCTGTGTATCAACCAGGCCTCTTTGGGCTGCAAGTAGTTTAAGTTAACTTAAATGAGTAGCCAACTGGACACCAAAGGGGGACTCACTGGTGCACGACATTCTGATTTTCTTTTTTCTTTTCTTTCTTTTTTTTTTTTTTTTGACAGGCAGAGTGGACAGTGAGAGAGAGAGACAGAGAGAAAGGTCTTCCTTTGCCGTTGATTCACCCTCCAATGGCCGCCGTGGCCACCGCGCTGCGGCCGATGCATCGCGCTGATCTGAAGCCAGGAGCCAGGTGCTTCTCCTGGTCTCCCATGCAGGTGCAGGGCCCAAGCACTTGGGCCATCCTCCACTGCACTCCCGGGCCACAGCAGAGAGCTGGCCTGGAAGAGGGGCAACCAGGACAGAATCCGGTACCCTGACCGGGACTAGAACCCAGTGTGCCGGCACCGCAGGCGGAGGATTAGCCTATTGAGCTGCGGCGCTGGCCCATTCTGATTTCTAAACCTTTGCCATTTAGCCCAGCACAGTGTCTGCCAACACTTCCCTGATTTGTTCCATGTCTGTGTAAGTACCTACATCCTGCCAGGTGTTTACTGAGGCGCTGGGGACACAGGACAGGTGGGAGCTCTGTCTTCGATGAGAACTTTCCTAGGAGTGGATGCAGTGGAGAACTTGGACAAAGGATAATTATGGGCAAAACAATATGGTCTGAAGTTGGTGGTCTTCAGTGCTAGGAAGAACGTGAAGCCACACTATGATATAAAAAAATGCGTGGTCTTGAACATGGTAGTCCAAGAACTCTGAAGATGAGACAGTCTTCTGTGTTAGTAAACGTTTGGAATGAATACTTAATCTAGTTGTGTAAGACATCTTCATGGGGGAGCATTTTTGTCCCCATCTTAGAGCTGAGGAAACTGAAGCTCGGAGACGTTGAACACCCTGAGTCTACCCAGACTGTTGGCGTGAAGCTGGGACTTGACTCCAGACAGAGCCCATGAACTTGACCACTGGGACTTTGCTGCCTCCCAGGAGCACCACTGGCCACACTCCTTATGCTGTTTCCATCACTGATGCTTAAGCAGGCTTTGGGAGCTTGTCCAGCAGGTAACAGCCTGGCTGGGGTTTCCTTTCAGTTGCTAACAAGGAACAAATCTTGGAGCAACCACCCTCGTAGGTGTGAATTTTGGGACTTGGCCAATAAGACTGACAACTATGAATAATTGTGGGGAACCGCAGGCTGGCCACCCGTGGGAACCTCATCTACAGAGTTTGCAGCAATCGGTGGACTACAAGGCCTACGAAAACAACCAGGTGAAACAGATCAAACAGAATGGACTGTGCATAAACAACTAGGAAGAACCAGGTGAAACAGATGAACTTTTGACCTGAGGCTGTACGTGCCCTTTCATCTGATTGGACGATATCAGCATAAAGGGACATTGGGATCTGGGCGGGCCGGCGCAGCCGCCACTGCCAGAGGCTGCCGCCGCTGCGGCCCCCCCCTCTTCTTTTCTCTCCCCACTTTCCTTCTGCCCCCACAAGTAAAAGTTCCTTGAGAACCGATGAACAGTGACCGTGTCGTGACTGTGTTGGACATTCTCTGGCGAGGGTCCGACAAATGGTGCCGTGACTCGGATAGTCGGACCGGTCACTGGAAGCAGGAAAGAAAAAACTAGAATGTGTGGAAAACACGGGCATCTAGGCGGTAAAGTCTAGGGTTGGTACCGCGGAAAAAAATTAGAACATGTGGAAAACACGGGCATCTAGGCGGTAAAGTCTAGGGTTGGTACCGCGGAAAAAAATTAGAACGTGTGGAAAACACGGGCATCTGGGCGGTAAAGTCTAGGGTTGGTACCGGGAAAAAGGATCCCTTGACAACCAAGTTGTCTTTTAAAAAAAGCGGGGACGTCCGTGAAAGCAGCCGCTGTAAGGCAGTGAGTTAGGACAGGAACAATGGCGTGGGGTCGGCAGAGAAATCGCCTGAAGTTCTTAGGCTATGGCCACTGATCGAGCAAGCTCTCCGTAATGACTCGGAGGAAATAGCAGCCCTCTTAGATGAAGGGGCTGATTTACTAGAGGAGACGCAGAGAGAATCTCCATCTGGGAGCCTAGACGGAGACAAAGAGGACGGAGACAAAGAGGACAGAGACAGAGGACCAACATGGGTCGGGACAGAGATAGGGAGGATGAGAGACCCCTTCCTTCTACACCCCCCTACTCGAACCAAGACTCTCCCCGCTCCGGAGGACCCCTCCACAAGAGAGACAAAAAGCGGGGGCTTCTCCCCGGAACCTCCTCGAGAAAAACGGACAGGAGGATGAGGCACTCGCCCTAAGTGGGAAGAATATCACCACATAAATCAGGCTTTCCCGGTGATAGTGGACGCGCAGGGCAACCGGGGATGGACACCCCCGGACCATAAATTGAAGGAATTACAACATATGGACCGCATGCTAACTTTACTAAAGCGGTCCTAGATAACATAGGCACCAATGGACTAGTCCCAGAGGACTGGAGAAACCTAGCTAAGGCAGTGCTTGGTGGGGGAGACTTCCTCTTCTGGTTCGCGGCTTAGAGAGCTCGCGAGGGCTCAGGCCCATGCTAACGCTAGGAACGGTCAGCCAGCCTGGAACGAGGATATGCTAAATGGGGGAGGTCGAACAGGCCCAGGCTGGTTGCCCTAATGAGGTTTTGATGCAAGTGAGAGAACTAGCCTGGAGGGCATGGAAGGCCATTCCAAGGAACGGGCTAGGACGAAAATGTTTCAAGTGTGGAAAAGGTCACATGAAAAGGGAATGTACAGAACGGAGACAATAGGACGCCAACCAGGACTGTGTCCTCGATGCGGTAAAGGCAACCATTGGGCAAATGAGTGCTATTCCCAGCCAGATAAGGCAGGCAATCCGCTTCTGTCGCCCACCAGATTAAGTGGCCAGAATAGTACATTCCAAAAAAACGAGTGGCGGGCCCCCACACCCAGGGGCCCGAAAACTCAATAGCGTTTACCGCACAGAGCTGCGAGCCACCAACTATTTAGTATTAACACCTCAAATGGGAATCCAGGCAATAGAGGTGTAACCTCGGGAGCCCATGGATGATATCCACGGTTTAGGCGTTACTATAGGAAGGGCTACAAATTCATTAACGGGGCTTATTCAGTTGCCTTGCTCACAGCTCAAAGTAATGTTCCAATCTACGAAGGAGATAGTGCAGCTGTTGCCATTGCAGCCCGTTGCTCAGCTGCTAATAATCAGCCCTGTAAAGGATACTAGAGGTAATCAAGGAAAGCATTTTACAGCCCTCACTATGACTCTTGGCGAGCGCCCACTATGGACTCTTATTATCAAAGAGAAGGCAATCAAGGGGCTGTTAGATACGGGCGCAGATGTTAGTATTATCTCCAAACAAGACTGGCCTCCTTCATGGCCCCTCCAGGAAGGAGATAACACCTTGGTAGGATTAGGCACCGCTGTTGCCCCATCTCGAAGCGCGCAAGTGCTAGACTGGAAAGATCAAGAAGGCACCACAGGCAAAGTACCACCTTACATGTGTGCTATCCCTGTAACTTTATAGGAGAGGGATGTCTTAGAGCAACTTCATTTGCAGACCTGTTGGCAGCTGTGAGAGAAGACACCCTAGAAAGAGCATTTACCATGCTAACCTCATGCTTGCAGACGGCGGGGTTACAAATTGCACCAGAAAAGATTTAAAAGGGCACCGTGGTCCAGTACCTAGGACTAAGGTTAACACCAACTACTGTGGCTTCTTTAGATTTTGTCACATCCACCACAGGACTTAAAACCTT
The DNA here is from genome assembly GCF_033115175.1 of Lepus europaeus. Lineage (NCBI taxonomy): Eukaryota > Metazoa > Chordata > Mammalia > Lagomorpha > Leporidae > Lepus > Lepus europaeus. The sequence continues at coordinate 11,037,252 of NC_084847.1, forward strand.
AAATGACTTAGAAAAATTATATGGTAATTTAAACTGGATACGGCCTTATTGTAAACTAACCACTGATGAAATGCGCCCATTGTTTAACATTTTGGAAGGCGATTCGCAGCTCGCCTCACCTCGTATAGCTGCAGTCTTACAGAAGGTTGAAGAACGCCTTAAAAACACGCAGGTGCAAAGACGCCAGAGCTGTTTGCACGTGTCAGTGGACACGTTCTCTGGAATTGTCAGCCACGGCTCTAAACAAAGAAGGAACTCAACAGGTTATTCATCACTGTCTACAGTCCTTTGCCACTTGGGGGTGCCCAAAATTATTAAAACAGATAATGAGCTAGCGTACACTTCGGCCCGTTTTGTTACATTCTTAAAAGAATTCGGCATAAAGCACGTTACAGGTGTGCCCTACAATCTCCAAGGGCAGGCAATAATTGAACAGACTCACCTGTACTTAAAAATTTTAATAAAAAGGCGGAATAGGCGAATATGCAGTAGCTAATTGCGATGCATTGGCTATAGCTCTATATACTGTAAGTTTTTTGAATAGGAAAGTGTGGCAAAACTCCTGAGTTCATGGTGTTTAGTGATGTATTTGCAGTATTGTTTGAAGAATTGTTTTGTCTTAAGGAAAAAGATGTTGCACGTGATTTGTACTGCAGCAAATCAGCAAAGTGACCTGAGTTGGATATATTTGAAGGTATTTTGAAAGTTACGTTCAAGGCTAAAACCCAAGCTTTGTGTAATGTAAATGTTTTTGTATCAGTTTTTTCCTTTGTAAATGGCATTAACATTGTTACTTGAGGTCTTGCTTAATCACTTTTGTTGTCCTGAGGACTTGAAATTCAATTTCCTTACATTTTTCATACAAAATCATAAATATCTGTAGTGGTCCGACAGGCTATGCTTGCTATGTATCGCTCTGACCCTCAGCAACAGATATGGGCGGGCCGGCGCAGCCACCGCTGCCGGTGGTCGACGCCGCGGCCCCTCCTCCTCTCTTCTCTCCCCACTTTCCTTCTGCCCCCACAAGTGAAAGTTCCTTGAGAACCGAGAAAGGGTGACCGTGTCGTGACTGTGTTGGACCTTCGCTGGCGAGGGTCCGACAAATAATGACAACATCACTGTAACTTTATTCGGCACAATAATACCAAGACCATCATCGGTTCAAGGTATGAAAATATGCCCTACACCCATGTGCTTTTTGCGCATCTCCCAATTTCTTAGCCATGATAATGCTGTAGTACGTGCATGGGTGACACTGCCGAGATATCTTCTCTTGAGAAGACTCGGAGATGGTGAAGAACTTGCTCAAGATGACACATGTGGGAATGTGACTCAAGATTTACTGGGATCCACCGTACTTCCAGATCCATCAAATTATCATTCTCGAGGTGATAAGTATTCCTTTAAACGTGGCATGGAGGTGGGGGGAATTCAAGCACTCAACTGAACTCTGCATGGGTGACAGAGTGAATGCAGGGACACATCCATCCAGACGGCTTGCACAAGTGGAGGTCTTTCCCACAAGGGGTCTACAGACCTGGCTGTTCTGCTTGGTGACACAGACCTGAAGTCGGCTAAATAAACTCGAGCATCAAAGACAGGAAAGATGATTCTTGCAAACAGCCATTGCCTCAAACCCTTGCAGCCTGCAGGCTTGCTGTGTAGGTAATGGTTCTCTCTGCCTCCTGAAGTTCCCAGCCACCAACCCTAGGAAGAGCCAGGAGCCCAGGCAAGATCAGCCTTCTCTCGTGCTGTGGCCTGCCCCTGGGCTCCTAAGGATTTGGTTTGCCCAGGATCCCTGCCTTCTTCCTCTCTCTTGGTACTCTTCATGAGGGTTCTACAAGACCCACCCTGACACTCTCAGTCACAGGTTATCTGCATTGGCCAGTCAGTAGCCCATTCAACAGGCCACAGTGGTTAGTTCAGGGAAGCCCATGTGACAAGGTGAGCCAGATTCCTGGTTGGGACTTCTAATGTGGACGTGGGAGAGATGACTTCTTGCCAATCTGGTAGAAAGCATATTGGGAGCCTGAATTGGAGGTGTAGCAAGAAGTCCCAGGGCACACCACAGTCACTCATTTGGCCTCTCTTGCTGGACTCGGACTTCTCACTGGGCACTGATAGCTGAAGTCCTTGCCCACGCCCTGTGTGTCCGGGCAGAATGTAAGGTCCTTTGTGTGGAACCCTGCCTTCCTGAGACGATGCCTTTTGCTCCCAAGTGCTGTGCTCTGCTCTCTGGACTGCCTGGGTGCATGCTTACTGTTCACAAATATGACAGGGATGGGGGAGGAGGAAGAGGAAATGACAAAACAGCAAGCGTATTCTCCACAGAGCTGACTGTCAAAGCCCACACCGACCTCCTTAGAAACCCTTGAAATCTAGCCGTTGTGGTCAGGCAGGGGCAGCCACAGCAGTTACGTCGCCTCTTGGGACACCTGCGTGCCATGGTGGAGTGCCTGGGTTTGAGTCCTGTCTCCACTCCCAGTTACGGCTTCATGTTGAATGTGCACCCTGGGAGCCAGCAGGCGATGGATCAAGCGCTGGATCTCTGCCACTCATGGGGCATCCAGGTTAAGTTCGGGCTCCCGGCCTCAGCCCATCCTTGGCTGTTATGCACATCTGTGGAGTGAACCTCTAGATATCTTTCTCGCTCCCTTCCCCCTTCAAACAACATTTTTTTTTAAAGAGGCAGAGAGAAGTTTTCCATCCAATGGTTCACTCCCCAGATGGCTGCAACAGCCAGAGCTGTGCCGATCTGAAGCCAGGAGCCAGGAGCTTCTTCTGGGTCTCCCACATGGGTGCAGGGGCCCAAGGACTTGGGCCGTCTTCTGCTGCTTTCCCAGGCCATAGCAGAGAGCTGAATTGGAAGAGGAGCAGCAGGGGCTAAAACCGGCGCCCATGTGGGATGCCGGCACTTCAAGCCAGGGTGTTAACCCACTGTGCCACAGCGCCAGCCCCGAAACATTTCAATATTAATGATAACATGTTGCTCTTTATGGATCTAGGCATTCAACACTCTCCATAGCATTGTAGTTGATAACATTTTCTTGCATGGAGATTGTCTTGTTGGCTCACCTATAGGTTAAGTACTTGTGTTTCTGCTGTCTGTAGACTATGCCACCTCAGATACAATGGGCTCTGGACTCAAGTCCACCTGAGTGGTAATCCTGTCTCCATCTCTGACTGCACCTGCTTGACTTTGAGGAACTGTATCAAAGTCTGAGGAGACCCAAGTACGAGGGGCTGGCGTTATAACGAGGTGGATTAATCTGCCACCCATGATGCCAGTATCCCATACGGGTGCTGGTTTGAGTCTGGCTTTTCCACTTCCTAATCCAGCTCCCTGCTAATAAGCCTAGGAAAATGGCCCAAATGCTTGGATTCCTGCTACCTGCATAGAACCCTGGGATGGAGTTTAAGGCTCCTGTCTTTGGCCTGGCCATTGTAACTAATTGAAAAGTGAACTCGGCCTACACGAGATTTTTTTGTCTACCCCCACACCCTCTGCCTCTGAATTTTTTTCAAATGTGCAAGCTGCATAACTTGTAGGGCCTTGAATAAGTGAAGTTACTGGTGCATGGAGTGGCTTCAATAAATGGCTGCTGTCACAGCCTGTTATGCACCTCATGTGACACCTGATGTCATTGGGTGACTGGATATCATGGTCATCCTACCCCTTTGTAGGCCAAAGCATGAAAAACACATGTTCCTGTGTTAGGAGTATCAAGTACAACAGTAGCAGTGGATGCTTAATAGGAATGAGTGGATGAATGAATGCCCTAGGAGCCCACTCCGCCACAGGCCATAGATGGTGTGTATAGGGCAGGTCAACCGCAGGAGAACAGAGGACCCGTGGGAACTACATGGAGTCTAGAAGTGAGAGGGGCAAAATCCCAAGAGGCGAGAACTGCGGGAAATACAGACCAGGGCTGCGAGTCAAGATCTCGGCCGTGATCTGATCTGGGCAAGAAGCTGCGAATCGTTCTGAATCGCCATACTAGAGGGCTTGGAAGGACTCCTTTGCGGGGAGGGTGAGAGTGGCGGATTAATGCTGAACTGTGGGGCTGGTGGTTAGGAACCACCGTAGGGGCTTCTGAGGCTGTTACTACTCACAAAAGGCAAGAGCAGAGGTAGAGGACGGATCCTGAGGAAATGCGAGCAAGTTGAGGCTTGGGTAGGGCTCGGGAATAAAGGGTGTGGTTCTGAAAGGATAAGAACTGAGAATCGGGGTGAATGACAACACTCAGGACAGCTAAGTGTCGCTGTCAGTCCAGTGGAAGCAGAGAAGCCGATGGAATTGCCGTTACCTTCAAAGCTTCTATAGGCCCAGAGGAACAAAGTCAGAATGACGGGCTGGGGACTTGGGCTCCTACTCCTTGCATGGTGTTTAGGAGACCTCGTTCCCCTCCTCGGGTAAGAATTATTCTGAGAAGTGCTGGCATCTCAGTAGGTGAGAGGCAGGCATTTGGCCTAGGGATGACGACCTCCACGCCCCGTGTCAGAGTTAACCCAAGTTTGGGTTCCCGGCTGTGGCTCCTGACTCCAGCTTCTGCAGACCGCGTAGCAATGGCGCAGGTCACTGGCTTCCTGTCAGCTAGGTGACAGGTCTGGTTTGAGTTGCCATTTCCTGGCTTTGGCTCTGAGCTTCATCTGGGCCCAGCTGTGACGGGCATTTGAGGAGGCAACCAGCAGATAAGAGCTCTTGTTCTCTCATTAAAAACCCAATTAAGTGGACTTAATGAACAACACATTCATCAGAACTCACTGTACTCCTTACAAGGATCAACTCTTCTAATCATCCCTTATATCTTGCATTAAGGACTTCTACTGTGCCCATTTCACAGAATAGAAACTGAGGCTCAAACACTAGAGGGAGGGTCTGCTGCAGACAACACAGCTAGCAGGTGGGAGGGAGAATCTATCCAAATCCTATTTTACTATAACCAAGGTTACAGCAATATCAGAGGCGGTGTGACCCACTCCGGACAACCTGCAAACCTTCCATCTCTGAACTTGAGAGAAGATGAGGACCATGACCCAGTGGTCACGTTTCCTGGTTAAGTCCTAGCATCCACCTCTGACATGCCTTCTGATCACTAAGATTGTGCACAGGACTTCTTGAGAAATCGTCAAATGTTCGAGTTGCTGGTTGTTTTTATAGCTCACATTCTACTGAGGGAAGATGGATGGTAAGTATGAACGTGGACAACAAATGGGAAGATTGTGTTTAGTGAGAAAGGCTTGGTAGAGAGTTACCTAAAACAGATACGCTAGGAGGTAACATAAGAGGGTGTTTATCTTTGAGTCGCCTCCTGAGATAAAGGGCAGGAACTCACATGGTATGCCACCTGCAAGCTGGGGGACCAGGAAAGCTGCCAGTCCTTCAGTTCACGTGCAAAGACCTGAGACCTAGGAGTGCTGGGATTCAAGGGCAAGAGTAGATTGAATGCCCAACTCACGATAAGAGGGAATTGACCCCTTCTGCCTTGTTCTGTTGAGGCCTTTGATGGATTGGATAATGTCCTTCCCACTGATGTAGGTGGGGGATCATCTTCACGCAGCTTTCTGATTCAAATTCTAAGCTGCTCTTTTTAAATATTTATTTTCAAGTCAGTTACACAGGGGAGAGGCAGAGAGAGGTCTTCCATCCGATGGTTCACTCCCCAGTTGGCTGCAATGGCCAGAGCCAGGGGCTTCTTCCAGATCTCCCATGTGGGTGCAGGGGCTCAAGGACTTGGGCCATCTTCTACTGCTTTCCCAGGCCACAGCAGAGAGCTGAACCGGAAATAGAGCAGCCAGGTCTCGAAACGGTGCCTATATGGGATGCTGGTGCTTCAGGCCAGGGTGTTAACCTGCTGTGCCACAGCGCTGGCTCTCGTAAACTGCTCTTAAACTCCTGCAGACGCACCCTGAAACGGTGCCCTCCACTTGACTAAGCACCCATCCAAGTGACCAGCCAGGATGTGGCTAAGGTGTGGGGCCTATGTTAGAAGCACATACAAGGAGGGGTTAACTTTGGAACTGAACTTGCTGACAAGTAGTACTGAACCATGGGAAGATCTGGAAGATTCCCCCAAGAAGGAAGATTGAGTCGGAGCTCCTGAAGCAGGACAGAGCTTGGAAGCACAGCAGGGAGGCAGGAAGGGGACTGGGACAGGAAGGGGACGGATGAAGCCCTCACGTGTCCACTAGAAGACCTTAACCTCCACGGAGACCTCACCTTGTTCACGTTACTATCTGCAGCCCTAGCAACTCCTTCCCTAGGCCTCAGTTTCCTCATTCAAGCAACCCAGTTCAACTGGCTGGTGCAAACATCCTGCAACTTGAATTTTCTGAAATCGTAGAGTACACTGGCTTCTCTGAGCAACAGCAAAATGAGCGCGTCATTTTTTAAAACTGTCCAAATGGCAACTCTTTTTTTTTTTTCTTTTTTTGACAGGCAGAGTGGATAGTGAGAGAGAGAGACAGAGAAAGGTCTTTCTTTTTGCCGTTGGTTCACCCTCCAATGGCCACCGCGGCTGGCGCATCGTGCTGATCCGAAGCCAGGAGCCAGGCGCTTCTCCTGGTCTCCCATGCGGGTGCAGGGCCCAAGCACTTGGGCCATCCTCCACTGCCTTCCCGGGCCATAGCAGAGAGCTGGCCTGGAAGAGGGGCAACCGGGACAGAATCCGGTGCCCCAACCGGGACTAGAACCCAGTGTGCCGGTGCTGCAAGGCAGAGGATTAGCCTGTTAAGCCACAGCACCGGCCCCAAATGGCAACTCTTGACCATGGATCAGCAAACACGTAGCTCAGCCAGCGATTTCCAGCATCTTCTCTAGGATGTGCAGTTGATCACAATGTAAACAAAGCAATACTCTCTGGGTGAGAGTCCGGCCCGTCTGACTCCCGGCTCTTCTGAGAATGACCGGTGCACAAGGAGCATTTAAAGAGAGCACCCTTGTTACTTTATAAACGCTGCTTAATATCAGAAGATGCCCAGGCCGGCGCCGTGGCTCACTAGGCTAATCCTCCACCTGCGGCGCTGGCACCCCGGGTTCTAGTCCCGGTCGGGGCGCCAGATTCTGTCCTGGTTGCTCCTCTTCCAGTCCAGCTCTCTGCTGTGGCCCGGGAAGGCAGTGGAGGATGGCCCAGGTCCTTGGGCCCTGCACCTGCATGGGAGACCAGGGGGAAGCACCTGGCTCCTGGCTTCGGATTGGCACAGTGTGCCAGCCATAGCAGCCATTTGGGGGATGAACCAATGGAAGGAAGACCTTTCTCTCTGTCTCACTGTCTAAATCTACCTGTCAAAAAAATCAGAAGGTGCCCAGTGAAAGGGTAAGAAGGCACTACTTGGGGAGCAACTTTCCACCCCTCTGAGTGCACGTGTTTATTCCCCCGGTTGACTTGCACGTACCACGTTCAGTCCAAGTAGCGATGTCACCAGAGAAAAGCACCATGGAAGCCATGGAGTTCTTAACACAAGAAAGAATTCATGCATGTGAGTGAAGTAATGAGGTTCTGTTGGACAGGGCATCTGACAATGGAAGGGGCAGATACAGTGCCCAGTTAGTTACTCAGACTAGGGGAGAGCGAGGTGACATGGTTGAATATACCTGGGCAGGCAGCAGAGAGCAGAGGGCTGAGCGTGCCCAGTCTTGGTTTAGACTGGGGCTTAGAAAGGAAAAGAGGGGGCCAGACTTCTCCTCCCCCTCCTCCTCTATGACAAAGGGTTTGTGAAGGGGAAATGAGCGAATTCCTTCCCCAGTTTGCAGGTGCCAAGCAGAGGGGAGCATCCGTGAAGGTCTTATTGTTGTCAGGTTGGGTAACCCATTTGGTCCTGAGGAGAGAATTCTGGGAGCTTTCCTTGGGAAGGGCTGGGTCCCCCTGGAAGCTTATTGAGGTCTGAGCAGGGCTTTGAAGTGCAAGATGCTAGGCTCTTGGGGCTTCTTCAAGTAGTTGCTGGTCTTCATGCCCTTCTCACACACACACACACACAGGCTAATTTCTGAGTTCCTACCTAACAGTGACAGGGGCAAAGATTAAAAATTCACGGAAAACTTGTGCTCGTTAGTCCACCAACATGCACACATACACTCATATACCCTTATGAGCACACAAGGATGTTGCCAGCGGTCTTGTGTCTCATCTACCATACGCACAAGCTCCAACACGAGCTTATGTTCCCAACCTCCAGCACATTCACGTGTGCCTGTAAATACATGTGTTCATGACTCCTGTCACTCAAATAATACCTTAAGCAAATCTGTATACACTTACGTATCGAAACACAATTAAAGCTGTACATGTGCACGTACATCAAACTTGTAAGTTACAGCTTACACACATGGACTTTAAGTCCTGATACATATATAAAAGGGTACTAAAATAGTGTAGAAAACTGGAATTAAAAGAACTTTGGTACAGAAAAGCGTGAAAGTTAAATATTTCCGTAACACACAATTTCCTGTATGAAGACCTAGGATGTGGGCTCCCATATACTGAGGGCACACAGTACAGCTGTGAGCACATGCGTGGATATACTGGGGCATACAAGCGCATAGAAGCAGTCACTACCAACTACCCGCCCCCCACACAGCATTCAGACACACGCTGAGGGGCTTCCTGCTGTGGTCGTGAACAATCAGGTCAAAAGAAATAGAATCCTTAACAGAGCCGGGGATGCATTTGGCTTCTACTTTGTTTTTGCTGCTACGGAAAGAGCAATCAGTTGTAGAGGAATGAGTGAAGTCGGAAAATGAGATGCAGGCTCCTTGGGAACGAGAGAGCTAGTATTCACTTCTGTAAAGAAACAGGTCGGGGGAGCTGGGCTCCACAGGGAGCTGGCTTCTCTGGAAATTCATGAAATCCTCACCAGAGGGAGTCTCCGGGGCTGCTCCTTGCAATCCACAGGTTAGCATTGACACGCTTGGCTTAGGACGGCTTCTGCACTCGGGAGAGAAGCCGTCCCACCTGTGTCCCCCTTGCAGGCTTAAGCATCAGCCCAGGTGGGACCAGCAAGGGTCCTGCGGTTTCAGAAGCAACAAGTGCCAGATATGGTGGTGACCGCACTGTTCTATGGTGCCCAGCCTTGTGCCAAGGGCTTTTGCTGCCTTAATGGCTTTCACACCTGCAGCAACCCTGGGGTGGGGGGTGGGGTAAATGTCTTTCAGTTGAGCAAAGTGAAGATAAGAGCAGAGATCGCTGGACCAAGGTCATGACTGATGGGCCTAGGTTGGCTGTGGAAACATTGGCTCCAGGGGTGGGAGAGCCTGGGGTGTTGAAGAACAGGATCTTTCGAAGCCTTACTTTGGTTTTGCTCTCTTAAAAACAAACCTTCAATCTACTTCACAAGACCAGTCTGGCTCGCTCTTGGCTTCTGACAGTTGGCCACTGTCCCAAGGGAACAATTCTTGGGGAGGAGCAGAAGTCACAAAAGCCACACAAGGGACAGATGTTGACCAAGTTCAGGCTGCTGACTGGGGTGGAGTTGTTCCAACTTAGGCACGATGGGTATTCTGGGCCGGATGATCCTTTGTGGTGGGAGATAATCAGCTGAGTCTCTGATCTCAACATGTGAGGTGCCACTAGCACCCTTCCATAGACCAAAAACGCCTTCAGACAAGGCCAGACGGCCCCTGGGGAACAAAGTCATCCCTCAAGGGTCAAGACCCATGAGACTAGAGCTTTCCTGAACAGCCATGTACCAGGCTTTGAATAATAGGCTTAATTCCTTTGGTTTTTCACAACAGCTCCACAAAGTAGGTACTTACAATATTCCTGTTCCTTATAAGGAAACTGAGGCCCAAAAAAAAATACACTTGAATAAGGGTAGTTACTCCTCCATTGTCTAAAATTTCAAGTAACAACTGCTTCTGAGCACTGTCCCTGACGTTACGCGACTCATTCTAAATGTCTGTGGAAGATCCCAGTAACATCGCCATCTTGCAGGTTTTCAGAACAGAGGTCACCAGGCAAAAGGTAGACCAAGGATTCAAACTTGTGTCTGGCTGACTGGTGGCCCCAGTGTTCACCAGGTCTGAATGATCACTGCCACCATAGAAGAAAAGAAACTTCTAGACTTGGGGACCAGTGCTTTGGCACAGGGAGTAAAGCCATCACCTGCAGTGCCGGCATCCCATGTGGGTGCCAGTTCAAGACCTGGCTGTTCTACTTCCCATCCAGCTCTCTGCTGTGGCCTGGGAAAGCAGTAGAAGATGGTCCTAAGTCCTTGGGCCCCTGCACCCACATGGGAGACATGGAAGAGGCTCCTGGCTTCAGATCAGCACAGATCCTATTGTTGCAGCCAGTTGGGGAGTGAACCAGCAGATGGAAGACCTCTCTCTCTGCTTCTCCTTCACTCTGTATAACTGACTTTCTAATTACTCTTAAAAAGAAACTTCTAGACTTTAGGTTTCATGTGAGCATTTCCTGGCTGTGTGTGCGTGCACACACATGAATAAACTTCAAAATGTTCATAATTGAACCAAAAAACTAGTTTCAGCGGAACAGAAGCTTGTACGTAATGAGACCCATGCATATACAGACAACTGTGTAGCTGAGCTGCAAAGCACGTGTCTTGAGGCTTTGCTGTTGACTTACCTATTGTTGGCCAGTGAGTCACCATTACATTTGTCACCCTGTGCCTTAGTGCCAATTACCTCCCTTACACAGCCGGTTTTCCACTACGCTAGGGCCTCTGAAATCTTCCAGCTGGGGATGCCCAGAGCTCAGAATGCAAACCAGATGAGGACGCTCATCTCATTGTGACACAAAAGTGAGTCAGGGCTGTGAAGGATTAAGAACAAAATCCGATTAAAAACCAAGCAGGCACCAGATCCTCTAAAATGGTTTGAAACTGCAGCTTGCAATGTTCAGGGGAACACTTATTCCACCTTTCAGAAAGTAAACAACCAACATCGACCTGCCTTTGCTGTTAGTAGTGAAAGCCCAATTTGGGGCTCGGTATTGTCTGCCTCTTGCATACACTGCCCACCCTCTCCAGCAGGGGTGGGCTCTGATCTGCCTGAACCAATCCGCCTAGACCGGAAGCCACTCTGATTCATTAGGGGAATCTGATACCATTTGAGCCAATGAGCTGAGAGGCTCACTTGCAAGAGGAGGGGAAAAAAAACTCTTGTGCAGGATAGCTAAAAGAGGACAAGGAAGCATCTGGATCATGAGGGGAGGAACTCTTGAGATAAAAAGATGATGGTAGGGAGGAGAATGGAAAACAGGGTTCCTGGATCAAGTTCCACATGAAGGGGCAGGTGTTTGGCCCAGTAGTCAAGATGCCAGGCTGACACCCAGGTCCTGTAACTGAGTGCGTGGGTTCCATGCCCAGGTCCAACTCTCTGCTCCTGCTGACATAGACCCTGGGAAGTGGTGGTTGCTCAAGTAGTTGTGTCCCTGCTACCCACGTGGGGGAGCTGGATGGAGCTCCCAGCTCTAAGGGACCGCTGTAGGCAATTGGAGAGTGAAGCAACTACTTTTCTGTTGCTTTTAAAAACCTGAGTTGAAGCCAGACACCCCCACCCCCTTATGGAATAGTCACCTACTGGAGTCGATAGTTGCTTGAACAGCAAAAGGAGTTCAAAGTTGAGTTTTCTATTAACTCGAGCATCAGGTTTCTGTTGTAAACTTAGTATTGGCTGAAATAGTTTCTTATGTACTGTTAGCACGTGAGGAATTGGGGGAAGGAGGAGAGGCAAGCTTTTAAGATACTCCGCCAGGAACTTGACAGGCATCACTCTCCATCCTCGAACAACCCCAAATGGCTTGATAAACTTGTGGCCATCTTACAGGAAGGAAACTGAGGCTTGGGAAGCTGAAGACGCTTGCTAAGGACTTGCTATTGGTAACCAGTGCAGCCAAGGTGTTTGAATCTCTGATTCTGAGCAGGTGTTTATTAAACCACCCAGCCTCACCCAAGTTCCATGGACAGATTCTCAGTTCCTCACAGAGAATGGAGGTTGAACAACGAGAGAGTAAGTAGTGGAGCCCAAACCCTATCCTCCTGCTTCTAGAAATCTCCTTGACCTGTTCAGCTCTCACTGAAAGTACTTCAGACATTCTCTAAATGGCATTGGTGACTTGTGGGCACAGCCGTCGAAAAGCCTGAGCTTGACCTTATCCTACCACCACCACTGCCAGCCTGGGAGAAGTTGCCTGCATGAACAGATGGGTACACAGAAGGTCCAGATTCCAGCTGCTCTTCCCCAAACGTCCACCTTTGCACCACCACGTGGTACAAAACACACTAGCACAGAGGATGAGGTGGGTGTGCTCTTTAGCTTCTTCTGGAAGAATTCATGTTGCCCTTACCTTCGTCCCATAGCTTGGCCAATGGACAGCCTCCATGAATGTGCACATGGGCCACAGCTTATTGGCTTCAAGTACCCTAGTTAGAATAAATCCATGGGGAAAAAATATCATTGACACTGGAATTCTCAAATTTGTTTCCCTAGTCCCCAGGTTGAATGGAAGAGAAAACCTGTGAATTCTCAGATAAGCTTAAAGGAACTTGATGTGGGGAGTGGGAGGAGGTTACTGTAGGTTTCAAGAATACTCCTAAATCTTCAATTCTGATAAGTTCTGCTTTGTGCTTAAAAATCTCTTAAGGTCTTATTTTATTTAAATGTAGATTGAGAGGAGAGACAAGGGTCGTCTTCTGCTTCATTCCCCCAATGACTGCAGTGGTTGGGCAAGACCAGGCTGAAGCCGGGAGTCTGCAGGTTCATCAGGGTTTCCCATGTGGGTGGCAGGGACCCAGGCACTTGGGCCATCTCTGGAGCTTTCCCAGGTATACTAGCAGGGCCTATCTGGATCGCAAGCAAAGCAGCTGGGATTTGAGCCAGTGTTGTGATACAGGATGCCAGTATAGCAGGTGGCAGCTTAACCCGCTGTGCCACTGACCCAAATATTGGAGGGTTAATGAAGAAAAATTGACTTTTTTCAAGGCAATTTGAAATGGCAACGCAAAGGTTGTCTCAATCTCCTGCATGAAGTCAATCATTCATTCATTGTTTGAGTATTTTATGCATGAAGTAGGCTACTATGCACAGAAACGGTCTTGCAGCGATTTATGGCATTTACAGATAACCTGGACCTTTTGTGAATCGGGGAGGCTGTAGTCTTGTTTAAAACGTAGGCTGTAGAATGAGAACATTAATTCAAAAAATGACTGCACTTAGCACATGTTGCCAAATAGGTGGTTTGCTATTGAGCTTCAATTCCACATCTATTAAACCAGACTAGTAAAATTCCTCTAGGGCTGTCGTGAATATTCAATGAACAAATAATGCATATGCATTGTTAGTACAAGGCTTGCTCATAACAATCGCTGAATAAACTTGGGCTATCGCCCTAGAATGTTCTGCCTGTACAAGACTTGTGGAGCCTTAGGCTTGGCCTGGGATTAGCCATTAGTCCCATCTCTCAAATCTTTCTAAAATAATGAATAAAGCAGTAGCTCCCGCAGAGGTTACCTTTAAAAAATTGGAGGGGGGCCAGTGCTGTGGTGCACGAGCATCCCATATGGGAGTCGGTTCAATTCCTGGCTGTTCCACTCCTGATCCAGCTCTCTGCTATGGTCTGGGAAAGCAGTGGAAAATGGCCCAAGCACTTGGATCTCTGCCATCCAGTCTCCAGGGAGGAGACCCAGAAGAAGCTCTTGGCTTCAGCCTGACCCAGTCCTAGTTATTGTCATCATTTGGGAAGTAAACTCTGCCTCTCAAATCTCTTTTAAAAAATCCTTCTACCCAAATCTAGAGTATCTGGTAGTTTTGATAAACACTAGGAAAACAAAGGAAAATGAGGGTTGAGTGACAAACAATTCTGAATGCACAGGAAGTCAATTGGTATAAAAGTAAGCAAGAGAACTGACTACCTTGTATGCTTGTGTTAGACAATCCAAGACAAGCTGAGCCATCTACCAAAATGACTGTTGGCCTAGAGTCAGCTCCCCAGCCCAAAACCACTCAAGGCGGGGTTGGTGCTGTGGTGCAGCGGGTTAACGCCCTGGTCTGAAGCGCTGGCATCCCATATGGGTGCTGGTTCGAGACCTGGTTGCTCCACTTCCAATCCAGCTCTCAGCTATCGCCTGAGAAAGCAGTAGAAGATGGCCCAAGTTCTTGGGCCTCTGCACCCGTGTGGGAGACCCAAAGGAAGCTCCTGGCTTCAGATCGACGCAGCTCTGGCCGTTGCAATCAATTGGAGTGAACCAGCAGATGGAAGACCTCTCTTTCTGCCTCTCCACTTTCTGTGTAACTCTGACTTTCAAATAAACCTTTAAAAAAAAAAAAAAAAGCTGCTCAGAAACATGTGATCCATTTGTCACAAGGCTGCGTAGTAGGCTGACACTCCACTGCTATTTCCATATCCTTTTCTGTATTTAGCTGACTACACCAGTGCTACTTTGGTAAATGAAGGGACAGGGTACGTTGTCCTTAGGGGTAAAAATAATTGCACACTTCTTCGCCTCCCAGTGCACTTCAGCCTGCGGAAGTAGGAGTTGGGAACCAAGCCTACCTAGGTCCAGTTTCTCGCTCTGCATCTGAGATCTGTGTGCTCGGTGATAAATACCAGCACTTCTGGTGCCATTTCCCCATTGGTACAGAGAACAAGGAGCATGGATGACCTCCTGAGACTGTTGGGAGTTGGCCAAGATGAGCTGTGCAGAGCCCTGGGCCAAACCAGACAAGGTCGGAACCCTTCATCCTCCCTCGGACTCAACATGTCACATGTCAACACCTGTAACTAAAGGAGTCGTGACCTAGGTGTCTTTCATCATTGCCTGTTGAACCTCCCTGCGCCTTAGTAAAAGGCCTTAGCCAAAGTCCCATAACTAGCAGGCATCAGGGTGGGGCTGTGACTACTGACCCTCAAGTTCATGCCTTAATCAGTTCATCATTCCACGTGTCATATAAGTGATGAGTAGCTGTCTATACGTCTTGACACTCCGTGCTGTATCCTCAGCACTTAATGTGGGTCATATAACTCACTAAGTGAAGAATGATTGCATGAACTGGGTATGTACCCAACACACTCCTCCTCCCCCTTTGCGGTATCTAAGGAGCTGGTAGAACTTGAACTTGCATCTCTGGCCTTCTCGGTGAATCTTGGATTTTCACAACAGCTGTTGAAGTTGTGTGTAATCATGATTCGGTCCTGAAGACACATGCAGATAATTGGACCAAAACGACGGCCTACATATCTCGCTGTAAGGGATGTTTTGGGAAATGGACCTGGCTGGCATTCCAACCTGATGCCTGTGTGCAGCCACACAGAAGCCCAGTCTGCCGAGGAGTGGGACAGCTTAGTGCTGGGGCCGAAATGACTAGGACAGACCCGTGGCCAGGCTGCCGTGTAACAAGATGAATCTGGGGGCAGAGAGGGTGGTTATTAATGGGACCAGAAGGCCTCTCCAGGCACCATTTCCCTGATGAGAGCAGAATCGTGGGTTATTTATAGCCACTTCACAGGAGGGACATGGCACCGGGCATCGGAGGAGAGAACCATGCCAAGGTGTGTGCTAATGGAACTTTGAGGATAATTTACTGCTCAAGTTCAAGGACTTTTGCAACAAGAGCTTCTCAAACTCCAGCGGCCCCTGCTTGGTGGAGGAGGCTAATGGTGACGGTACAGATCCACTGTTCAACACTCGTCTTCGGCTCTCGCCTCTATCACCACAGCATCCTCCTAATGGGTCTTCTCCCTTCCTCTTCCTGGTCTTGGGTCCATCTGTTCTCCACGCAGAAGCCACGGGGATCTCATTAAAACAAACAGATCATGACTCTGCTCGATCACATTCTGACAGTGCTCCAGTTTGCGCAGCAGAAACTGAAGTCCTTGCAGGAACCCACGAAGCCCTGTGGGGCATGGCTCCTGCTGCTCTCTCCTGCTCCTGTCCTCCCACTGTGACCCTGCTCACTCCCGTCCAGACCTGCCTGCCTCCTGCAGCAGCTCAGAGAAGGCTCACTGCTGCCACAGACTTCTCCCTGTTGTCCGGCTCTCTGCCTGCAACACTTTGCTGATGCCCTCTTAATTTTTTATTGTCTTTAATATAAAGATAGCAGATCTCATGTCATTCATAATTCTAATAGGATCTTTACCTCTCTTCTTCCCTCTTTTTAAATAGATTTATTAATTTGAAAGGCAGAGTTAGAGAGGCAGAGGCAGAGAGGTCTTCCATCCGCTGGTTCACTCCCTAGATGGCTGCAAACGGCCAGAGATGCACAGATCTGAAGCCAGGAGCTTCTTCCAGGTCTCCCACGTGGGTGCAGGGATCCAAGCACTTGGGCCTGTTTTCCCAGGCTACAGCAGAGAGCTGGACTGGAAGTGGAGCAACAAGGACTCGAACCGATACCCACATGGGATGCCAACACTGTGGGCGGTGGCGTTACCCGCTATCCCACGGTGCCAGGCCCTTCCCTCCTCTTTCATTCTTATTTTCGCGATAGCACTTCTAACTTCATAATCGGGAGCTTAATCTTCCACTAGAGTTCAACAAATAAAAAAGGCTACCATTCCGCAGGAATGTGGATGAGGGCTACAAATGATAATGAAACCCTGAGTTGTCAATTTCACTCCTGTAGGTGAGTTCTTGATATTCTGTGTTAGCTACCACAGTTGGAGAAAACACATGATACTTGTCTTTTTGGGTCTGGCTTCTTTCCTTAAGCATAATGGTCTCTAGTTGCATCCTTTTTCTTGCAAAAGAGAACATCGTTCCATCATGGCTAAGCAGTATTACATCATGTATAAGATACACACAGCCATTAATTGCTTTTTTCCTGTCTTTTAAACTTTTATTCAATATAAATTTCAAAAGTATAACTTTTGGATTATAGCGACTTTTCTCCCCGTAACCTCCCTCCCACCCACAACCATCCCATCTCCCACTCCCTCACCCATCCCATTCTTCATCAAGATTCATTTTTTTTTTTTTTTTGACAGAGTTAGACAGTGAGAGAGAGAAAGGTCTTCCTTCCGTTGGTTCACCCCCAAAATGGCCGCTACAGTCGGCGCGCTGCACCGATCCGACACTAGGAGCCAGGTGCTTCCTCCTGGTTTCCCATGAGGGTGCAGGACCCAAGCACTTGGGCCATCCTCCACTGCCTTCCTGGGCCACAGCAGAGAGCTGGACTGGAAGAGGTACAACCAGGACAGAATCCAGCGCCCCAACCAGGACTAGAACCCGGGAGGCTGGCGCCGCATGTGGAGGATTAGCCTAGTGAGCTGTGGCACCAGCCAAGATTCATTTTCAATTATCTTTATATACAGAAGATCAACTTGGTATATACTCAGTAAAGATGTCAACAGTTTGCACCCATACAGATATACAAAGTGTAAAGTACTGTTTGAGTAGTAGTTTACAGTTAATTCGCGTGGTACAATGCATTAAGGACAGAGATCCTACATGGGAAACAAGTGTACAGTGACATAATTTCAATCATGACCGGCAGAACTGGGACTTGCGGCCAAGCCAAGCTGATCTCGCACCCTCGCTCTCGCCTTCAGGCAGGCACGTCACAGCCGCCTAGGCACTTCAGCTATTGAGGGGCAGCTGTCAATCACTAAGTCACCAACTCGGAGCCTGCGATCATGAAACACCTGGCGCTGAATAAACCATAACATGGATCCTCATGTTGAGTATGAGATGTGACACACAAAGGCAGAGCAGCCTCTCGCTGAACGTCAGAGGGGAATGTACCCAACACATGCCTGTAAGTGACACTGCCCTTCTGAAAATGGCCCCTGCGTGTGGCACAGTAGGATATGCCACCCCCTGTGAAGCTGGCATCCCATACCAGCGCCATTTCCAGTCCCAGCTTTACCACTTCTGATCCAACTCCCTGCTAGTGCTACTGGGAAGGCAGCTGACGATGGTCCCAAGTCTCAGGCCCCTGACACCCGTGAGGAAGATGGAGTTGCTGGCTCCTGACTTCACTCTGGCTCAGCCCTGACTGTTGCAGGGCCAGTGAACCAGCAGGTGGGAGATCTCTGCTCTGCCTTTCAAATCTTAGATCTCTGGACAGCAATGACATCTATCTGGAGATGGCAGAATGTGGCAACGAAACACAGCAGTGAGTTATGGGCATATTAAGAGGTTGAGGAAAGGGGAAGTTTGAAAGCCTAAAAAGAGGATTACATCAGACATAAGTCACTGTGGTCAAAGATGATTTTTTATAATAACCAGGGTCGCATTAGTCTAAGGCTGAAACAGACAGTTGCTAGGCACATGGCCTTGTAGAGGTGGCACTTATATAAGGTTGAGATGACTTCTGCAACTTTATGGCTCTATCAGTCTTTTGTGAGTTACTACCCTTTCTTTATAACCTTCCAGCTGGATTTTTGTTAGCATTGACACAAACAATTCCATTTTTATTCTGACTGCTTTCCTGTTCCTTTCATGCTATGAACATGTCCATCGTTGATTTGGGTACTAAAAATTTCGGCAAGTAAGCAAATTGACGAATAATAGTCCTCATTATTCACATTATTGATGTTTATTATTCGCTTCCTCTGCCAGAGAATAAGCCCAGCAGAGCAGGTGTATTGTCTATTTCATTCGTTGCTGGGTTTTCAGCACTGAGTGCATAATACTCTTAACAGAAATCTCCTGACGTCTGTTTTGACCACAGGCAGCATCAGGTATGTCCACGTGATTTCTACCCAGAGCTGTGACCCATTCATGCCAGAAAGGGTTTGAGAATTGTCAGCCACTGTGTAAGTTGTCACGTTTTTGGATGAGCAGTTAAAGCCCAGAGACGGGCTGTGGTTAGTCCAAGGCAACAGAGAATTGCAGGCTGAGCAGGATGGATCGTTAAGTGAAAGCTTGGGGCTCCTGCTGTCTGGCTATACACCGGTGCCTCGCAGGCAGGCTGATGGCTGCTCTGTGTCAGAGCATCTGGCCCAGTGCTTAGAACAAAGCAAGTGTTGAGAAAGCGCTGACAAGGTAGATGACGGAAAAGGAAGGGGGCGTTCCCGGCAAATCAAACAGTGCCTTCAGCTCCCGTCCATCCCACCAGAACAACTGACTGGATTTTAAGCAGTAGCTCTTGCTGAACCAAGTTCCTGGGGAAGAGAGAGGCCTCATGTCAGTCAAACCCAGAACTCGGTCTGGGTCCTGCGTGTGGATGGAAGGACCTAAGTAGTTGACCAATCCGTTGTTGCCTCTGAGGGTGAGGTGAGCATTCACAGGAAGCAGAACCACGACTGGAACCCAGGCCCTGGGACGTGGGACGCGTGTCCCAAGCAGCATCTTGATCGTTGTGCCAAATGCTCCCTCCTGCAAAGCTCTCCAAGTGAGAAGGTGAACTTGAAAGGACCTCTCCTTGTTCCATCAAATAGCCGGCTATCGGGAGGGAGGCGGTTTGCAGCAAGATCGCGTCCGATGCTTGTTCTTGGGTTCTGTGCTTGGGTTCTGCGTGATTCTTAAGGACCCTGTTCAAATCTGGAACCAGCCACCCGGCAAGTGAGAATGGTGCTGGATGGGTCCCTGCGGCACGTGCTGGCTCTGTGAAATGGCCATGCAAAGAGGCTCAAGGAAGGGACCTCGGTGGCCTTAAATGCCAGGTGGTGAGGCCGAGAGGAGTGCCTAGCACAAATCCTGGAGTAGAGTAGACAGTAGATGTTAAGCTAGAAATTTGACAGCAGGCAAGAAGTGCCAGATCTGTTTCTGTACTGATTGCAATTCAAATTAGCTTCTTAAGAGTGGAGGGGAAAAAACTGAAGACAGGTGCATTGGCTGAAGCCATAAAATTGAGGGTAGCACTAGCTTGGGGCAGGAGTGGATCCGGGACCATCAACACGGTTATAAGAGCTCTGTACCTCTGCATCTCTTACCTTGCTTCTCTACAAGTGGTGGCCTCGCCCTCACTTTGCATAGATATTTCCATAGACACTTTTTCCATGTACAGGATGTCCCCAGTCGTTGACAGCTTTTTCTGTTTGGTGATGTGGAAGGCCAAGACTTCTTACTGCATCAAGTTGGGAATTGAAGGAAACTTCTCTGGTTAACTTGGCTTGGTACAGGTTCCAATCCCTTCCAAGAGGCATAATATATCGGAGGGACCAGCATCCGTGACAGCCAGCCATGGGTGCACTCCCACCCTAATTGTCGGGTTACCTGGTACAGCAAATAAAACTACAACATAAATATGGACTAAACTTTAAAAAAAAATTATTTGAAAGGCAGAGTTAGGCAGAGGTCTTCCATCCACTGGTTTACTCCCTAGTTGGCCATAATGGCCAGAACTGCACCAATCCAAAGCTGGGAACCAGGAGCTTCTTGCTGTCTCCCAGATGAGTGCAAGGGCCCAAGGACTTGGGCCATTTTCCACTGCTTTCCCAGGCCATAGCAGTGAGCTGGATCAGAAGTGGAGCAGCCAGGGCTTGACCCAGTGCCCATATAGGATGCTGGCACTGCAGGTGGTGGCTCTACCCCTATGCTACAGTGCCGGTTCCTAAACTAATCTGAAACTCAAGTTTAACAGGGTGTGTTATATCTTACCTATTCAGGCTTAAAATGGAAGCAAGATGAGGATTCTGTGTCTGGAAAGCCTCCATTGGATGCAGAAAAATTGCCCTCTCTGGCTCAGTTTCTCATTAACATAGGGATTATGCAAGAACTCAAAACAGCATAGAGAAACCAAGAAACTGTACACGGATGTTTCTGAAAACATGTTCCATAGAACACATGTCCAGTGGAATGTGAGGAGTTCTTACATGTACATGGAGTTCTGAGACCAGGTGGGCATAGAGCAGACAGGGTAAACCCAGTTGATAGCATTTCTGTGCCATAGAGATCCCACTGTGTGAGTGTCTGTTTCCAGTGTGAATTTCCCGGGAGAAAGGGGAATGTCATTCTTCTCCAATGTGTTGGGCCCTGCAAACCTCCTCCACCAGAACAACTCCGTTGTAGGAGTGAGCATCTGGCACAACGATCAAGACGCTGCTTGGGTTTGCATTTCATGCAACTCGCAAGTCCAGGGAGCATTCTACAAGCCGTGTCACCAGTGGCAAAAATACCACGTGCTCCATCCTCCGGACTGCAGTCAAATGAAAGGGATCCCTGAAGGTTGAAGGAAATACGGATCGCACTCGGCTGTTTCCAACTAGAAATAGGAAGCAGAGATGGCAATACTTCCAATCGTGTGCACGCCACCCCAAAACTGTATGGAGGCTGTGTTCTGAGCCAGCCAGGCCAAATCTTGGTGCTTCCCAATTTTCTTGGGCTGCCTGACTGCTTTATGAGCTTGCTCATAAGTTATGTCTCCCACCATGCATCGCAAGAAGAAGCAGAGAGGAGGGCAGAATTCTAACATCCATAATGCTTACATTTCCTGTTAGACCTGGCACAGCTTTATTACTGCAAGTTGACAGAAATTGGGAACTAAGGAGAAATGGGAGAATGGAATCGTCTTCTTGGCCTCGAGGCATATGTTAATCCCTTTCCACTCAGACTTTGCGTCCCCACAGCAATCCCCCGCCTTTATAAATGGAGTTCTGTACCCCAGTGAACCTAGGTTTTCTCATGGCCGTGCAACAGATTGAGAAACTGAGCACAAAGGCCTGACACAGCCATGAAAATGGTTTTGGAATAAGATTTTTTAAATCCCCTCAACACTGTTAATTTCTTTGTTCAGTCATGCAGTATTCCGCATTCCCAAGAAGCTCTCTGCTTATTTGCATGCTTGTCCAGCACTGCCCTCTGCCAGGCTTCCTCTAATGAGCACATCCAGGAAGCTCCTGTTCTTCCATGTCCCCCACGATCCCCCTCTTCATGTGTGATCTCAACATCCCATTGAAAATTGGATACTGCTAGTTGTCTGTTACAATAATGAACCATTCATGCCTCCATTTGAAAAGGCATTTAAGACACCTGTTTTCATTAGTAATTATAGATAATTCCTATGGTGGAGGGTTTGGTTCTTTGAATTATTGCACAGAAAAGGTCTTTGAGAAATGGAACAACTAATTTCCTGATACCTTACCAAGAGCAGAGTACGATGTCAATCCTCACTTGAGGAAGTATTTGTAGATAACAGTGCTCGGCTGTGTGCAAGGGCAAGAGGAGAGGAAATTAGGTTCTGGTCTCCCAACGTATCCTGGCCATGGATAATGATGGATTTCTAATGCTTAGCATTTGCTTATTAATTCTTACAGGAGCACTTGTTGAATGCAATGGGCTAGTTGCCTTGTTAAATCCTGGAAGTGTAATTGCTCACTTTACTCATTCGCTTACTCACTCCACAGTTAGATGATAATACACACAAGGCAGTGGATATTTAAAAATAATTAGTTTGGAAACCCTAATATAACCATATAAATCTGCTGTACTCAAGAAATGTCTTTCCATCTGAGCCTGGAATTCCACATCTAAGTAGTGTTTGTGAGACAGATATTGGGGGCGGGGAGGCTTTGCCATTGTGTTCAAGATGCCATTTGGGATGCCCAAATCCTTCATCGCAGTGCCTGGGCTGCAGTAGTGGCTGTGATGTGATTCCAGCTTCGTGCTGAGGTGCATCCTGCAAAGCAGCGCATGAGAGCTCCTGTAGATGGGTCCCTGCTATCCACATGGGAGACCCGGTTTCTATTCCTTGCTCCTGAGTTGAGCCAGACCCAGCCCCCGTTGCAGGAATTTGAGAGTGTAAACCAGCAGACAGGAGAGCTCTTGCTCTGCCTTTCAGATAAAACCGTAAAACTTCTCAAAATACTTCAGGAAAAACTAAAATATTAAAAGTTAATAGTGGGGCTGGCGCTGTGGCTCAGTGGGTTAACACCCTGGCATGCAGCACCGGCATCCCATATGGACGCCGGTTCAAGTCCTGGCTACTCCACTTCCGATCCCGCTCTCTGCTATGGCCTGGGAAAGCAGTAGAAGATGGCCCAAGTTCTTGGGCTCCTGCACCTGCATGGGAGACCTAGAAGAAACTCCTGGCTTCAGATTGGTGCAGGTCTGGCCATTGCAGCCAATTGTGGAGTGAACCATCGGATGGAAGACCTCTCTTTCTGCCTCTCCTCTCTCTGTGTAACTCTGACTTTCAAATTTTTTTTAAAGTTAATGGCTACAGATGATCATGATTCATTTAACAAACATCTTAGGAAGATGTGATAATGGGGAAGTGACTTCAATACATGTAAGAGAACTCTAAGAAGGAACTGAAAATTTTCAAGGTAAAAGTCTAGAAGAAAAGCCAAGAAAGTTGGACTCCACACAACCCAGCCTATCCCACAGTTTGGCGTTTGTCCAGAAGAGCTGAAACCGGGTTCTGAGATAGCAGGACTTCGATGTTCACTGCAGCGTGGTGGAGTGTAGACATGGTGGAAGTGTTCACCGACAGGCCGGTTGAGAAGACTGTTCTACACATGCGATGAACTACTCAGCTGGGGAGAAGGGAAGTTCCACAACAGGCAAAACATGGAATGAACTTGGAGGACTTTGTACTCTGAGATGAGCCAGCCACAGGTTGACAAGTGCAACAGGGTTCTGCTAATTTGAAGTGTTAAAATAGTCATTCATAGGGTCAAAGAGCAGAATGGTGTTTCCTGGGGTTGCAGGGTAAGTAGAGGGTATTAATGAAAAGACATAGTTGCAATTAAGCAAAGACAAATACCTCTGCAGGAATCTACATGACCCTGTTCTTAAGGCAAAAAATGGGTTGCACACTTTAAGATGACAAATGTCATGTGTTTGTTTTTTTTTTAAGATTTATTTATTTGAAAGTCAGAGTTGCACAGAGAGGAGGGGCAGAGAGAGAGATATTCCATCTGATGGTTCACTCCCCAAATGGCCACAACAACCAGAGCTGCGCCACTCTGAAGCCAGGAGTCGGGAACTTCTTCCAGGTTTCCCATGCGGGTGCAGGGGCCCAAGAACTTGGGCCATCTTCTTCTGCTTTCCTAGGCCACAGCAGACTGATGGATTGGAAGATGAGCAGCTGGGTCTTGAACTGGCGCCCATGTGGGATGCCGGTGCTTCAGGCCAGCGTGTTAACCTGCTGCACCACAGCACCGGCCTTGCCATCTTAAACTTTAAGTATTCTTGCCACAATAAAACCATTAATAAACAGAATGGAAGTAGTGTCTACATTCAGGAAATATTATTGGAACAGTGGTGATCTTTGGAGTAGCTTCATGGTGCATTCTTATCTGCTGTGTTTTCCTAGATTTCCAACAATAAACACGTATTTTCTAAGTGGGAAGAAGTAAAAAACTGGAGAAATGGACAAGAGAGTAGAAGACCTGGCTCCAAGGCAGAGCAACCCCGGAAGATCCAGAGCGAAGTCTGAAACTGACAACTTCCCAGGGATAACACTAAAAATGCACGGATTCTCCAAGTTGACTCATTGCACACCTCTGATCACTGACGTCAGCTGAAAACCAGGCAGCTCAGCAACTGGTGAAACAGATTCGCTGATTCGTTCCAGCAACACCTGCCTCTCGAGACTTGGCCTGTGGTTGGGCTGAGCACTGGTACTTTAAGCCTCTGAGTGACTATAAGAATATTCAGGGTTGACAATGACTATACTACTGTTTCTCAGCTTTGGCTGCATGCAGGAATTACTTGAGAGCCTTTACAAAAATCCAGATTTCTAGGACCATCCGGAGATTTTTGTTTAAACTTGTCTGGCTATAGTCTAGACATGGTGGCTTTTTTTTTTTTTTAAGCCTTCCAAGTGTTTAAGTCTTACTTTATTTGAAAGCTAATGATGGAGATCTCCCACCTTCTAGTTCACTCCTCCAGATGGCCACAAAGGCAGGAGCTTTATCTGAGTCTTCTACGTAGGTGGCAGGGGCCCAAGCACTTGGACCACCGTCTACTGCTTTTCCCAGGACATTAGCAGAGAGCTGGATTGGAGCTGGAGCAGCTGGGACACAAACCAGCACCCATATGGGATGCCAGCATCTCAAGCTGAAGATTTGCTCGCTACGCCACACACCAGCCCCTTCCAAATGTTTCTAAGCAGGCAGCCACATTTGCCCTATACCTTTGTACTTCCTGATGGCTCACAAGCCACCCTTTGTCATCACCTGGATGCTGGCAGGACCTGCAGAATCTATCACAGTCCCAGACCTGCTATAACAATCTACATCAAGTAGACGTTCAAGGTAGCCTGTGTACGTGACAGCTTCAGAAGCAATGCTCTCCCAGGGGTGAGGAATGTCCAGTCCATGGCCATGTGAGAGCCACAAAATCGTTCGGTCTGGCCGTACCAAAGCAACCACAGGTGGTGCTCGAGATTCGATCTGTAGCAGGCTAGTTTTTAGGTTGATAATTTTGTGTTGCCTGCAAGAAGATGTTGTGAGTCCCCAAATGGTGCTTGGCAGGAAAAATGTTCCCCACCCCTAGATCTCAGGCAGCAAACAAGTCTCACAATCTCCTGTTCAAATTTCCAGACCCTTATCTCCTCACCTCTACCACCACCACCACCACCCCTCCCTCATTCCCATCTCCATGAAAAGAGAGAATCTCTTTTAGGAGAGTTCTGCAGCAGGCAAAGTGGGTCTCTGTTCTTCTCAACGAATAGCCGGGGTTTCAACACAGGCCAGTCCGAGGACCAGCATGTGGTCCTCTGAGCTGGAAAACCGATTTTGTTGCTATGCAAAGAACCACTGTGAGAGGGACAGAATAGCCCTGAGTCCCTGAAGGGGACATTTCGCAACTGATGGGCTTCAAGAGGTCCCCCCAGAGTCCCCAGATTCCCTCACGGTAAAGGGAGCCCAGCTGTCCTCTCCTCTGCGAGTGAGAGCCCATGAATATGCAAGCCCACGGACAGGGTCTCGAGGAACAGGAATAATTGGCCCCAGGCACTTGATATTCTGGGTGGTGGTTCTCTGACAGTGCAGTTTTGCTCTGCAGCAATCCTGGGAGGGATTTAGGTTGTAGCAAATACTACGAGCATTATCCATTAGAATCAGATCAAAGGGATGGAAACCTGTGTTTTAAAGAGTACAACAGGATTACTTGATACGATAGTTCCTCCTGTCCTGGGCACCCTCCCTAGAGAGGAGCTTGCAAATACCCTCTAGCCTCCTTAGCCTTGGGCCAAAGCACCCTGAGTTGTGCACAGTGGGAGGTGTGCAGCTAGCACCCACCTCTGTGAAACCACTTCTGTCTTCAGGAATGGAGAGACGCAGGACCCAGTGTTGAGGGGTAAGTGGGGCTGGTGTGGCCTCCTGAGCAGACCCTGCTGTCAACTATTCTCTTCTTCCTCTAGGGAACCACTTCCTGCCCAGCTCCCAGTTGGCATGGTTGCAGATGTAAGGACTGCCGAGACCAGGAAAGGGAGTGGCACTAAGCCCCACCCAGACCACCTTGATCTCCCAGGCTCAGAGACTGGGTGACATGCATCCCTTACTCAGTAACAGGAACTCTAATGGGCAACAACAGGAGTGTTGGTTCCTGGGAACAGAAAAAACTGGCCAGTACTTGTGACCCTCCCCCCCCCCCCCCCCGCCCCATAGGAAAACCCTCTCGGAGAAACAAGGTCAACCCAGAAAAGTAGAGTCCAAAGATGGAATAAAACTGCTGAGTCCCTGAATGTAGCCATACCTGAAGCCTTGAGCCTTACGGAATGATGAACCCGTGAATTTCCTCTGCTGTTGAAACCTTCCGAGTTTGATTTAGGTTTCTATCACTTGCAAGCAAATGTATCCTAACTGAAAATGAGCTGTTTTGTTCAAATCCTGCCAGGAAACCATCTGGAGTTCCCCTCATATGCCCTGCATGGAAGACGAAATGCCACAGCTTTCGCCCCTCTGCCATTGTGCCAGGCACTGTCCTAGGTGCTTGGGATTACGCAGTAAACAAAGTGGGCAAAGTCCCTGTTCTTGTTGGACTCACGTGGGGAGAAAGATACAGGAGAACATCTAAGTTACTGAGCATCTATCGGATCCCAGGTG
Source organism: Lepus europaeus (assembly GCF_033115175.1). NCBI lineage: Eukaryota > Metazoa > Chordata > Mammalia > Lagomorpha > Leporidae > Lepus > Lepus europaeus. Next base: position 11,064,140 of record NC_084847.1, read on the forward strand.
TGGTGCTGGATGCGTGGGAGATGAGTGAGCATGAGATGCTGTGAGATGTACAGGAGCTGGGGACAAATCCTGCATGGTGAACAGTGTGAGCGAGGGAATGAAGGGGTCACATGGGGACGAGAGGCAGGGCTGAGGGTCTAGAGATGGGAGAGGTTGATCATCGGGGCCAGATCATCACAGGGTCTTCATACAAGATGGAATTAGATTATTGAAGGGCATAAAGGCATAAACTCTGGCACCACACAGACCGAGGTTGAGTCTCTGCCATTTGTAGGACTTGCTGGGTTACTTTGAACAAGGGGTCCCTCTGCTCTGAAGCTCTGTTTCCCCCTCTGTAGAATGGGAAACTAGCAGGGCTCCATGAAGTTGTGGCCATAACTAATCTGTGTTGGTACTTACCACAGTGCCTGGCACTGAGCACGAATATAACAAGTGTTACCTGCTGCCCAGGGAAACAAGGAACCTTAATTCTCCCAAGTGCTTAATGTGCTGCCGAGAATATGATAGAGATCCTGGAGGGAATTTGATTCTCGAGCTCCAATAGGAGATAACTTCTGCCTCCCCACTCCCGGCCCTGGTGAGATGCCCCAAGTGTTTAGGGAATACGAGGAGTTTTTCAGACCCCTGGACAAGGAAATGAAGTTTCTGATTTGCTTTTCAACTTGTATAAATGTGTCGTGGCTGTGGGTGCCTCTGAACTACTCGGGTGCTTTTTGAACAATGCCCGCGATGGAGAGGTTGCTTTGTTAGCTGTGCTTTCCAGGGTGATGTCCTTGGGAAGTTATCAGCAACACTTTCTCAGAAGAAGCTGCATTGTATCGACAAGTGCTAATAATGGAAGCCTCCTGTAAACTAGGAGGGGGGAAGTGAGCAAACGAAGCAGCTTACACTTAGGAGCTGCTTTTGCGAAGAGAAGGACCAATGCAAGAACTGCAGGTGCAGGGAGCTGCTAGGGTTGGCCGCGTGGGGATGGATGGTCATCCTGCAGTCCCATCCGGCTGCTGTGGCGCCTGCAGCTCCTCCCTGATGTCTGTTCATTTGAGGCTTGGAGACTTGATGGTCACAATGGATTCTTGGTGAAAATGCTAGTGTGCCTATCTTTTGAAGAGACTTTGAGATAAGGACTTTCAGATTTTCCCAGCAATGTGCTTTTATGCTTTGAGTGATTTTTAAAAAAAATGTGAATAAATGAACAGGTAAAGACACCCTAGGTAAATGCAAAAACAATCGAAAACCTGAGTGGTAACAGTACCATCGGGTAGGATGTAATTCAAGATCAAAAGTGTGCGTTTCTCAAAATGACAGACCATAAAAGGATCAAAGATGTTATCCTTGAAGGAAATGGTAGAGTGAAATTTCCTGCACTGAACAACAGAGCATAAAGGAAATGAATCAATTGGAGTACAGAAGTGGATGAATAAATCATGGTGTACGCTGACGATGAAGTACTATGCAGGTCTGAGAATGGATGAGAATGGACGAGCTACGCCTGCATATATTGTATGAGAGTAGGGCCTCTCTGGACCTTTGGCTCACCTTAGAATCGCTTAAAGAGCCTTAGAAAATGCCAGTGCTCAAAGTGATTCCAGCCATCTTGGATGGACCCAAGCATTGCAATTGTTTGAACACTTTGCAGTTTAAATGTTTAGTACCGGCCAGTGCCGCGGCTCACTAGGCTAATCCTCTGCCTGCGGCGCCAGCACCCCGGGTTCTAGTCCCAGTTGGGGCGCTGGATTCTGTCCCAGTTGCTCCTCTTCCAGTCCAGCTCTCTGCTGTGGCCTGGGAGTGCAGTGGAGGATGGCCCAAGTGCTTGGGCACTGCACCCCATGGGAGACCAGGAGAAGCACCTGGCTCCTGCCTTCGGAACAGCGCGGTGTGCCGGCCACAGCGCGCCAGCCGCGGCAGCCATTGGAGGGTGAACCAACAGGAAAGGAAGACTTTTCTCTCTGTCTCTCTCTCTCTCACTGTCTAACTCAGCCTGTCAAAAAATAAATAAATTTTAAAAAATAAAAAATGTTTAGTACCAAGATTCATCAACTACAGGGAGAGCCTTCCGAAAGTAAAAGAACAAACAAAAGAATGGAAGAAATGAACACTGTAAAAACATGTTTTGCATATTTTTGAGCATCTCAAAAAATGGAGCTACAGCTCACTGCTTTTGATATTGGGCACAGTGGAACTTAAAGTTCAGGGAGGCCAATTGTTGAATTTCTTCGTGTTACTCTGCATCATTGGATTTGCTGTGATTAGCATGCTATGTGCAACTTTCAAAATTCAATCACACAGCAAAAATTAACTGAGCATTGATGGTGCCTCTAGCTTCTGAGGATACAGAAGGAGACAAAAACAAAACCTTTATCAGCGTGGAGCTAATATTCTATTGGAATCAAACATTTCTGATCAGTTGCCAGTAAAATTCTAGTATGTTTTTAAGTGTTAATACACATGGGCAAGACATGCCTGACAACTGTCTTTGAGATAGAATGACTGGTACGGCTTGGGTGGCTAAAGGAAGGGTTGGGGGGATCTCCTAGCCTAGATGGTGTGTGGCTCAGTTGGAAGACATTGTCACCATGAACCAGAAAATCGGGAGTTTTCCGTGTGTCGGCTGGACGTGCAGTGTTGCACCTTAACGATACCTCTAAGTCTGTAGCCTCCCAGAGTGTTAAAACTGGAAGGATTGGCTGCATGACCAAAAAGAATAGAATATTCCAGGCTTATGTGTAAGCCACATCACGTGCTGAGTTCACAAAGCCTGGATAACATTCAGGCTCAAACCCAAAGTGTGTTGGAAGCAACATGATATATAAAGCCTCCCCTTCTCATCCCTCTAGGTAACAAGATAAAATACGTATCAAAGAAATTCTACAGACTTGGGTTCTTGAGATCAGAATATAGTCTGAGCCTGTGAAATTTCGTGGCTAATATTGTGGTCTTGGCCACTGATGGGATTCTATCAGCATCCTACTGTTAGACAAATTCAACTGGAGGTCTGTCAAAAACTTCAATCCCAGTCTATCCTCCAAGTTGACACAGGGTCAAGAACAGTCTTTTTCTACCAATTGGAGAGCTAAAACCTCTTAATTCATCAAAGATTGGAGGGAAAAGGAGAACCCTAAGTATCATCACAGTAGTAGACAAGTCATTCCTGGACTAAGTTTTAGCAAGTTTAGCAAAGCTTGGAAGTAGAGCCTAGAAAGCACGGAGCTATGAGAATAAAGCCTCAAAATATTCACAGAACTACAAAATAGTTGACAGCCAGCAAAGGAAAATTAAAATGAAATGCAAATTACAATAAAAGATACATGTCCAGGAAAAAACAAACCATCATTACTCTTAGACATGATCATTTGAGAGATCTTAGAGAATCTATAAAGTTGCTAGTACTTACAGGTGAAGTTAATAGGGTTCTGGGACATTAGGTCAACATTTAAAATCAATTTTGTTTCTATATAATTACAGTGAACAAATAGAATTAAACACAAAAGTATTTACAGTAGCATAAAACAAAATACTTAGGAATAGCTTTGATCAAGGTTGTACAAGACTTGTGTACAAAACATTGCTAAGAGAAATTAGAGACACAGGGCATTTATGGATTGAAAAATTCAATATTAATGTAGCAAGTCTCAAATTGATCTACAGACTCAATACAAATTCAAAATCCCAGCAGGCTTGCTTTGTGTAAATGAAATAACAACCTCTGAAATTCATATAAAACAAGGACCTAGAATTGTCAAAACAACTTTGAAAACAAGGAGCAGGTTGGAGAAACTTGTACTAAAAGATTTCGATACTTATTATAAATCCACAGTCATCAATGCGGTGTGGTATTGGCAAAAGGATAAATGATTGGAACAAAACAGTCCAGAAATGGACCCGCATCAATAGGATCAATTGATTCTTGACAATGATGCTCAAGTCAGTCAGCAAAAAGGAAAGGGAGACCACCAACTGGGACAAGCATACAAATGAAGGACTTCTACCTAAAATATCTAAGAACTCTTTCCATTCAATAAAATAAGCAACAAGTACAAACATTCAGACAAACTCATGAGAAAGAAAAATGTGAAAAATGGCCCAACATCATTAGTCGTTGGGGGAATATTAAAACCACACTGAAATACCACTACAATCATACTACAATGACTAAAATTAGAAGGAAAGCCACACCAAGTGTTTGAAGATGTAGAAGAACAAGAGCTGATAGGTGACTGGCAGGAACGTCCAAAGTTAGAATTGCATTGGAACAGAATGGCAGTTAAATATGAAACATTCCACTCTTGGGTATCTGTCAAGGAGAATGAAGGTGGACGTCCATATAGACTAGTGCCCGTGTGATCGATCGCAGTCCATCTTCTGCTTCAACAGTGCCTCAGACTGGGTAATTTCTGCATAGCAGAGGTTATTTGACCGTTCTGTAGGCAAAGTTTCAAGAGCATGAATCTGGCAACGTGGCTAGGGCTTTTGTGCTGCCTCGTGGAGTGGTGGAAGGGTAAGCAAGTGTGTGCTTCACGGAGAAAGGAAATCGGGGCCACGCTGATGCTGCTCATCAGAAACTGGCTCCCATCACAACAGCACTGATCAATTCACAAGGACGGTGTACGTGCGACCAAATCGGCTCTTGGAGCTCCTACCTTTTAATATTGTTACAAAGGCAAGTAAATTTCTTAAGACTTGTGTATTTGAAAGAGTCAGGAAGAGGCAGAGCATGCTGTCATCCATTGTTCACTCCCCAGATGGCCACGGCAGCCAGAGTTCAGCCAGGCTGAAGCTGGGAGCTTCTACACAATCTCCCATGTGGGTGCAGGGTCCCAAGCACTTGGGCCATTTTCTGCTGCCTTCGCAAGCACATGAGGGAGCTGCGTGGGCAATGGGGCAGTGAGATCTTGAAGCAGCACTTCTATGGGAGGCTGGCAACTACAGGTGGTGGCTCTACCCACTATGCCACAATACCAGCCCACTGGCAATTGAATTTCAACACGCGTTTTGGAATGGGGACACTGAAATTGCAACATCATAGAAGCAGCTGTGTGTATAATAGCTCAAAAATGGAAGCACCTCAGAAGTCTATCGTTGGGTGAATAGGTAAGACCAGTGTACCCATGCAATGGGATAGTACTCGGCAATAAAGAAATTACCAACTGTTGCACGGAACAACAGTGTGAGTGAATCTCAGTATGTGCGAATCATGACCTGGTGACAAACCAGGTGAAAATGTACAGCATTTGAATGCATTTGCATAATACCCTACAAAGTACGAACTACTCCATAGAAGTGGCAGATCCAAGGATGGTGATCGAGAAGAGCAGTCTGAGGGGCAGGAGGAAACTCCTGGGAGTTTTGGGTACATTCCTGATTGTGCTATGGTAATGATTTCACAGGTGCAAAAATGTCCATTCATGAAACTATACTTAAAGGTTTATCTATTATTTGAAGGTCAGAATTACACAAAGAAGGAGAGGCAGAGAAGTCTTCCATCCACTGGTTCACTTCCCAGTTGGCCACACTGGCTGGAGCTACACCGATCCAAAGGCAGGAGCCTCCTCCAGGTCCTTCGTGCAGGTGCAGGGGCTCAAGCACTTGGGCCATCCTCCACTGCTTTCCCAGGTCATAGCAGAGAGCTGGCTAGGAAGTAGAGCAGCCGGGAATCAAACCAGCGCCCATATGGGATGCCGGTGCTACCGGAGACGGCTTTACTCACTGTACCTCAGCACCGGCCCCAAAACTGTATACTTTAAACCTGTGAAAGTAGCTTATGTGAACTACACCTTAGTAAAGTTCTTAGAAGTCAAAACCCCAGTCCTATGTCCAGAGATGTTAAATAGTAAACAGAATCCCAAGAATGAGTTTTTTGCAATTTTTTCTCTTGATAGGGAAGGGGGATTCTCCACTGGCTGTTCACTCCCCAGATGCCCACAACAGCCAGGCTGTGCTAAGGCTCAGACCAGGAGCTGGGAACTCAAATCGGGGCTCCCGTAGGAGTGGCTGGGACCCAGTATTTGAGCCAGCTCTGCTGCTTCCCAGGGTCTGCGTTAGCAGGAAGCAGAAGTGAGGAGTCAGAGCCAGGGCTCCCACTTGGGTACTGAGGTGAGATGTGGGCATCTTAACCACTAGGCTCCAGACATGCTGCCCCAGAATCTACTGCCTGACCCTGCTTCTCGGGACACACACATGGAGCTGGTCCCCAAACTGCTGTGGGAGTGCCACTTCAGAAAAATGCCTCGGCTACCACCAGCCCCACCCAGGGTACCACGTGCAGGGTGTGGAAATCTGGCTTACCCAACCAGCCAGGCATGGGGAACCCACTTAGCTGGAACCTCTCCCACCCATGTCTCTCCTCTCCCTTTCTCTCCACACTGGCTCACGCACAAGTCCATTTTTCTTGGCTGCACTTCTTGTAGGCATCTCTGGTGGGCCCCCCTCAAAAGTCTTCCCCTTGGGTCTTTCTACTTCTCATTCCCCTAAACATCCTGAAACCATCGGTGGCCTTTGCATCCTTAAGCTGGAAAACCCTCCAAATTGGAGGGAAAGCCTGACAAAGGTTCATAGAAAAGATGAACTTCTGGCTGCAAAGGCTGGAAATTAAATTCGATCTAATTAAAGCAGTTTTGCAAAGCTATTAACATTTTATCTTTTTCACAAACCAGTGTATGTGTCTTTTTGGAATATAAGCACATAGCCTTAAGATCTTGTGATTTGATGCCAAGTGGGCAACATTAGTGCATTTTGTATTAGTATAGAAAATATAGTCTTCTAAAAGTAAGAAAGGCAAATGAAAACACGATAAGCTTTAACAACTGCAAATAAGGTTAATGCGTTTTAATTTATTAAGTGTGTTTGTGTGGATTGAAAGGGCTTTTTGGTGAGTCGCTTCTGTCTACAACAAGTCACTGTCAATTTGCCCCATTCCACCTCTGCCTGCCTTTTTTTGTAAAGTGATTTCATCCTCTCCTCTGGCTTTTGGCTGTCTGCCTTGCTGTGGCCACTGTGTCTGAAGGCCATTTGCGAGCACCTGGACCTCAAAGCTGGCAGGAAAATCTTTCTTGGAGGTAGGGGCAGCATTAGTGCCCTCGGAGCCTCCTAATGTGTCTCTTGTCTGAGACAATGAAAACCCAACTTGGACATCTGCCCTGGCTTGGAAGGCTCTGCTCACTAAGTCAAGAGAGAACCTTACTCACATCCCAACAATGATCCTATTACTGGATGGACTGCTGCTAATTTAAACGGTGCTTTTAGGTCCATTATAGCGGGTGGTAACAGTGAGACTCTGTGTTGCAAGTGCTCACAACTCCCTGCTTAAACTTAGTGGAGAAAGATGGATTCACATATGGGCTGGGTGTTGAACCTAGTGCTTGCGATACTCATGTCCCATACTGGCGTATGTGGGTTCAATTCCTAACTCCAGCTTCCTGTGAATGTACACCCCGGGAAGCCTCAGATAAGGGCTCAAAGGAGTTGGGTCTCTGCCACCCACGTGGTAGACCTGGATTAAGTTTCTAGCCTCAGTCTGGCCCAGGTACAGCTGTGTAGGCATTTGAGTGAACAAACCACTAGGGCTTGCATATATTGGAAGTACAGGATAGAATAGACTTGAGGCATGTCTTACTTGGACTTCTTGTTTCTGTTTCTTGACTGCTATCCACAAGGCTGTCCTCATTCTTGGGCTCTGTGACTGCTGGGACTTGGAACACCACAACTGCTAGAAATAGCCACAGCAAAGCCCTTGCAGCTCTGTCCCAGTGCTCATATGGAGAGTTTCCTTGTGCCTTATTGACAAGAAGTCCCGTGATCATCGCTGAACCAAAGGCTATGCACAGGGTGCTCTCTTTGGCCAGGTCCCAGGTCAGAAGCCTACCCTGAGATTTCAGAGCCTAAGGGTAGGGGAGGAGGCTCCAAAGGGAGCCTAGAAAGGGCATTAGAAAGAAGCAGTAGATGGTGTGGGTGCCCCGCCCACATCAACAGTGCCAGGCCTGAGCATCCAGCTGGCACTGCGAGGCATAACTCGCACCACACTCTCCTTCTCAGACACGTCGGCAGAATTATGTCCGTGGCCTGGGAGCATTCGGTAACCAGTGACTGATACCTGAGTAGAAAGGCCAGCTCCCTGTTCTCTGGGTTGGAAAATCTGTGTTCCTGAGTCATTTCTCAGATTCCTGTGGGAAATGGCTTTGGCTAGATTGTGCCTGAAACTTTTGCTTTGCACCTCTTTGTGTCCTCTACTCTCTTGTTTCCCATACTCCTTCAGTCCAGAGAACACCAGTAAACCACTGGCACAAGAACCCCAGTTGCAAGCTCTGCTCCTCGGCACCACAACATAGAGAAAATCAGATGGGCAAAACCATGCTGAATGACAAAAGCAACAACCAGCCCCACAGTAGTTAGGACAATGAGCGTTTACCATCCATTGAGGACTGTGATGTGTCCAGGCCACGGTGCTGGATGTCTTACACACTTCTTGCCATAGTCTGGCTGCAACCCCAGAAGATACCCTAATTCATCCATGTTTTTGCAAAGGAGGAACCCAGGGCTTTTGGAGAAAGGAATTGAATTTCCAAAACGCAACTTGGCAGGAAGTGGCAAAGCTGCACGTCAACCGGTTAGCCCTAGCTGTCCGTTACTGCAAAGCTGAGGCTAGTTCAGCAGTCTCCATTCCCCCAGCAATGGACCGCAGCTCTGTACCTGCAGTCTCATGTCCTCACGTGTTAAAATGTGTCATGTGCATCAGACACTTGACTGCCTTTTATATGCATCATCTCGTGCCATTGTTAGAACAACGCAAAGGCATGGGGACCATCATGCCATTTTGCAAACGAAGATGGGGAAAGGCTGAACTTGCAAAAGGGGACCCCACTAGGAAGTGAAACAGCTACGATCTGCATGTGAGACCGGACGTCAGGAGTCGTGTTCCTTGCATCTCCTTTGATACTGCTACTAAAGTCTTCCCAAGACGTCCTAAAACTAAACTGCATTCTGCCATAGAAAGACTAAAAGAAACTTCTGTGTTTCGACCCCTGAGCCCTGACTTCCTCCATATGTAAGAAAGCCAAAATAAACGTATGACTCCTTGTCTACGTAAGTCACTCTAAAAACTGCTGGACGTAGATATGAAGTTTGGCTTTCTGCTTCATAAGTGTATGATCTGGAAAAAAAAAATCTGAGAATCGTGTTGATCTGGAATCCAATTCCTTTAGCAAAGTAAAAAGAACTCAGCTCGTTTTTAAAGTAAGTGCCATGATTTTCCTACTAGTTTCTCTTGCCTGGGTCTCTGTGAAAGTAAACTCCGCAAGAACCATATCTTGAGCTGTCTTTTTTGTTTTGTTTTGTTTTTTTTGGGGGGGTCGTTTTGTTTTTGACAGGCAGAGTGGACAGTGAGAGAGAGAGAGAGACAGAGAGAAAGGTCTTCCTTTGCTGTTGGTTCACCCTCTAATGGCCGCCGCGGCTGGTGTGCGGCGGCCAACACACCCGCTGATCCGAAGGCAGGAGCCAGGTGCTTCTCCTGGTCTCCCATGGGGTGCAGGGCCCAAGCACTTGGGCCATCCTCCACTGCACTCCCGGGCCATAGCAGAGAGCTGGACTGGAAGAGGGGCAACCAGGACAGAATCCAGCGCCCTAACTGGGACTAGAACCCGGTGTGCCAGCGCCGCAAGGCAGAGGATTAGCCTATTGAGCTGTGGCGCCGGCCGAGCTGTCTTGTTTATCATTTTATTCCCATTACCTGGCACTGTCATCTGGGTAAGTTTTCAAAAAAAAAAAAAAATGGCATCCACACAAGGCTTGCTTGCCACTCATGTAGAACACTTTTAAAAGAGAATTAAATGTTGAGGCTAGAGGTCTACCAACATACCATGATTTTACCGTGATTAAAAGCCAATAGTTCAATCATTTTGTTCTGTTCTGGAGTTTCTGGAACTTAATTCTGCTTTGTAAATTGAGGTCAGAAAACTGGAGAATTGAAATCCTCTGGGCTATTTCTCTGTTCCGGGGACCACATTCGCCAACAGCACTGTCTTAATGAATCTCCACTCTATTAAACTGTGATGTGGTCCTGAAGCAGGTCATGTGTAGCCCCTCTTCCCCAGAACAGAAGGCAAGCTGTGAAAAGGAACAGGAAAACCGGAGGCAGAGTGAGAAGAACATGTCCTCTCCAACAGTGAACTGTCGAAAGATGGAAGGGTCGCAGTGTCCAGGAGACGGCAGGTGGTAGAACTCCCTACATCATTTGTCCAGAAATAGGTCTGATGGGTGTTTCACCCTTGGGTTTCCTGTTTGGGGAACTGGGTCTCTTGCTAGGAGTTTAGACGTTAAGCGTCCTGAGCCAACTCAACTCGGGTGGGAACTAACGCACTTCCACTCCTGTAGTCACTGCCGGCTCCTGTCCCCGTTGTAGTTCATGACCTCCTCTAAAGTGGCATCCCTGCGTTCGAGCTCAAACTCCGCCCCCACCCCCTTGCCATCTAAGAAGAATATTTAAGGCGCTTCAGCTATACCCAGATACTCTAAGCACATTACATGGATTAATTAGTTTAATCCTTGCAACAACTCGGTGGGAGTGGGAGGGATTATCGTATTCATTAGCTGGGGAGGAAACAGGGGCTTAAGGAAGAGAAATGGTTTGCCCTAGGCCCACATCCTAATCAGCCATGGAGACAAGATCCCAGCCCAGGGTAGCCCGACTCTGAAAACGGTGCCACTTGCCTCACTGTGCCGCATCTAGTCAATGTGTATGCGGTCTCTGTGCTGCCTGGGCCTGCAGCATCCCTGTGCCTAGGTTTCTGCTGCTCTGCCAGGCAACCAGTGAAGTGCAGCTTCACGTGGCAGCAAGTTTCCAAACCTGGCTTCAGGCCAGGGCTCTGTCTTAGCCCCTGAACTCCGACACACTCTCAAGTGTGCCCATCACTGCGTCCTCTTTAAACTTCCTATTTTGAGGGCACGATTCTCATCCATCTTTCAGCATGTTGGCTTGGGCTGTTTCCTTCCGTCTCAGGTATCTGAGAAGCACTGAGGTAGCATGCAGCTCCCCAAAGGCCCTTCCCCTGTGAAGCCTTACCCACCTGTACAAGAAGCTCTCCTTTCCCCTTTGATTCCCATGGCATTATCATTACATCCTTCTCAGGGCACCATAATTGCTTATTAACGTTCTACCATAGTAACTTGATCGGGGCAAGATACTGATATTGTGATACATTCAAGGATCTGTTCCAGTAGTCCTCATCATGCAGGAATTTTTCCCCACCTGCAGGAAATATTTGGCAATGTCATTAGACATCTTTGCTATCACTATATGGTTGGAGGGGAAGCGCTACTGGCATTAAGTAGAGAGACCAGGGATGCCACTGAGCATCTAACAATGTACAAATGGTCTACACAGCCCCCGAAGTCAGTAGTGCTGAGATTGACAGACTTGGGCTCAGCCCAGAGCCTACTTGCTGCAAGAAAAGAATTAGTAAGTCTATTAGAGTAAATACGCCTAGGAACTTGAGTTGTGGTTATTTGTGTTTGGTTCTCAAGGTTGGAGATTGGATCCTCAAGCTGGAAACTGCACATGCAATCAAAGATCTTAGTCGCAGGAGCCTGCTGTGGGGAAATGAGTCATGTTCAAGTACATTCTTCAGTCTTTTGGCCGTCCGGGCTTTGAGGAGCACTTGTTGACCCAGAGCACCCTGTGTGGCAGAAAATACAAAGGAGTCCCATTCAGAAGAGAAGTTAGATTTTCTTCTTTTTTTTCTCCAAGAGCTTTTGTGAATGCTCTCCCCTTGTGGATGTGAAGAAAAAGAATTATGAGATGTAGGGTAGCTGAGGAGTGTGACCTCATGTCTTCAAAAACAATGCAAGAGTGCCTTACGCAGAAAGCAAGAACCATGCACTTTTCAAAAGAAACAAGGGCGGAGTTCTTCAGATGTCTTAGCAGAATAGCGTAAAAATCCTAGCCCAGGTAAAGGAAAGTGATGGCTAATGATGAGTGATAAGGTCCACAAAAGGACTTGGGACTGCTTATTAAATAAGTGAACAAATGATAGCCACCCAGGAAAAAAACTCCAGTGTAAGTTGTGTAAAACGTTTTACCCAAGTTGGCACTCTGGTGTGTCAAGGGTGGTAACCATGAGTTCTTTGACCCTAAAGGTATAAGTTGAGAGTCTCCAGGCAAAATGGAGCAAACCATAATCCTGTGACAGCAATACTCGGTTTCACTTACTCTGCTTAGGCCTCTGATAGGCATGGCGGGCATCCTGCTGTTTCCTCCTATGCCTGTAGCAGAGGATAATGATGGAGCACTGTGCTCTCTCACTGAGTTAGTGTGGCATCTTGATACCGTTCTTCAGAGGATCCTCGCCCTTCTGTACAAGGCTTCGGCATGCAAGATCTGATCCCCACTGTGGATGACCACTCTATGCTTTTCAATATATGATGTACACATATCATATATAAATACATATATATAGTGCTTTGATCTACAAACTTGACTGCATATTTATTTTTCAATGGTTTATGACTTAGAATTCTGCCAGTTCGGTTAGGCAGGACTATTAAATGTTTTTTGATTACTAAAGTCCTCAAATGGACTTGTTTGGGAGCTGTAGCATTTGCTTAGTGCGGTCACTTCTCCGAGGAGGTATTTGTTTCTACTCTTGCAAATACAGGAGACGGTTCTGAGATGCTTGGCCAGCAGTTACTAAGCTGAGTGGGATGTACCAAGAATAATGATTGACGGGTCCCAAGCCACACTAAAGCAATCATGCGGCCCACTTCTCTCTAGGAATATGAATATCTAACCATTGGAAACTCAGTGGGACAAGGTCAGGAGGTGTGACAGGGAGCTTCTCAAGGGTGATGCACTGCCTCCATTACTTCAACCATAATGGAGATCGGTTACCTGGAAGCAAGACTAATTGAAGTTATCTATTCCGTTTAGCCACTTGCACTTATGTTTCACTGAAGACTGATCTCTAACTCCACACAGTTACCAGAATTGCTGTCCAGGGGACACTTGGGTCAGGTGCCCACTAAAACTTAACCTCCAGGCTTCAGATGGGGCCTTCGCTGCATCCCTGTTACAGACTTGGTTGTTCATGTATATACACACACACACACACATTTTCATATTTAAACATTTGTTATTACTCAAGATTGTTTATTTTTGATGAAATGTTTCTTGCAAACTCAAAATGTCCAGCTCTTTATCAGACTGATGGCCTGGGAGTTGAATCTGGGCCTGCAGATATGTTTTTAGAAACTGTGTTAGAGTTTTCAAACTCTTAAAAATCACAAATGTTGATCTTTTCATTAGTGCATTTTAAAATAATAAACTTGAAAAAGTTGATGTAGCTGTACCTCATTTCCATTCTTGTGAAAGGCACCAACCATCATTTATTTCCTTCCTAGTCCCTTGGGGTATTTCTGTTTGCAGCTCCTGGTTTAGCTTAATAAGTCAATCACGAAGGAATCAACCATGAAATTGAGATGTAGTCACCCAGGAGTATATTTTAATTTAAACTTAACGTTAGCCAATGCTGCAGGCTAATGAACATTACCCAGCTGTTCCAATATACACACAAACATACCCTTTTAGAATGAGTTCTCTTCATTAAGCCCAATATTTACTGAGTACCTACTGTGTGTCAGAAGCAATGTCGGGTGTTTTGATAACAACTAAATAGTTGCTCTTAAAAAAGCCCAGAGGCAAGCAGGACCAATATACAACTGAAGAGAAATTTGCAATGCAAATTGTTTTACAGGAACCCTAAACTGTTCTCCAGAGAGTTTACGGGTACTTTGTACATAGTTGGTCCAGGAAGCAGAGGTGGGCTGGCACTTAGAGCTGCCCTGTCCTTCAGGATTTAAGGAAGTCTTGAGAGAAGTTAACACAGTAAGAGGAAGGCTGTGAGTGACATATTCAGGGTCACCTGGCTTCCATTATATGCATGGCTAGAACTCACAGTTCAGGTGGCAGGAAAAATGCAAATGGCCACATGTTGGTTTGGAATGTGTCAATGCAAAGCTGATAAGCTTTTAAAAATACCATTAGGGGAGATTTTGCTCCAGGCCACGGCTATCTAATAAATCCTGATTTTTCACAACTCCTCTGAGATTGTGATGGCAAAATATGGGCTGAAAGACATTGATCTAGAATGTGAGGCCCAAATTTTTTTTATTTTTATAGATTTCATTTGAAAGAGTTACAGAGAGAGGTAGACAGAAAGGTCTTCCATCCGCTGGTTCAGTCCCCAGGTAGCCGCAATGGCTGGAGCTGCGCCAGTCCAAAGCCAGGACTCGGGAGCTTCTTCTGGGTCTCCCACGTGGGTGCAGGGGCCCAAGGACTTGGGCCATCTTCTGCTATCCCAGGCCATAGCAGAGAGCTGGATTGGAAGTGGAGCAGCTGGGACTAGAACTGGCGCCCATATGGGATGCCAGCACTTCAGGCCAGGGCGTTAACTAACCCACTGTGCCACAGCGCCAGCCCCCCAAATAATCTTCTAAGGTTTGAGGGCTGGCCTGGAGGTCTGTCTTCAGTGCGATAGCCCAAGAGTAGTTCCCTGAAATCGAGGGCTTGGCGGAGGCCCTGTGGGTGAGGCTGAGTCCATCTGGGTTTGGCAGAATTCTGAATGGAACAGTTAATCCTCACCATGAAGGGATACGATTAAGAAAGACCGCACTAGACTTGGAACGTTGAGCACAAGCCAAAAGACCGACAATCACAGGGCTAAACAACGCTGACAAAAAAGGAATTTCTGAGAACACAGCTTAGCCGTGGTTCCCTGGAGAAAGACCTCCGGTGTCTCCAGGGACTTGAATGTTGGGAAAGTGATATGATAAATATCATAAACATAAATAAATACAGGATAAATATGCTGATGAAGAGAGAACTCCAAGCTCAGAAGAACCAGCAATCCAACACAAATTGGTAAAGGTCATAGAGAATCTGTTGGATCATGGGCCCCAAAGCCCAGGGGTGCGTTATGAACATTAGTTATGTATAAAATGTTAACAGGGCCCGGCACTGTGGCGTGGAGGGTAAAGCCACCGCCTGAGGTGTCGGCATCCCATACGGGCACCAGTTTGAGTCCCAGCGGAAGATGGCCTGGGCCCTTGGGCCCCTGCACCCCCATGGGAGACCTGGTGGAGGCTCTTGGCTTGAGATCGGCACAGCTCTGGCCGTTGCAGTTACCTAGGGAGAGAACCAGTGATGGAAGATTTCTCTCTCTCTCTCTCTCTCTCTCTCTCTCTCTCTCTCTCCATAACTCTGCCTTTTGAAGAAATGAAATCCTTAAAAACACTAAGAACCAGCCTGCCAAACCCTGGGGACTTTAACAACAAATGTTTTCCTTTGGGTCTGTGGGGCTTGGATTGAAGGAGCTGAACTCTGGATTTTCTTGGTTCCGAGGGCTCCACAGGTCTTTTGTCTGCCATCTTCCTGAAAAGGCACTGGTAATTAGGGCAGGATCAGGTCATTCTTGACCACAGGAGATAAAAGATGGAAATGAAAGTGCTTCAGGGTCTCCGGGAATTGGGAACTCAGTCCTGCCACCCTCTGGTCACATGACCGAGGCCACATCAGTGGACTGGGGAGATACAGTCCACCCTATCTAGTGGACAGTATATTGACTATGTGAAAACAGACATTGTATTAGCTTTTCATAATAACATACCTGAAAAGCTACTTAGGAAAGGGGTTACTTTGTCTTACTGTTTTGGGGATTCACATTCCTAACGGAGTGGTCCCATGGTTAGGCCATCTTGTGAGACCAGAGGGTGGCCATAGCAAAGCAGCATGACCAGGATCACTTGGTGAGTCTGAAAGGCAACCCTGACTTGGGCCTTGTTAACCAACCCTCTCCTGAGAACGACCTACCAAGGGCAAGCCTTCAGCGACCTGAGCACCTTCAACCAGGCCCACATCTTAAATGGCACAATTGGATCAAGGTCTACCCTGCTGACACCATCTACGTCTGACCTGGGGATTTAACTGTTAGCGTGAGTTTGGGAGCCATGGCTAGACCACACCGTAGCAACCATGTGGTGTTGTGATACACGGAAGGAGTAGTTCTATCTTCCACATTCTGGCTTCTGTATTCAGAAACTCAAAGGATGCCGATAGGAATTCCTGCTTCCTACGATGCTGACTCTAACCACTTAACATGCTGTTCCACCCTCTCCATCCACATAACATTGCTGTTCCGGATAAGTCTTGCCCAGCAAGATGAAGTTGCAAATAACTTCAGTATTCATTCAGGGAATGCAATGAAAAATCCAGAAGTTCTTCAATTAAAATCATTAGATGGTTTGTACCAACCCTTAACTTTGTCACAATCATACAAATTCTAAATTGCCACCTTGGAGATCTACCTTAAATCAGATGGGAAAATCTAAATTACCTTAATGTTGTCCTTCCTCTGACATCCCCCTAAGTCTTGATTGAGAGGTGTGCTTAGGGTAAAAATTAACTCAGCCTTGTTCTATCAATAGGCCGATCTGGTAATATTTGGGGAGACCAGAATTCGATAGCCTCACTCAGAATATTACTAGGCAGCAAACATGATGACAATGGCAGCAGAACTAAATGCTTCAGGTTTATATTATAAAAGCCAAGCTTTCCCCACAACCTCAAGTTTTTGATAGCTTTAACAATTTCTCAGTAGGGCTTTGATGGGCCCAAGCCAAATTGCACGCCCAATTCCAAAGCAAGGAGTCCAGGGAGATAGTGTGCTCAGGTTGTTTATGCCGAAATCTCTTGGCCACTCTGCAAGAAGTCAGAATGGAATGAGCACCCCCTGGAAAGGTGTGTGGACTTAGGAGTAGGATAGATACGGTCCCGCAGAGGAAAACCTAGTACTGGATACCAGAGGAAGGAGGGATGGTCGCTGAGTAGCTTAAAAATGGCAGATACTTGCTACTGTGTCAATAGAAACAACTGGGTTACAAATACTAGTAGAAAAGCTTCGTTTTACTACTGAATATCTCCTAAAGACTTCTAGGAAATGAGGGAGAGATGGAAAGCACTCTCATCTGCTGGTTCACTCTCCAGATGGCCACAGTGGCCAGGGCTGGTCCAAGCTGAAGCAGGAGCCTACAACTCCATCTGGGTCTCCCATGTTGAGGGTGGGTGCTCAAGTGGTTGAACCATCTTCCACTGCTTTCCTAGGAGTGTTACAGGGGAACTGGATTGGAAGTGGAGCAGTAGACTCCCATCAGCACTCTGATATGGGATACTGGAATCGCAAGTTTAACATACTTCATCACAACGCCAGTCCCTGTGGGGTTGGTAATGCGCTCTCTAAACTGTTGTGAAAGCAGACAGTGATAACAGGAGATAGACACCACCTGAGTGATGAAGCCTTGCAGGTTTACACAGAACAAGGGTGAGGTAGTGAAAAGATCGTTGTCCGATTCCTGGCATGGAGCTCCTAAAACCCTCTGTCTCCCGAGTCCTAAAGATGATAGAAGCTTTTTTTGTCCCAATGAGGTGACTACTGATAGGTCCCCAGGTAGCTTCAGGCTGAGACTGGCCATCAAGCAGGCCAATCCTTGATTATAAAGCTTGGAATTCTTAGCTTCACACTCTAAACCCCAGAGAAGAGAGAGGGGCTAATACTGAGTTACTGCTGATGGTCAGTGACTTGATCATCGTGTGTGCACCAGGAATCATTGATTACAAACCCTTAAAGCACAGGGCTGAGAGAGCTGGGTGCCAGGAGGGTGGCGAACCCAGAGAGCGGCAAGGAAATTGCGTGTCCTCTCCCCGGTCCTGACCCTAAGACCTCACCTCCCTCTTGCTGTTCCTGGGCTGTGTCCTTCATAGCAAACCAGGAGTAGTCACTAACGTTTCTACCCTAGTTCTGAGATGTTCCAGCAAACTATCACACCGGAGGGGAGGCCCAGAGATGGGTGGGCAACCAGGAATCTAATTCTTACACTGGGAACTGATGTTTTGAAGCCAGTATTGGAAATGACACCACATGTAGGTGCCAGGAAAGAAATGAAGGAGCCGTAAAAGGGTCTCATTACAAAAAGGAGCAAACCTGACCTACACCTGAATCATTAAATCCAGCCTCTCCAAAAAGAGGGGCTTTGCATTCATTTGCTACTTTTCAGTGTTGGACAACTTCTGTACCAGCTCCTGACTGGAGCAAGATGTCTTTACCAAGTCCTGGATGCTGGAGCTGCATCACAAACGGCCCTGATGGTATGAGTTATTTGAGAAAAAAATCTCAAAATTTAGAAATGGGGCTGAAGGAGGAGTACAGCGTGATTCTTGGTGTCGTGCCAGGGTGTGACTTGACTTCCTGCTTGGGCCAGGATCCCTGAACTCGAAGGCATCATCTCTGCTCTGGCTTTGCTATGTAGTTTGTGATTAGAGACCTAATAGCAAGATGTTACCTGTCACCTTACAGATTTTATGCAGTAGAAAAGATAACCTTGAAGGCGTCATTGCTCTGTAGGCTGTTACCCAGTTTCAAACCTATCTAAGCTAGCACGCTTATTCTAACATTGCTTTCTTCTCCAAAAAGCTTATAAATAACCAGTTCTTCAAAATGTTCATTAAACAAGTTTTGCCACTTAACCAATGCCTGCGTTAGAGTGAAAGAAAATCTTAACACATGTTCCACTTAGATTTGAATCGGTCATTTCTAGATTTTTGAAAGTATTCTTTGCTAGAACTCTCTAGACTACTAGGGAGGGACACATGAAACAAATCACACTTGGGAGAGGTGGTAAGATGACTACAGTGCACTGGGAGACCCTGTAATAAAGGGTTTAAACCAGGCCAAAGGGTTGGGGGTGACTGCCGGGAAAAATGAGACAGCTTTTGAAGCATGAGTGCAAACCAAAGAAGGAAGGACCTTTGGGTCTAGCCAAGGCCCAGGCTTGTTGGTCCACCAGGCAGGGTGGGATTGGACAGCACCAATGGGTGGAAGCCCAGCAAAACGTATTGTTCAAGAGGGATCCGAGTTGGAGTTCTTGGTCCTCCGGGGATGTCACATGTCACAAAATGAGAATGCGAAACGCACATGGCTTTGCCTTCTAAGTTGTCGGATGACTCCCACAGAAGAAATAGCGAAGAGGTTCCCTCCCAAGAACTCGGCATCCTTTGAGAGACTTCACAGCTCAGTTTCCCAGAGCTGGAGTCGGTCTGGGGGATGCTTGTTCCATAAGACTGATGGAAAAGACAGCTCTCCCATTGCCTGTTACACACAGGCCTAATTAAATCTGCATTCGTTAAAGGGAGCTGCTGCCACCAGGGGCTCCCTCTGATCCCTGTGTCTGCTTTGAAGATGAGGAGGTTTAGATAATGAGCCCAAACTGGTTGCAAATTCGAGGAGACAAGGGGGAAATAAAACCAGGGCTTGGGTTGCCAGGAAATGAAGCCACGGGGTCATAAAACAAAATAACTAGAAGCAGTGGAGGGTGTGGCTCCTCAGACAGGGGGAGGTCGTCTTTGGGGAGTTTTGATCTAGAGGTTTTCCAGTAAAATGCTTTGCTCCTGTGCAATCAATCCAGGCAGTTCCAGCAAATTCAGAAGCTGCTGCTCAGGTTTTTGAAACTGGTACAGAGGGAGCAGTTGAACTTGGAGAAAATAGGCCAACTCCGGAAGCTCACAGACCTGGTCCGAGTCCTAGCTGTGTCATTGACCTGCTTTGTGACCTTCTGCAAGTTGACTACATCCATCTGTATCAGGATAATAATAGAATTATCATGGCTAGAACATCAGTGCTACCCACCCCTACACACACATACGATACGCCAATTCCTATCTCGAAAGCCAGATCTCTGTGATGGTATTCAGTGGGGCCTTGGGGAGGTCCTTTGGACCATAGGAGACAGTGAGGTAGAGCCACCAGGAATGGGATTAGGGCCTTTGGAGAGCCAGAGGATCTTGCTTCCCATCTCTGCTCTTTGTGTTGAAGACAAATCCACAGCCTGCAACAGGGACGACGCCCTTCCCTGGAACTCAACCGTGCTGGCACCCTGATCTTGAACTTGCAGGCTCTGTAACTCTGAGAACTAAGTTGATATTGGTGAGTCATCCAGGCTAGTGTTTTGGTAAAGCAGCCCAAGGTGACAACGGCACTACCTACAGGATGACTCTGAGCACCAAGTGAGATGGAGTTGACGAATCGCTTTGTCTAGCATCTGGCATGTAGCAAGGGTTCAATCGGTGTCAGCTGTAGTTTGAAAGATGATAACACAGGGATCATCCAGGCTTATCTGTAATTCTTCAGGATTTTTGAATCTTGATTTTTATCTTCTATCGCTATCTCATCTTCAAACAGTTTTTAAGAGTGTGTGTATTTTAGAGAAGCACTAAGTCTTGAATTTAGAGAACCTAAGGATTGCACAGGGTGGGTGAATGGGCAGTTTCAGGTTTTCTGAGTTTTGGGTGCAAACTCCTTCATAAGCACAAAAGTCTTAGCACAGAAAGTACCAGAGAACTCTGGTCCTGGGCCAACGGCATGGTTGGTCACCTCCAGGTGGCACAGTGGACTGCAGAACCGGGGTGTGACCCTGGGCCTCCTGACCACCCGGGCAGAGGGTGCCCCTGATATCGCACTTAGCAATGCCTTGTCCTGGGGTGGGCTGATCAGGGGCATATGCTTGTAGTTCCAATTGATAGACTGTTTTGCAACTGGTGGCAATGAATGAGGCAGGCCAGGCAACTATGGTGCTTTCCAAATGGCAGCAGCTACTTGGCCATAAAGTCATGTGTTGTCCTGTGGGAATGGAGTTTGGTTTAACCAGATATACTCATTATTCAAGAGATTTGGGGGGGGGGGGTCCAAAGACTTGGGCCATCTTCTGCTTTCCCAAGCACACTATCGGAGAGCTGGATTGGAAGTGGAGCAGCCAAGACTTGAACTGGCACCCACATGGGATGCCAGCATTGCCGGTGACAGCCTAACTCACCATACCACAACACCAGCCCCTGAAGTTTTACTTTCTAGCTATATCTGCTTCCTTGTTCACTCATTCTCAAGCCCTTAAACATCTCCTAGCTAATGACTCATAAATTTTGTCAGAAGTCTAGAAGTCTCCTGAGCTGCAGGTTCACAGTTCAATTTCCTCTGCAACATGCTCTTAGCTACTAAACACTCATGCAAATTAAACTTCAGATCACGTACTTCCAAATCTATCCCTGTCCTGGGTCCATAAATGCAGTCACAACTCTAAGGTTCATTCTACTACTGGGGTATTTGTAGCCGTTGAATTCTCTACAATGTAGCAGTGGGTTCGTTTCTGAGAAGAGCAGCGTGGTGGGGGCAAGAGGCGCGGAGTCAATACACAGACCCCGGGAGTCCGGTGAGAGCAGGCTTGAGGCGAGCAGCCTGCAGACTCGTTTATTACAGTTGATACAACACTTATATAGCCAAGACCAGCCAATCTGGTCAAGGGGCGGTCTATACCCCAACCAATCACAGCCTGTTGCCAGGCAGTTTCCACAGCCATCCAATCACAGCCTGTCGCCAGGCAGTTTCAAAGCCATTCCTGACTAACTGACGCTCACTTGCCAGTGGCCACCTTGGCATGGCCTTCTCATTCCACTACATTTCCCCCTTTTCGTTTATTTTTGAGCAACGGGAGGCATGATTCTTGGCCATACCATTGTTGACCCCGTTTCCATGTGGTCTCCGTACGCAGCTGTGCCTGTCTTAGGTTGTCCCCCAGGGGATCTTACCCGTCGTTGACTAACCAGCGCTCAAATCGAGAGACCACAGGATTGCTTGCTCAGATAGGGGTAGGAATGAGGAATAATGGTTATCAGGAATGGCATGACCGCACACAGGCTGTGGGCTATTGGAGTGGCTGACCAGAGCTAGTGGGGTACACAATGGTAACAGATGTGGCTTTGGGCAGTTTCTTAGGGTAGGATGATAGGGCAGGTGCGTCTGCTAACAAGGCGGAGTCTTGGTCTTGTTCAGCTGGTTCTGGTTGGCTGTCAGTTGCAGGCTTGATGTTTCTGGCTGGTACCCAAATGGGCTGTTCCGCATTCTCTGGAAAGACACAAGCATATCCTCGACCTTTGGTTAGCAGGGGGTGTGGTCCTTTCCATTCTCCTGTCAGGGGGTCTTTCCATCTAACCATAGGGGCTGGGGTCTGGGATGGAAAGGATCCCCAGTGTTTATAAGCTGGGCTGATCCCTTGGGAATCAAAAGTAAGAAAATTGATAGTGAAAAGGACCTCAGTCAAAGCAAGCTGTGGGTCTGAGGGTATATGATTATTTTTTTGCCTTTGTAAGAGATCTTTAATCGTCCTATGAGTTCTTTCAATAATTGCCTGTCCCTGTGGGTTGTATGGGATACCTGTAGCAGAATGTATGTTCCAAGATTTCAGGAAGGAAGTAAATTCCTATGATGTATACGCTGGCCCGTTATCAGTCTTTATGGTCCAGGGGACACCAAGGACCAGCATGGCTGATTTAACTGCCTTTATCACATTACTAGCCTTTTCTCCGGATTGGGCTGTTGCAAATACAGCCTTTGAATAAGTATCTACCACCACATGGACAAACTTAAGCTTACCAAAGGAATTAATGTGGGTGATGTCCACTTGCCATAGTTTATTAGGAGCAAGGCCTCGTGGGTTCACTCCTGCTTGTTGCAGTGGGCCTAATGGGGCGAGGGGTGCACAATTCTTGCAAGAGTGCACTAGGTGTTTGCATTGGCTCATTGTTAGCTCTGGGAAAAGCAATTTTATGTTGCTTGCTGACATATGAAATTTTTGGTGTAAAATACGGGCTTGTTCTAAGTGTCCAATGGAAGCCGTGTTGCAGGAGATAAGACGATCAACCTTTCTGTTGCCTTGGAAAATAAAGCCAGGTAACCCAGTATGTGATCTTACGTGTGAGATATACCATGGGTATTTTCTGTTCTCAGTTAGCTCTTTAAGTGTTGCGAACATCTGGTCAATTGGTTTACTGGTCGGGTTAAAGATTGCAAAAGGGATCGTCTTTGCTACCTGTACTGAGTATTTGCTGTCCGAAAATATATTTACTGGTCCATCTTGGCTAAGGAGTAGAACCTTGACTATTGCTCTTATTTCTCCCAACTGTACTGATCCCCTGTGGGGTTCTACATGGATCTTATCTTTTTGGCATGGCCTTCTCATTCCACTACAGGTATTGAGACCAACAGCAGAGCCAGCCTTAGCTCCTTTCTCTGTCCTATCTCGTATCCGTTCTTGAGTGGATCCTGTTTCTGCCGCCTTGGTGATATATCCATAACCTCCCCACAACCCTCAATCCACACTACCACCATTTGTCAGCTGGATTAGAACAACACCTGCCACCCTGGCCTCCTGGCTTCTACCCTTGCTCCTTTGCGGACTGTGGTCTACGACGCAGCGACTGCAGGATCCTGCACGAACTGAGTCATCAAGTCTCTGCCCAAGCCCTTTCTGTAGTCCCCAGTTAATTCACAGGAAAAATGAAAACCTGCAATGTTCATTAACCTTCCCTCCCTGCCACTGCCCCTGTAGCCTCGACTCCTACTGCCTTGCTGTTGTTGCCATTATTCTACTGTACTTTTTCCTCTAATACCTCCCCTGATGATCACATGGAGCCTTGCTCGGCTGTCGCCTTCCAAGTAAGATCACCTTTTAAAGATCAGAGCTTGCAGTGACCACCTTCCCATCACCACCTCCTATTGAGTGAAAGATTCAAGAGATGAGTTGTCCTTTGAAACTATTAGGAACATTGGAATGGGAAGAAATGTTTCTGCACAGCTCCAAAATAAGGATTTAAAAAACTGACCAAAAACTGATTTTGCTAATGACAGAAAAAGGGATTTTTTAATTGATTTTTTTTTTTTTTTTTAATAAGAATGGCTAGTACAAGACTGGAAGATACTAGTCAACAGTTCACAGGTTGCGGCTTAGGGAATAACAAATAATTTTAAAAATGCAAGTTAAAACAAAGGAGACATTAACTTGGATCCAACAGGATGGGAAAAACACAGACATTTATTATGGGACATGAGTGACAGTGCAAGGAGATTGTGGCTGAAAATCGGTGCGGACCTGCGTAGGCGATTCAGTCACGCTACACAAATTGGAAGGCCCGGGTCTTCTAGTCCGCTGGGAATGTAGACCACGTTTACCTCGCAGAAATGTGTACAAACATACACACAAGAAAAATCCATGGCAACACCGGTCCTAAAAGCAAAAGACTGGAAACAACCTAAATGCCCGTGACTAGGGGAAGTGTTACATTTTTTGAGCAGGTCAAGATGGTCCCATTTTGTGGATGAAAAGTATTTACCTACTTGAGGGAAGTAATGGTAAAGGTAGATCTGAATTATTTACAAGAAAACTGAGTGCAAAATGAAAGGATCACAACACTTACTTTGATCTCTTTCATGTAAAAAAGACTTAAATATGTGTTTGGACATAAAAACATACACATAAGAAACCATTAACAATGATTATTTCTGGGGCAGGTAATGGGAGATCTGAGGTGGGAGGGAGACTTCAATGTCTTCTGTGTCTTCAAAATACTTGATATTGGGGGCTGGTGTTGCGGCACAGTGGGTTAAGCTGCTGCTCGCAAGGCCAGCGTCCCGTATCAGAGCACTGGTTCGAGTCCTGGCTGTTCTGTTTTGGTTCCTTCTGCCTGCTAACATGTCTGAGAAGGTAACAGATAAGGACCCAAGTCCTTGGCCTCCTGCTACCCGCATGGGAGACCCAGATGGAATTCATGGCTCCTGGTTTCAGCCTGGACAAGCTGTGGCCATTACAGCTATTTGGGGATAGAAAATCTCTGCCTTCAAATAAGTCTGAGAAAAAATATAAAGTTTCAATTTTTTTTCTTCTAGTAAGATGTTTCAACAAAAACCCCTTCCCTTCCAAATACGTATTATTACAAGGTGCACCTCCTGGTACCAGGAGGCGTGGCAGGTTCTTCTCCGTGGGGGTCTGATGCTTCTTATAGTCATACAGATGAATCCTAGGGGTGGGGTGGCTCCTACAGCCTTCAGTCCCTGCCAGTCACAAAGATGGCTGAGCTGTGGCATTTTCTCTCTACCCAGAGCCCGTCCCTGGTACAAGCTTTTGGTAAAAGCAAAAGCGTGGAAAGCTTTGATCCCAATCTGAGATGCAGCACAAAAGTTTAGTCACCTCCTGAAGAAATGAAGGAAAAGCAAGGAGAGACCTCCAGCCCAGAATCACCCTGCTCTTCAGGCTGAGGAACCATGTGCTTTGCATAACAAGGGTTGCTAAAGCAGATAAAGTTAGGAAAGAACAAAGCCGTGTAAGGCAAACCAAAAAAAGGTGTCCTCACTTCAGTTCTGAAATTCCAAGATGTTACTTGTTAAAATAACATCTAGTTTCCTTTATGCAAATGAATATGAACTTGAAAGTGTCTTGTTTTCTTCTAGATCAGGAACTCGGGTTTTTCCCCATATTCGGTAACTAACTAACAGTACAACTCTGAGTACTGGGTAGAAAGCGATGATGATGGCGATAGAAGTGGAAATAGGAAAATTACAATAGATGTAGTAGAAGTAAAAGACACAGACGTACCAGATATAGAAGTAATTAAAGGTAGGTGTACCAGAGATAGTAACAAAACAGAAGTCGGAGTGAAGAGAAGTACTAATGAAAGTAGAGTAACTGGTAGCCATGGTGGTGACTTCTCACTACAAGATGCTAAGTGGAGAGTCAGGATAAAAAGCTTGAGATTCGGAGCCACATAGACCTGAGGTTAAGCCCAACACTGACTGGTGCAAGGGCCCCAGTGCAGTTTCTCACTTACTGAAGGAAATATCCCTCGTGGTTGTGTTAGGATAATAGGAGTGCTCACCTCAGTGGACGTCATGAGGATAAATACCTACGGTGTAAGAGAACAAGAAGTCATGGAAACGTGTACGATGAAAATCCCATAATCTGGAACTGGCTGATGCTCTCGATCTTCCTGGCTACCAACTCCACTAGGGGACAGGGTGTTCAGTGCCCCTCGGTGACGAGCTACACCCTGACATTCCACAAAAACTCAAACTGCATCTAGGTGACACTGTCCCCTTGTCAGGTCTGAAGATT
Organism: Lepus europaeus; assembly: GCF_033115175.1. NCBI lineage: Eukaryota > Metazoa > Chordata > Mammalia > Lagomorpha > Leporidae > Lepus > Lepus europaeus. The sequence continues at coordinate 11,090,165 of NC_084847.1, forward strand.
CCAAAGCGCAACAAAAGGAAGCGGAATTGTAAGGAGAAGGAGAGGGTGAGAAATGAGGAAGGTGAAAACACACGTAGTCGGAAGAAACGGCTCATAAACACAGTCCTTAGGAGTCTAAGGAGCAGGATTGACGGCTTCGGGAAGCTGTGGCTAAGGCGCAGAGTTGTGTGCTCGGTGCTCTGGAGAGGGTAGAGGAGAACGCTCCTGCTGTCTGCTCAGGCTGAGCTGACTTGATCCCAGCCCCTTTATTTTACAGCTGTGAGACACCTCGGCAGGGCAGCCTCCCTGGATTTCCAGGCTTGACAATGCCACCCTGGCAGCACCACTGTGGAGAGGAAAGAGGAGGCAACAGATGTGGCTCAGCTCATAGCTGGAAGGTAACAGCTGAAGCTCGGGGTGTCGATAGGCTTCCTGGGAACTGTGGACAGAGAAGAGGGACAAGCACCCAAGGTCAAGCTGGAGAAGATGCTGGAATAGCTGGTAAGATGACAGAAAAACTGGGAAAGGGTGGAACTCCTGAAGCAAAGGAGAGAACATTTCAAGAGGTACCCACGAGGTGATGAATGAGAGCAGAGATGAAAAACGTGTATTTGGAACCATGTGCAAGTTGTTAAAAACGAGGTGTTAGGGCAGGCATGCGGCTTAGTGGTTGAGACACCTGCATCCCACACTGGAATAGCTGGGTTCAGTTCTTGGTTCTAGCTCCTGTCTCGCCTTGCCCTCCACTGCAGAGTGTGGGAGAGAGCAGCTGGGCCCCTGCCACCGAAGTGGGAGATCTGGGTTGAATTCCAAGCTTGTGGCCAATACAAATCAATTTCCATCTTTCTCTTTTCCTTCTTCCCTTTTCCCCTCCTTCCACCTCCTTTTGCCTCTGTGTGTGTCCCTATGCCTCTCAAACAAATACTATCTTTTTTTAAAATGAGGTTTTACTAAAATAATGAATGCAGTAGATGTTGATGATTTGCTCCATGGGAAGAATCAGATTACAAAACGTGTTTGTTGATAAAAGCGGCTGATGGAGCAAATGTCCGTTTAGCCCTCTCATTCAACAAACATTCACCAAATGCCTGCTATATCCAAACGCGGTTTCAAGTGCTAGGGATATGCAAATGAGCAAGAAAACCACAGTCCTTATTCTCATGCTGCCTCCCTCCTATAGCTCTGTGTATGGGATTACACACAAACATACACATCTGTACTTGGGGAAAGATGCACAGTGGGTCATAAAATTGCACCATGTATATGTGTATCGCATATATAACAACGTATGACAAGCTGTGTACCAAACATTAATGATCCTTCCAAGTGGTGAGAAGGTGTCTGAGCAGCCAAGAGCTCATGTTTTAGGGTCAGACAACATGTGTTCTACTTTTCTTTGTTAGCTACCAGCTGAAAAGTTAGCTGTGGGAGGAGTATTGGGAGACTTCCATGAAACCCCAAGGAAGACAAGTCTCTACCCCCAAAGTTGCTCAGTTCTGTAAGGGTCAAGATTAGACTCGGACCATCAGTAACCATCCCAGGACTCTGTCTCTATGACACCTCAATGCTAGGGCTTTACAAATTTCAAGGATACCCTCGGCTTAATAAATTTCCTCCCTCTCATTCTAAGAAGACATGCACTTGCCTGGTTTCTGTCTCCTCTTTCTACATTAAGTCAATAAAAGATTCTTCCACAGGAATGACTGTGTGCTTGAAACCATGCCTTTTCAATTTTCCCAATAAATGAAATAATAACAAAATCCTAGCAGATGAGAGGTGGGTCAGACTAGAATGAATACGAGAGTAGAATGAGAAGTCACTGGATGAGGAAATTATAATTTATTTCAAACCTTCCTTGGAGGATGGTCTTGTTAGTTTACTTCCTACAGCAGTCTTTGCTCAGCCACGTTTGAAAGGTGGCAATTGAGCTGTTGTTTTATTTAACAACTATTATTTAACAGGTACTGAGTTATTGATTGCTCGTAGAGCAGCCAGAGTGAGCCTTGTTACTAAAACATGAATTGGGTCCTGCCTCTTGCTGATGGCTTTTGATCACATGAAGATACAACCCAAGTCTATGCAGGATTAGAAAGGGCACTGCTGCTGCCCCTCTGACCATGTCTCCTTGCACGGTCTTCCAGGCCTTTGAGCATGCCCCATCCATCCTTCCTGAGGTCTATATTCCAGTGATACATTCGTCTGCTCCAACGCTTCTCTCCCTAGCCAGTGCACGGGCAGCTCTCTGGTTCTCATTCAGGTCTCAACCCAAGTATCGCCGCACCCCACCCCTGCCCCCAAGTGGTCATCTTGACATCTGATCTATAGTCAGACCTCCTCCCTGGTCATCCTCTGTCATCCCTCTCCTGCTGCTTGTAGCCCAAATGGCCACCTAGGTCTACACTCGGGTCCGTTTGCCTAGAGGCAGAGCCTAAGCATACCCACGTACTTGGCTGACTTGCTAGAGAAGTCCTCTGAGAACAATCTGGAGAAGTACAGAAGTGACATGTAGTCTCCCTCGCCCTGCTCATCTTGCACTTGAGTCTGACCTTGTGCAGGGCAGCTGGTCTTGCATCTCCCTGCGGAAACCAATCAGTGACAAAGAGCTGCCCTAGCAGGGGCACAAAACCGAGAGAAGCCTTACTGTCCGATGGCAACCCTTCACACATGGAAGTAGGTGTGAGCTGGTAGGAAGCCACTTTCTGAGGACCAAGGCAGCATCTCGGAGCAGCACTCCCACAGCACCTGCAGCATCCGGCTTGGTTTAGTTGCTTGATCACTGTCTATGACACTGGGCTCTAAGTTCCATGAGGGCAAGAATTGATCGACTATATTCACTGTCTTATTCCCTAGCATATAAGCACTCGGTTAGGTATTGCTTGGTTGTTCAGATAACTGATTAATAAGCCAAAGTGTTAAATAATCCTTACAATCGCCCTGGGAGGCAGAATCTTCAAGTCTGAATTGTTTCTAGGCTCGGGTCCAAGTGTGTCCATCTGAGAGCCAATTAACCAGATTGGTTGGGGAAAACAAACACATCATGAGGGCAAACTTTACCATAGCCTTTACCTTGAGCTTTACCCATGAGTTCCTGCCACACAAGTGTGCAAATTTTGTTTTTATAAAAACATCTCCCAAGACTCCAGCAGATCGCAAGGCCAAGTACTTAGTGCACAAACTCTGTACTGTTTCTTTGTGTCTTTGTTGCCATGTATATTGATTTTTTTAAAACAAACTGATCAGAGCTAGAGGTGTAGGTGATATAACACTATGTTAACATAGTTATAACACTATGTTAACATGTGTTAGCATTAAGGTTGTATAATATTTTCATACTAAAGACCAACAGGAATCTTTCATTCCCCATTCATTATTGGAGACCTGTCAGTTATCTTAGGGCAGATACCTTAGGACATCACTCCTCCAAGAGTGATCTGTACACCAGCAGCATTCACGCCACCTGGAGTTTATTAAAATAATATCTTGGCCCTACCCCCAGAGCAGCTGAACCAGGAAGTGTGTTAACAGATCCCCAGGTGGCTCCTGTGTGCAGGAAAGTTGGAGACCCATCACCTTAGGACATCTGTGTTTAGTCTTTCCAGTTTGCCCGGCCTTTGAGGAAGCTCACTGTTTCGGCGTATCCCTGATCCCCAGATTGCTCTTGGCCTGGAGTCCTGGGAGACCATCAAAGTGGAGTAGGTGTAAAAGTGACTCAACTTGGAATCTTCGAAGGGGATACTCACTTGTATCCAGATTTTGAAGGGTATCTGATCCTGGAAAGAGAAATGTCAACACTTGAAACCACCTCCACCAACTCATTTTTTTTTTCTTGAATTTCAGAGGGGTCAAGGTTATAAGTATATAGGTGGATGTGGTTTTGCCCTTTTGCTGTAACCCAGTGGCCCTCCCGAGGCCAGCTGGGTGGGGGCAGGGAGGGATAGGGAAGTGTAGGTCTCTATGATCAGAAAGAAAAGAGCTAGATGGCTGTCGCTGGGTGAGGGTGTGGAGAGCCCCAAAACTGGCCATCAAAATCAGTACTTTGAAATAGAAGGAGAGTCCAAATGACTTGTCAGACTTATTTCCCCTTAGTGATGCTGACTTAGAAACAGGAAGAGAGCCTTGAATCAAAATTTCTTTTTAAATATTTATTTTAACATCAGAGTTACACGGAGAGAAGGAGAGGCAGAGGGAGAGAGGTCTTCCATCCCCCGGTTCACTCTCCAGTTGGCTGCAATGGCTGGAGCTGTACCCATCTGAAGCCAGGAGCTTCTTGTGCCATCTTCTATAGCTTTCCCAGGCCATGTCAGAGAGCTGAATTGGAAGGGGAGCAGCTGGGTCTTGAACCAACATTATCCGCTATGCCACAGCGCCAGCCCTTGAATCTGAATTTTTAAGCAAGTTCCATAGTTTGGGAACTAAGGAATTCGGTAATTGCTATCAACTTTTTTTTAAACCTCATTGCTGCTTTTTTTTTTTTTTTTCCTGATTTCTTTTTTTTTTTTTAACTTTTATTTAATGAATATAAATTTCCAGTATACAGCTTATGGATTACAATGGCTTCCCCTTCCCATAATTTCCCTCCCACCCGCAACCCTCCCCTCTCCCGCCCCCTCTCCCCTTCCATTCACATCAAGATTCATTTTCAATTCTCTTTATATACAGAAGATCAATTTAGTATAAATACTTCAACAGTTTGCACCCACATAGAAACACAAAGTGAAACATACTGTTTGAGTACTAGTTATAGCATTAAATCAAAATGTACAGTACATTAAGGACAGAGATCCCACATCAGGAGCAAGCGCACAGTGGCTCCTGTTGTTGACCCAACAAATTGACACTCTAGTTTATGGCGTCAGTAACCACCCTAGGCTGTCGTCATGAGTTGCCAAGGCTATGGAAGCCTTCCAAGTTCCCCGACTCTGATCATATTTAGACAAGGTCATAAAAGACAGGTTGAGGATAGTAACCAATGATCCTAAGAGTGGCCTTAACCAGGTCTGAACAATTATACAGCATTAAGTGGGGAAGAGGACCATCAGTACACACAGGTTGGGAGTAGAGCCATTGGTGGTAGAGTAGAGGTTATGATTACAAAGGAATGAGGCCCAAGTGCACTAGACAGGGTCTAGAACAAAGGACAGAGTCATTATTAGAGGAGCTAAGAAAGGTGCTGTCTAAGCTACAAGTAATTTTTCTGATTGAGAGGCAAATAGAACCTGATAGAAGGGGCTTGATAATAATCTGTTGGGCTTTAGGCCTTGTAAGTTTGCTTTTTTTTTTTTTTTAACCCACATGGAATACTTGTTTAAATTCCTAATTCTCAGGCTCCTTTCCTGGAGAGTCTAAATCAAAGGGACCCAAAAGTTTGTAAGCCAATCAATTTTTACAATTATAAGAAAAATGCTCAGAGCTTCACCAGCCTGTGTGTGTGCACACTCCTTGCATGTGTCGCTCAAGCCCTGTGAGTCTTACCTTTGTCCTCTAAACACTGGGTATAAAAATAGCCATTTCATAAGGTTAGCATGAAGCCTTAGCAAGGTTATCTATGAGGGCATGACTGGGCATCTTAGCAAGTGCTACACACAGTTGTGAGGAATGCTATTTTCCACTGGATTTGTTGTAACATTGCTTATATCAGGACCTGGGTTCTGTGTGCGATGGAAACTTGGACCTTCTCGTCACTGAGGACTTAAAGTTGGACAGACTCGGTTACATGCTCTGTCACCAATCTAAGGTCTTATTTACATGCTATGTACTGGTGGAGCCAGCCCCGCCAGCTTCCCAATCGAGTCTGGTGGTCAGCCCTGGGAGGACGCAGGGTTAGGGATCGGAAGTGAAAATGACAGTATGAAGATGAAGTTAGCCCCTGGGCAACTCAAGAGTTTGATTTTGTAGCAGTATACAAAGTTGTTCCCTGCTCTTGGGGCTTTTGCACCAACTGTCCGCTCTGCCTGGAATGCTGTTGGCCACAGATCCTTATGGCCCCCTCACTGACCACCTCCAGGTCTTTGTCCTCAGTAGCATCTTCCTGAGGAGACCTTCACTGGCAACCTTATTTTAAGTTGGAGCCACACCACCTGGCTCTCGGTCCCTTGTTCCCACCACTCTTTTCCCCCATCACTACCCTCAAACATACTCGGTAGTTTTAATTCATCTGCTGCTTGGCCCTAAAATGTAAGCTCCAACAGGGCAAGGACTCTGATCCCTGCTCACTGTAATCTCCTACACCCAGCACAGTGCCTGACATGGTAGATGCTCAATGTGTGGTTGTTTGGTTTGTTTTTTTGAATGAGCATTGATTCAACTGTTATGGGTCCCTCCCATGATAGACATTAATAATGCATACATAGATAAGACCTGTGTATTGCTCAGAAAGACATCTTCCACTGTAAGACAAGGACCAAGCCGAAGCAAGTGAAGCTGGGAAAGAGGGAGCCCAGCATTACAGAGATGTGTACTGGGAATGTACGTGGTGGGTGCCAGGCTCCCCTGTGCAGGAGCTGATGCAGGAAGGGGTGACATAGCGCCGGGGCCAGGGGAAGTCTCGGGGAGAGCTGGCACTGGAGTTGAGATGGAAGATGTTTGAAATTGTGACAGTGTGACACCTGCAAGGGAGAGATGAGTCTACCCTAGACAGAATCAGCAAGTGCAAAGCACAGAAGAATGGGAATATGTTCAAAGGTATTGGAAGTGGGACAAAAGATTCAAAACTGTGTGTGTAAGGAATAAACAAGACAATAATGAATAAAACGGACATCTTCCAATTCCATGGACCAGTGTTGAAACCTCAACTTCCCATTGGATTCCACTTTTGCCCCATTGATCTGCTCGCTTCCCTAAATGAGTATCTCCCTGTTCCATTTACTCAAGCTCCTTCACTCTCAAGCCATCCTGTATTTTGGAGGGCAACTAGCCTTGGACTTGTTTTCATGTTCAACACAAATGCCTTAAGACCAAGTGTTAACTATTCCGACACTCAGCCTCTTAACATGAAAGATGGAACAGAAGTCTTAAAATTTCCAACTCTTCCTTAGCTCTTGCACAGCACTCTGTCCAAATGAAAGTGACATCATTCCCCCTTTCTATGGCACATACAGCCGTCCCAGCCCCTCGCCCCGGAGGCCAACTGGCAATCCTCCTCTTGAATTCGTAGAGTTCCAAACATCTCTTCGGGTATGCTCAGATTACCTTGCAGGCTCCTCATCGCACCACTGTGAGGTAGGCGTTAGTATTCCTTATTTCAGAAGAGAGGACTGAAGCCCACAGCTACACCAGACATGAATGACTGCACTGGAGCTACAGCTCAGGTCTGACTTGGAGAACAAAACAATTCCTGCCCAACGACAGTGAAAAAGAATGACAGGTGCCTCGCTCATTAATCAGATTAGAGGCTGATGTGTTAGGACGGCTGAAGATTCACAAACAGCAAAGTCTGGATTCTCCCCCTTCTCCTTCCACTAAGACCGTATTAAATATTAATTCCCTTTGTCTGCAAATACCAAAGTTGACAAAGACACACATCATAAAAAATGCAAGGTAAAGTTCCACTCTAATTTCAGCTTGTGTCCTGGAGATGCATCTGAATGACTTTGCTCCACACTGCTGGGGTTGAACGTTTGCCCTTGGTGCAAGCCCTCTAGAAGAAAGTGGGGGTCCACAGAGGAGCAAGCGATCAAGGCCAGATTCCCACCAGGAGTCTGAAAATCCCAGCTCCAGGCATCAACAAACATTGTCCTTCAAATACTGCAGGAGACTAGAGGACCTGCAAGAGAGTCCTGTCTGGCCAAGGGTTATCTAGACCTCTGGAAGACAACTGGGGTCAGAGGACCCACTAGGACAAAGCCATGCCATTGGCTGCAAGTCCCTGAGGGGACTTTGTTTTCCCCAGCACTGATTTCTACCTTTTCTGTTGGCTTGTAGAAAATAACTTTTGTATTTGTTCAGGTTTTTGTTTTCTTGAAAACATACTCGCAGCGAAGGGTATTTCAAAGATGAAAGCATGCAAGGAGATGATTAAAAATTAACTATAACCCCCAAAACATGTAAGAACAATAAACAACCAAGTTAGTGTGGTGTTTACCCCTAAGGGGAAGAGGTGGAGTGTTATTAAAAAGGTATCATTAAAAAGATACTTTCAGCTGTTTTGGTGGCTGTTTTATTCTTTGGCTAAATGTCGGGTACCTACATATGCAACTTTACCCTTCCCTTTGTGTCTGAGATAATTCAGGATAAATATTTTAAAGTTCTCTGTCTGACTCATCATTGGAAGTGGGTGCTGAGCACCACCCCTTCTACCCAGTAGATCCCTACTAAATATTTCTTGGGTGAATGACTTCACTGTTACCCATTGGTTTTCCCCCTAGATAACAGAGCTGGCAGCCTCCATGCCCGACATTGTCATGAGAGTTAAAAGCACTAGCTTCCGTAGAGCATCTCAGAGGGTACTTATCCATTCCCAGTTGGCAGGTGAGCATTAATTCTCACTAGCATCATTACTTTGGTCCTCAAACATCCCGACACTCAGTTTATGAAGGGAGGTATCCTCGACCCTGCTTTACTTAAGAGCTTTTCCTTTGCTCTTTGAAGGCAGGTGTGTTCTTTTTAATATCATCCCTTTGAACCTTAAGATGCACTAGAAAAGAGGATGACAGAGCGGTTTTACCTTTTCTTCCAGCTAATTGCTGTTTACAAACGTTGGTTGCTCTGGTTTAGGTGGGAAAACCTTTTCAGGGTTCAGGCAGTTAATGACAGCTGCCTGGGGGGCTGTGAAGGGGAAGCCACACTCGGATCAACAGCTTTGAGGAGACTGGTGGGAGGTAAGTGACACCTGGGCCCAAAGGATTGCATAGGAGCAAACCCAGGACTTAAGTCAGGGTCTCACCCTCCGGTCCCATTTGCAAAAACTTAAACAGTCAGCAGGGCAGGGACATACTTTTATTTTTCAAAGAAAACCTGGTATGTTAGAATTCTCCAGAGAACCAAAAATAACAATTTGCATATTATGAGGAAACTATACCTAGACTTTTTTTTTTTTACAGCAAAACCTATTTAATTTCATTTTCTCACAAACTTCCTAGAGTATTTTCCTGCATAGATATCCAGTTTGCCTCCCTATCTGCAGTCTGTGTGCTTGCAGATTCAAGCAACCGTGGAATGAAAATATTCAGGAAAAAATTGGCATCCCTACTGAACACAACAGACTTTTATTCCGGCCATTATTCTCTAAACAATACAGCAGAGCAGCCATTTCCATAGCATTTGCATTGTATTAGGTATCCTACATCTAGGGATCGACTTAGAGTATATGTGGGGACGTGTGTAGATTATATGCATTTCAGGTGAGTCCTCATCTTCTATAAGGGACTTGAGTATCCACAGTTTTATGGCGTCCATGGGAGGGACAGCCCAGCATCAAGAGATGGAGATCTGTTAGGAAGCATAGGCACAGAAGATTAGAGAAGCTGGGAAGACCCATAATCCGCTGTCCACAAACGGGAGACCCCGGGAATACAGGCAGCACAGCTCCAGGAACTGGAGCATAGAGATGCCAGTCCATGTCTGACAGCTTGCAAACCGGGGCTGAGCACAGAAGATGGACACCCAGCTCCAACCAATAGGCAGATAAGGGGTCAGTCCCGCCTTTGTTTTTATACCAAGCAGGCCCACAGTGGGTGGGGGAAGACGATTCTCTCAGCTTGGTCTTGGAGTTCAAATGTCAATCTGTCCTAGAGGACAGACCCAGACCCTGCTGGTCCAGTGACCCACTCATCTTGGGAGCCACGTATAAGAACCACTGCACCTGACCTCCAACCCAGGGTGAGGGAATGTGGCATAACCCATCCAACTGATCTACGAGTACTTATGGACCTCCTACATGAGGAGCTGTGCCTGAGGGTGTTTCAAAACGTTTGTAGAAAACAATTAAGATAATTGTTTATAATAATTCATTTTTGCATAAATCTCTTAAACCCACCCATACTTTTACTTATACGTACTTTCTATAACTTCTTGAAGTCATTTATGGATTTCTAAAGTGTATGCTTTGGATTTCAAAGTTTTCTATCAAAATAAGCATCTTGATTTGTATTTTCCACAAACTTTAAAGATTTTTTTTAAGATTTTATTTGACAGTTACAGACAGTGAGAGGGAGCGAGAGAGAGGTCTTCTTCTGTCTGCTGGTTCACTCTCCAACTGGCTGCAATGGCCTGGAGCTGCGCCAATCCGGAGCCAGGAGCTTCTTCCAGGTCTCCCACACGGGTGCAGGTGCCAAGGACTTGGGCCATTTTCTACTGCTTTCCCAGGCCATAGCAGAGAGCTGGATCAGAATTGGAGCAGCCGGGACTTGAACCGGCACCCATGTGGAATGCTGGCACAGCCGCAGGCAGAAGATTAACATACTGCGCAGCCACTCAAGATCTATTTGACAGAGTTAGAGATCTGTCGGGGCCATTTGGGGATGAACCAGCAGATGCACGATTTATCTATCTTCCCTCTTTTTCTCTCACTTTGTCTTTCAAATAAATCAAACTTGTTTTAAAACGGCTCCTGGCTTTGTTTCCGGCAGCGGAAATTTCTAGAGCATTTTGTTTTCCTGTTGATACCATCATTGGCCCTCCCACCCCACATCACAGTGACTGCACAGATGGTGTGTCCTGTGTGCCTGTATCACAGTCCTGGCACAGCCCCTGAGCTTGTGCATCTACACCCTGCTCCCCTGACTCCCTCATCTCACCTCTGACGGCTGCTGCAGCTCCCTCCTGCTCCCCACTCCCTTCTGTCTGACTCTGTGTCCTATCAAGCTCGAGTTTGGGGAACCTCTCCTCCTACCAGGCCCGGGCACTCCGACAAGGCATCTCCTTGGCTGACAGTCTGGCCGGTTCTGTTTCAACCTCAACAGGCAGCAAGCGGGAGGGGGGGAGGTCAAAGCAGAATTGCAGCCTCCTGTAGGTGGCCACACCCTGAGCGTGTGGATGCACTGCGCCTGTCAGCCAGGGGAAAGTCCCACTGTGCCTTCAAATCACAGCTGGCACACGTCGGGTCTGCACCAGGCTCCTCCTGGCCACATCCCTGCCGCTCTCTGCTCTCACAGCTGACAGCCTCCCGAAGGCTCTGGCTCCCTCTTAGGCTCACACCCTATAGTGTATCTGTCGCACAGTGGCAGTGCTGAGTGTTAGAAACTGAAGTCGTGGCGAAGTGTAAAGTTGGGGAATGAAATTGACACTATGAGATGTGACGATGGTTTCCAGCCCCTGTTGCTACTGTTGGGATACCGTGTGTTTCTGTGTTTTTTTTTTTTTTTTAATTTCTTACTGTTTATTGAACTCTTTACTTAGTGGAGGGTTAATCTTAGGAGTATCAAGTTAACCGCAGGTAGACCATTGTAAAAATCGAGAGGGAATGAGAGGATGGAGGAGGAAGTGGGGGGGAATAGTCCCATGTACCTCTATCTATAAATATGAATTAATGAAGTTTACCTTGACTTTAAAGAAAACTTTTATATAGGTATCCCATCGTAACCTGGGTATGCGGGAAGATGTATCTTGGATGTCGCTTTGGTTTCTGTGTAACCCTGATAAAGTTTGAGGAGAAAAAAGAAAAATCCTAGCTTCTTCCCATATTCCTTGGAAGAAATTCAACTCTCAACCACAGCTTGCAAGTCAAAGCTCTACCCCTCGCTAAGCTTCTAAAATCTAACATTCCCGCCTCAGGGCCTTTGCATACACGATCCAGTCTTCCTGGAATACTTTGAGGTTTTTGTTTCATTTCATTCCTATCTTGAATGAAATTTCACTTCCTCGTCCATTATCAAGTAGCCACGCTCCAACTCTTTATACTTCAAGGTATTTTATTTGGAAAGCACTCCTCTGTATAATTTTCTCCTTTTTTGTTTGCCTTTATATGAGCTCTTTGACAACAGGAATCCTCCCTCATTTAACACTACATCCTTGCTTAGTGCTTGAAAGGGGGGCAGTGCGCTCTTATATGTCTTTGTCCTTTCTCACTGGAAGGCAGATGTGGAGGCTGGATTCAAGCAGCCACTTTGAAAGATAGGGTGGATTCTGGAGTAGAAAAGCAGCCCTAACGTCCATAGACTGCTGTGTGGAAGGGGTTAGCAAAGTAGAAGTAAGGTACTGTCTTGTTAAGTACGTACTTAAAAACCATCTACTGGTTCACCCCCTAAATGGTGGCAAAGGTCAGGGCTGGCCCCAGCCAAAGGCAGGAGCTGGGAGCTCCATCCTCAGCTGCTGTGTGGGTGGAGGTACTTGGGCATTCATCACTGGCTTCGCAGGCCCGTTAGCAGGCAGCTGGATGGGAAGCTAAGTGGCCAGGCCTGACATGAGCACTCTGACAAGGAACGCCAGTGTCACAAGCTGTGGCTTAACCTCTGCACCACGACACCAGCCCCAAGCTTCTACCTCGTCTTCAGGAGCCGTCACACGGTCGCTCCTGTTCAGACCTTGTCTGGGGAGCTGCACTCTGGGAATGGTGACCCCACATCCTTCCACACCTGTCGGGCAGACTCACTCCGTTATCTAAATGGACTATCTTCAATCTATTAAATCTTGATTGCTTTTTAAACAATGCTGAATTATGTTTCTATGTTCACTGAAGCCAGGAATTTCTTATGTCTGGTTCATTTCCATACCGACATCATTCCCCCAAACTTGGAAGACACTCAGACACGCTCTTGGAATGAAGGACTTCAGCCATCAGCCCTACTCACTTAATTGGGCTCTGTAACCAGAAGTTTCTGCCGAAACTTGAATCCTATGATGACATTAGAATATTTAAATCAGCTGCGTGTCTTAATGAGATGTTCAAACTCCTATTGACACTAAGCTGCCGCAAAACACTCACTTAGGGAAGTTAAAGACCTTATTACCAATCCCTGCCCATGGAGACTTGGAGCCCGCTGAGAGCTTTCCTTAAAGATGCAGAGAAGGGGCACGAAACCCACAGGAAGCCTAGCGGCGGTTGATTTGAACAGCCAAGGTTGAGCCTGCTCCCATCCCATAGTTTCTCCACAAAGTAACTACTATTAATCCTTGGGTAGTATATTTTGTACCTTGGTCTCTCTTCCGTTTTTTTTTTTCTGAAGTTTTCAGCTAAACCAAGCGGAATCAAATGGGAATTGGGTACAATTCATGTTAATACTAATATCAACATCAGTGGGGAAGGTGGTGATCAAGTTAAAACGTGCTAATAACGCGCATACTTGAAGACATACACTCAGAAGAATGAAGCTATTCCTTCATGTTTCTTGCCCATTCATTCAATCACGAACATTCATTTTGTATCACCATGCATTGATTCTTGTCCTAAGTAAGGGAGAAGCTGTTAAGATTTTCAAACTTTCAGAAAAGGCAAGATCATGACTTGTTGAACATGTTGAAGAATTTGTCAACAAGCAAGCTGGAACTACAGCCTTACCAGTTCAAAGGCGAGGCGCATGTACAGGTCAGGAATATTGAAATGAATTTTTACCTAGAGGCAAAACTGGCCCCTGCCACAACAGGGAGCCGCCACCATACAGGACTGACCACTCCCCTTGGAATTCTGTGTCTACAGGCGGGGTCAGCTTGCATTGCAACCAGTTATTACCATTGAGAGTTGCCAAATGATTGGATGCAGTGAAAGGCGACATTTGATAGTCTGGAAGGACATGCTGTAGACAACTGGTTACTTTCCATTGAAGCTCAATTTTTTTCCCCTATAACAGATAATTAACGTGATATCTGTTAAAATGGACATAAAGACCCTGTGTTGCTCTGGGTGGGGAATAACCCTTACACTATTCCTCTTTGTAGAAGGCCACTGTGGATGAAACTGATTTGTAAGAATTGGATCTTGTCCAAATACCTTAAATAAGATCGACTGTTAAAGCATGCCTTGGAACTTTGGAAGTCTAAACAATTTCATTACAAATTAATACACCTATATACACTTAGAAAACAAAAGGCAAACCATAAATACATGGAAAAAATAGAAAAATATGTCCTTTGCCTCTTATTAATGTTCTCATCCATTGGAAATGCTGCCAGAGAAGCCATAGTGTCCGTTATGCCAATGCCTGTGGCGCTAAAGGGGGAGACCACAGCACGGAGGACCCCTCTTCAGCGGGCCGCTTTAATGAAATGTTCGGATGTCTAAAGTAGGCCAGAGGCTGGTGCGGGGTAAGCAAGTGAGGCGTTAGAAGGCTCCTGATCTGCAAGACACAAGAATGTTGGGAGCTGAAGATGGGCAGTATCCAGGGGGCAGGGGAAGGTGTGGAAGGCTGAGCGTTCAGCGAGGAGGGCCAGTGGGAGATTCTCAGTGTGTGCAGATGTGTGAATTTCTGGGATTGGAGCACCTAACAGTCCATCTAAATCACTGCCTGTCTTTCATGCTGTTACCTCCCACGAGCAGTGAGAGGTTTGCAGTTAGACAATGCTGCCCAGCAGATGCTCATCCATCAGTGATCTGTGAGCACCCTGTCCTTTTGGGGGAAGGGGAGTAGAAAGGAGATTCTGCACGAGGTAAGAAACTCACCAGAGAGCAGGCGAAGTCTTCCAACTGCTGGTTTTGCTCGCCAGATGCCCACAACAGCCAGGGCCGGACCAGGCTGGAGCCGGGATCCAGGAACTCCATCTGGGTCTCCTAGGTGGGTGATGAGGACCCAGGGATTGGAACCATCATCTGCCGCCTTGCAGGGAGCATACCAACAGGAAGCTGAATTGTAAGCGAAGGTGAGATTCAAACCCAGGGACTCAGATATGGAAGTAGGGGGTCCCAAGCAGCCAGGTAAGCCACTGCACCACAATGCCCACCCTGACATGCTATTTGGGTATTCACACAGATAGTCAAGTGGCCACCGCACTCAAGCAGAGGAAGCGTAAAGCAGTGTTTCAGAACCTGAGAAGCCAGCTCTTGAGTGTTAGCGGCCCTTGGCCTATGCTGAACTCTGGCTCAGACCTCTCTGGCTCAGGTCGATCCTAATCTTAAAAGATGGCCAATGTGTGCCGCGGCTCACTTGGCTAATCCTCCGCCTGCGGCGCCGGCACCCCGGGTTCTAGTCCTGGTTGGGGCACCAGATTCTGTCCCGATTGCTCCTCTTCCAGGCCAGCTCTCTGCTGTGGCCCAGGAAGGCAGTGGAGGATGGCCCAAGTCCTTGGGCCCTGCACCCGCGTGGGAGACCAGGAGGAAGCTCCTGGTTTCGGATCAGCGCAGCGCACCAGCTGTAGCGGCCATTTGGAGGGTGAACCAACGGAAAAGGAAGACCTTTCTCTCTGTGTCTCTCACTGTCTAACTCTGCCTGTCAAAAAATAAAATAAAAAATAAAGATAGCCAATGTGAAAAAGGAAAGCATTGTGTGGAAATCGGGTGAGTGCATAAGGATTTCTGAAGCTCTGTATTCTCATGTGCACTCTATCACTAACTGAAACAGGTTTCCTAACTTTAGGTTCCTTCACCTGTATGGCCAAACTTAATAGGGATGTGTGCATACCCTCAGAACGCTGTACAAACACACATGCTACAATCAGAAGAGGGGTTCCTCTGAGCAATGATATGGGACAAGACTATGAAGGAGTATTCTACAAAGACTTCTAAAAACACAGGTGGGTGGCAGACTGGTTAAGACCCCACTTTGCACTTTGGATGCCTGGTTTCAAGTCTCGCTCTGCTTCCAATTCCAGTTTCCTGTGGAGGCACAGCTTGGGAGGCAGCAAGTGACAGCTCAAGGACTTGGGTCTCAATCACCCACATGGGAGACCACACAGGACTTTGCAGCTGCTGGCTTCAGCCTAGCCCCATCTCTGGCTGTTACGGGAGTGAGCTAGCAGATGAAAGATATTTCTTTTTCTCTGGGCCTTTAAAATAAAAATGTAGAAATAAATTTAAAAATACTCCTCAATACAAGTAAATGGGCTGGATGGAATTCCCAGTGTTGCAACTGAACCAAAACCAAAGGAAGTTACATAACGCCACTCCAAAAGCTGTTGCATGTAAACAAACAAGACACAAGTTCACCAGGTTCAGTCCAGTGTTTCTTTCCCTTGTTCTTAGTTGCCAAAATGATGTGAAAAATAAGACACTGACTCTCAGGCTCAACTCTTCTACTTCTCTGGTTTTTCATTGTTGCTGTCATTTCTGCTATCTCCTCTCTGGTTTGCTTTTTCCATCTCTGTTGTCAGGTGGCAGAGAGAGAACAGAAATGTAACACCAGGTATATTACAAGGTAGGATACTGTTCTTCCAAATCGAGCATCCTAAAGTTACATGTGAGCCTGACTTGAGATGGCTCCGCGTAGGATTTGTTGACTTCACTGTGGAGCAAAAGGAATGTCTTGAGTAGAAACCATACTGGAGTTCTGGGTTTAGACCTTTTCTGGGGCTCTCCGTGTGCACCAGGTCCTCCCGGGATGCTGAGCAGCAGCCAATGCTGCCGAGGGTTTCCTACAATGAACAGCCAAGACTCCATGTGTACTTGGTTGCTGTTGTTAAGATACCCATGATAGGTATCTTAGCCATATTTTCAAGTTACCATACTGTCAACTTAAAAGGGGTTTATTGAGACACCATCTCATCGTGAGTCAAGGAGCATCTGTACTTAGAAATACTTGACTTCCACCAGGTTGTGTGATGCTATTCAGTATGAAGTGTGCAGGAAATACAGAAGAGTTTAACAAAGTCTTAAGACGAAGTGGGCAGATATGTAGCCTCTCATGGACATGCACCCTTCTACTCTTTCCTCTAAGGTGAAGTGCTCGGGGTCCTAGAGCCAGGTTGGTCCCACACTCTCCTCTAAGCCCTGATGCTACCTTGGTTCACCCTCAAGACTCATTGATCTGCTTTGAAAGTGCCTGAGGCCTCAGATGAGGTCCTTCAAATGATCTATAGATACTGAAGTCCTGCTTCCTCAGTAAGAACATCAAAGCCCTCAAAAAGTGCATTCGAGCAGTCTATTAAATAGTTCTCTGGACATAGAGATGGAAGTTAGACTCAGCAGCAAGTCCCTGGGATTGCCTACTACCATATCTCAAATGCTCTTGTGGGTCAGCCTTAAGCAATCTCCAATGTCTCCTGTGTGTTGTCACCACTACTAAATGCAAAGTAAGCATCTTTGATGAGCTAGGTGTTAGACATCCAATAGCAAAAACAACTGTTACCTTTGAGTGCATGGTTTATAGCAGGATGCAAAACATGTAAGAAAGGGAGCAGCTGGGGGTGCATATAGCGGTGCATCTGAAGGTCACGTCTGGTAGCTCCACAAACTGAGGACATTGACTGCACCATTTTGTTCACCGGTGTCTCCCTAGAATGTACTGGGAGTTTGACATGGAGTAAGATGCCCAAAAGCGTTTGAACAGAATAAGTGTAGAAGTCCAGAGTGTGATCAGGGAGGGCTTTAAAGGGATTAGATGTACAGGCATTTTCATTTTTGGGGAAGCACATGAGTTTTAGAAGAAAGAATACAGAAAAGCATTGACTGAGAGCATTGACACTGGAGCAAGACTGCCTGGATTGGATCCCTGGCCTTGTCACTTACAAGGTGATGACTTTGGGTACATTAATTCTTTTATCTTAGTTTCTTTACCATTGAATGGAGGGAAAGACTGGGGGCTTACACAGAGAAGGACTAGTGATCAGGTGATACTTTGCGAAGCTGGGGCTGGCCTTGCGGTCCTGCAGGTTGGGCATTTTTTTGTGACACGGACGTCCCATATCGGAAACAGTTCAAATTCCAGCTGCTCTACTTCCAGTCCCTCTCCCTGCGGACGGGCCTGCGAAAGCAGTGGAAGATGGCCCAAGAACTTGGGCCCCTGATACCAACATGGGAGACTGGGATGGAGTTCCTGACTCCAGGCTTCAACCTGGCCCTGCTCCGGGCTGTTGTGGCCACTTGGGGAAGTGAGCTAACAGATGGAAACTTGTACATGCACTTGGCTCTCCCTGGCCACCTCCTTTCCTCCCTCCCTTTGTCTCTCCCTTTCTCTGTCACTCTGCCTTTCAAATAAAATAAATAAAATCACCAAATCTTTTAGAAAGGCAAGGTTTGTGCAAACTGGGACAAAGCACAAGGAGATACTTAGGAGATGGAAACACCAGTGTGGTCATGGGTATGGGTTGTGATAGGTGTGCATCAAGAAACAGTGCAGTGAAAAGCAATGACAGAAAGCGAGATGAAGGACCAGAGACAGCACCAGATGCCATCTGGACTGCACGGTGCAGGCACCGGCGAGCTTTGCCGGGGGTGTGCATTAAGGTCTTTGAGAAGATGCTAGTGTGAGTCATGTTGCATTTAGTCATGAAAATACCTTAAATGCTTACCAACAGGGAAAGAGATCTAGTTTCCAAATTTCCCCATGGCTTTGGGAAACCAAGTGTGAGGTAGTAAGCAGCGGTTTCAAAGACTACAGTCAACATGCATGCCAGACTATGGGAAAGTCTCCAAGTCCTAATGTTGAGGAACAAAAAACATGTGTCTATGTGATAGTTCTATATTCAATTTTTTGAGGAATGCCATGTTTTTTTTCCTCCATAGTATCAGCAAGATTATGCATTCCCACTAACGGTGTGCAAGGGTCCCAATTTCTCCACATCCTCACCAATACTTATATTTCACTCTTTTTTCCTCGGCTCTGCTAACAGGTTTGAGGTGACCTCACTGTGGTTTTGAATTCCATTTCCTTCCTGTTGAACAACTTTCAGCATCTTTTTATTAACCTGTTGACCATTTGTGTATCTTCTTTGGAGAAATACCTATTCAGCTGCTTGGCCTATTTTCATAGGGAATATTGGGAATTTTTTGCTATTGAGTTGTAAGAGCCAACCCCTTGCATATATCTGAAAAGTCAGCCCTTTATCAGACATGCAGTTTGCAAAGGTTTTCTTAGGTTTCTTATGTTGCCTTCTCTATGCTATTGATCATTCCCTTTGCTGTACAGAGCTTTTTAGTTTGATGTAGTCCTCTTTGTCTGCTTTTGCTTTTCTCATCTGTGCTATAGATGTTAAATCCATTAAGTCATTGCCAAGACGAAGGTCATGAAGTTTTCTCCATCTCTTTGTTCCCACATATTGAAATACAGGTCTCAAGAATACAGTGGCACTTCAGCACACACTGCTCACAAGTCGAGGGTGAGGGACGACTTGAATGTCCATGAACATATAAAGAACATGTGGAATATACATGCAATGGGGTAGTCTGTAGACTAGCAGAGGAAGAAAATCCTACAAAACGTGACAATGCAGATGAACCTTGGGGGAAGAAGCTAGACACAGGGAGACTGAGACCATGTGATTTGACCTATGTGAGATCTAAAAACAGTAAACTCAGTGGAAAGGCAGTGGTTGTGGGGTGGAGAAAGGGGGGGGGACTGTGAGTCACTAATAAACAGGCCAAAGACTCAAGATCTCTGTTCTAAAGATGGGTACAACCTTAAACATACAGTCAGTGATCATGCAATATGCTTAAAGTTTTCTTAAACTGTTAGACTTCATGTTTAGTGTTCTCATAAGGACAAAACAAATTATGTAGCCAGATATTCTGATACTACTACATCTCCATGTACACATTGCATCTGTGGACACAGAATGGTACAAAGGAGGAATTCTGGAAGCCCACATGCCACACGGATGCCTTTGGAGGATCTGGAGAAAGAAACAGTATCACATAGATAAAAAGGTTCTGATTGGGATATTGGGCTCACTCACAAGGCTTTTACATAAACAAAGTACCAATCGTTAGGAAACTCATATGGAACAGAAACTTAATTGAAAGGCATCTCGGGCCGCTCAGTTTGAGAAAATGAGTAACAGTGTTGGGACAGGATGACAAGGACACTACAGGGTATGGATCAACATCCTGGAGCAGAAAAGGAGAAACTGCACATTGGTGGTGGAGAGAAAGTTCCATTTTTCCTATCAAAGTTCTGAGAACAGCTGTGACTCAACAATCGCTTACACCTGGCTTATCTTTAGCATAATAATGACTAAAGTAGATCAATTAACTTTGTCAATTAATTACCTGCTCACAGCTGCTGCGACAGTTTTATAGAACAACTGCCGAGAAACCCCCAAACAGTCAACTTGATACTGAGTATCTACAACCTTGGTCTTGAGTACGAAACAGTCTAGTTGAGACTGAAAAGATAATCTCTCAGTGCAGTAACTTGGATGCACTAGATGGTCCACTACCAATCTGGGGAAGTTATTTTCATGTCGTAAAGGAGTGGTTCAGTCTCTCGGTGAGTTGAGTTTAAACAGTCCTGGGTCCATACAGGGCAAGAATGCATATTTCACTTCTACCCAGTGAAATACCTTTTATAATGTCCTGACCTTTCCACTGGCCACATAGTCAATTTTCTGCTGACGGCAGCCCTGTAAAAACTACGGTTATGGCATCAAGTTTCATATTAATCCTGTTGGAAGCTATCTGTTGGCAATAGCCATTATAGTTCCCTACCACTTCAGCCAACAGAAGATACTGAAGAATTAAGCAGTTGCAGTTCAAGTTCTCAATCTTGGGCAGATGAAGATGAAAACTCATTGGATGGATTCCAAGGGTCTGAGAATATTTCAAAGCCTGAAACAGAATTCTCTGAAGTTCTGCTTTGTTAACCATATGGGGAGAAAAGCCATCACATAAATAAAAAAACGCTCAAAAGCTGCTATAGCATTTTTTTTTTTTTGCTTTTTATGAAAATATATCATCCTAGCTCATTGACTTATCTAAGCAGACAAGGATTGCCCATTCTGATCATATAAAACAAATTATTCATAGTAAGTCGATCTTCAGGGCACTGTGGCCTGTGAATCAATAACTCCCTTGAAACTAAAGTGGTTTGAGTCAAATTTTCTAAGAAACAAGAAGTTTCAATGAAGTTTTAATCTGCTGGAGAAAAATCTGGGAAACAACAAGCAAAATGTACAGAAACTGTCCTTTAGAAAACAGGTAGGAATTCATAGATGAATGATGAGAAACTAAGCTCTGAGTTAATATATAAGGTTTAACCAGAATCATGGAGGCAGGAAAAGAAGAGATCCCTCCAGTAGCTGAAACTTGAGGGTAAACTTGAAGACCACAAACATGGAGCCTTGGCCCTGCTGAAGAAAGCTGGGGTCAATATCCAATGATAGCACTCCCCAAATTGATTCATATATTCAACACAATGCCTATCAAAATCTCCACTTTCTTTTTTTTCCTCGGATTGACAAGCTGATCCTAAAATTCTAATGAAAATGCAAGAGACAGCCAAAACAATCATATTAAATTAAAGCCCTTAGTTGACTTTATAATTATGTCTTTCACACTAAGTTTTGATTCCTGACATTGACATAAGTTACATGTGCCTTATAAACAGGCAAAAATAACAACATTGATATTAACAAAATGACTCCATGTGGCTTAAGCTTTCTTTGCTGCTTTTTTCCTGGAATAGTACACTAGAATGTACAATAAAAATGACTTAAGGGCGTTTTGCCCAGTAGTTTTCAGTTACGATGCTTGTGGCTCTCATCTGAGGACCGCAATTCCCAGCTGTGGCTCCCAACACCAGTGTATACCCTGGGAGGCAGCAGTGATGGCTCAAGCAGGTGGGTCCCTGCCACTCATGTGGGAGAGCAGGATGGGCTCTGTTCAATAGCAAACCCAAGAACTGAGGAGCTATTCAATAATCCTGAACAAAAGGTGGCACAAGAAAGTAGAATGATCTAGTATGTAGAAAGAAGGGTTGGAGGGGAGAGAGCCACTTCTGTAAAGCAGCCAGTGTGAGAGGGTGGCCCATCAAGACCCATTAGGGCCATGAAGTAGCTTGTGGCTGGCAAACATTTATGTCCAAAATAATTGTTGTTGTTTTTTTTTTTTTCAAGTGCCTGGTTGTGTTCATACAGACACAAGCCCTTGGCATCGGTTGGGCTAATTTTTGTAATTGAAGCAGGTGCAATAATCCCTCCCCTAAGAAATGAACCTCTGTAGGAGAGGATACCAACTCATCAGCACTAGGGGGCAAGAGTGAGTTCTCTCCTGGACTCTCCCTTGTTCTCATTCTTCACCCCCTGCCTCCCTTACCAACGTGGGGGCACTAACAATCCTCTCAATAGGAGGTGCAACCCTGCCAATCCCACCTTGGAGAAGTGTAGCACTGTCTTCCCCACCTACTCCCGTCTGGCCATCTCTGCAAGTTTGAATTATTTCACACATTCAGATCCATCAATGAATCATGATCAGGAAATTAGAGGGTGCTCACTCTTTAGAAATCATGGCACCAAAAAACAGCAGGAAACTGAGTTTTCCACATCACAACACAACAAACACTGGCTTCTGAGATGTTGGTTGTGTGTGACGTTAGTAGAACAACTTAGAAGGAAAAGGAGCTGCAAGATGAAGTTGGTGTGTAGGGATGTCCAAACTGTAGATCAAGAGCCAAGAGTTCTTTAGCTGGAAATAATCCCTTCCAGTTTGTTACAGGTGCTTGGAGTTGTGGAATATATACTGGTTCTGGGAATTACATGAAAACTCTAGCTTTTGAGGGATAAAAACTCAAATGATGTTTTAAATGAAAAATAGTGATAAATCCATTTTTTCAAGCAGATAGTACCTCTGCAAATGACTTGAAGGCCATACGGAACTGCTGAACTAAAAACTTTCTTGGGGGGCCAGCGCCGCGACTCACTTGGCTAATCCTCCGCTTGTGGTGCCGGCACTCCAGGTTCTAGTCCCAGTTGGGGCTCCAGGTTCTAGTCCCAGTTTCTCCTCTTCCAGTCCAGCTCTCTGCTGTGGCCTGAGAGTGCAGTGGAGGATGACCCAAGTGCTTGGGCCCTGCACCTGCATGGGAGACCAGGAGGAGGCACCTGGCTCCTGGTGACATAGTGTGCCAGCCGTGGTGGCCATTTTGGGGGTGAACAACAGAAGGAAGACCTTTCTCTGTCTCTCGCTGTCTAACTCAGCCTGTCCAAAAAATAAAAATAAAAACTTTCTTGGGGTGCTCAAGGGAGTGTTGATCTGTCTTGGGTGAAGGGGTATTTCTCACCGTAAGACTTGGAGAATGGTTATAAATCGAGTGATGAGTCCGAAGAGAGCCTAGACTGCAGGAACAACATGAAGCAGTCTGCAGTCGTGTGCATGTGAGGGTGTGAAGGGGCAGCTCAATATTACAGTGCACAAGGACCAGGAGGGAGCTGAAGCTGAGCATGGTAGCAGGAGTGGCAGCAGGAGCCGGTCCATGCAAGCAAATTTCCCTGCCAGGATGAGGCACGCGAATTGACTCTGTCTCAACTCTTTTCACTGCACAAAAAAGGAAGGAATTTCTCAAGCAGGTTTTAAGCCAACCCAGTACATAAATGAACAAAAGTTGCTGCCGCTCTCCTTTTCAATGCTTGAAGGCACCCATAATTTTCCTTCCGTTTCACTCCTTTTTACTGTATCCCATTCAGTAGGTAAAGTACCTTTTTTATATACTTTATTGGATTTTCCTTTTGAGCTACCAATGCGTGCTTGTTGGAACAAGTCTAAAACAGGTTTACAAAGAAAAAGGGTAAAGGTCTCTCCCTGCTTGATCAATCCCTGTGTTTCTTCCACTAAGAAATGAGGCTAAGTTTGGTGTGGAGTTTCTGTGCTTCCCTCGTGTTTCCACAACCGTGTGACAACACTGGTAGATGATGATTGTACTACTTTAAACATTGCATAGTACTCATCTCACTATCACATGTGACTTGCTCAGGTTAAAACATAATCCAACTTGGTAAGATTGTAGGATGTATTCAGTCCTCCAATCTGTGCAGTAGCCTATTGAATGAGTAAAACTCTGTGTTAACTCAGCCACTCATCACGATGGTTAACGTTAAGTTCAGTGAAACCTTTTTAAACCATCAATAATGCTGCAATGTTTGGACAAAGGGTGGGCAACACTGAGTTGGGACTCAACAATGGGTGTGCAGCGTTGTGCTTCAGCCGTTCTCAACAGTGAAGCTAATTTGAACAAGTGGAGAAAGTTTATTTTCACCTTTTTGAAGCCATTCATAATACTGCGATAAAAACAGGAGTGCATTTCCCTTTGTCTTAGCACTTTTATTATAGGCTTGATTGCTCAACTTTGGGTTTCTGGGTGAAAGAGTATTGGTAACATTTTGGCCGGTGCTGTGGCTCACTAGGCTAATCCTCCGCCTGCGGCGCCGGCACCCCGGGTTCTAGTCTCGGTTGGGGTGCCGGATTCTGTCCCGGATGCTCCTCTTCCAGTCCAGCTCTCTGCTGTGGCCCAGAAGGCAGTAGAGGATGGCCCAAGTGCTTGGGCCCTGCTCCTGCATGGGAGACCAGGAGAAGCACCTGGCTCCTGGCTTTGGATTGGCGCAGCGTGCTGACCGTAGTGGCCATTTGGGGGGTGAACCAACGGAAAGAAGACCTTTCTGTCTCTCTCTCACCATCTAACTCTGTCAAAAAAATTTAATTTTAACAGACACTGCCAGATTAATTTCTTACAAGCCACATTCTAGTTATACTGAAGCATCATAACCTTTCCAATGTATGGCCAACTAGGGAATACCATGTTTTATTCATGAAGTTGGCAAGTGCCATACAAGGTGAATGGGAAAAGATTAATGTGTGTGAGGATCTCGGAAGTGATGAGCAACTTGAGTGGCAGAGTTCCTTTGAGTCCTTCCTGTGGTCTGGATGCTTAGCTGGGTTAGAGAACCTAAGTTTATGCCAATGATTTCATCTACCTTTCCCAGAAGGCTTCCAAATATCTGCATTGTGCTTAATCTCTTCCTGTACCACTTGTAGAATAACAAGTATTGTCATTTACGATGTGCAGGCATCGTGCGGTGCACTTCATATGTATTACCTTGTTTACTCCTCAATAACCTTGTCTTGGTACATCCTATTACCCACTTGTTGAAGACAGGGAAACTAAGGCTCAAAGTATCAACCACTAGTCTAAGGCCACACAACCAATGAGTGTTGCTTCTGGGATTTGCATCCAAGTCTGCCTAACCTCAAAGCCCAGAATCCAATCATCGCGAAAGGCCAAGTAAGCAAAGAATTCCAACTTAAACTGGTTGGTTGCACCATTGCTCTGTCAGCTTTGTCTGCTATAGATGAACTCATTTTCTACAGTTTCCAAAAAAAACCTTGCCCCTCCCCCCATTCCAGTAAACCTCATGAATGAACAAGGTTGTCAAATTCTACAGTAAATGGCATGTAGTATGATGTTATCAGAATTCAAGTTTTTTATCTTTTTTTTTTTTTTTTTTGACCCCTCTGGGTCGCAAGCTTTAATTTAACTGTCAGACCCTAGGTCTTGTGCCAGTACTGCTGGAGGGCTGTGGCAGGGGTGGTAATTATTTCTTGCCTCCAATACCTCCTTCCTTTACCTTCTGATCGCAAACACTCAGCAGCTTCAAGCTAATTTCCTTTCTTAGTTTCTTCATCAGTCTGCCAACTCCCACTGCCAATGAAAGCAACCCAACTGATAAAAACATCAACATGGAGTGCTCCAAATATTAAAACTGTCAAATAAAAATGGTATTTCTATAAGGCAGCTCAAATATGTCACATTTGTGAAATCCACCTTCCAAAAACAAATTGTAGAGGTCAGAAAGTTGCTGCGATAATTTTTAACCATAAAAACCAACTTTACTATGACAGATTCTGGTTAATACTGGTTTGATGTCTTAAAAATTGCCTTCCAATCTACTTTGGACAAATTTGATTAAAATGCTGGTGTCAAACGTCTTTGCTTCAGATGAGGACCACGTGTTATCTGCTCTCTGTGAAATTAATAAGAGAACAATATGAAAGAAGATAGTATGATTTGGCTGCCTGTTTATCTTTCGCACTTTCCAGTTTTCTATAAGGCAGACAGAAGACGGGGCCTGTCAGCCAACACTTAATATCAGGGGTGCTATTCTCTCAAAAATCTCAGAGGCTGAACACCCTGATTCAAATTGCTAGGTAGCAGCTAAAATTGTAGATGGGAACAAAAGCACCAAAGATAATTGAAAACTGCAGAAGAAAGGTGGTTGACCTTGGGTAGGGCTGTGCTGCAAAAAGAGACCAAGTGAAATACAAATGGATAATTTAAAATGGGATTTCAACGGGGTGGGGCATCTTTCCAAATGGAACACTCTTCCAAATAAACACTGGCATGTTTACAACGTAGAGTTACAGAAAAAAGCCATTGAGAGGGGGCCCTTGTCTGCTGCTTGGGCCAATTTCAAAGGAGGCTTACAGAGGAGGACAATGGGTATGTGTATGTTTTGGAATCCAACACCATGGTAAAGGGAGAGGGGAGGGGGGCATATGATGAATGAGAAGCCAGTGATGCCTGGGAAAATATTCCCCTTCATACAAGCAGAAACACATGCATGCATTTGCACACACAGGTGAGTTGCTTCTATGTGCACGAGTGACAGAAATAAAGACAGATATGGACAATCAGGCCAGACGAGACAAAAGAGAAAGAGGGAGACGGTGCATTTGCAAAAGATAACTGCATATCTATGTAGCAAGGGCTTTCATTATCTTGCATAATTTCTTGTTAAGTTTTAGTATGGTGAGGCAGAGAAAAAGAAATTGAGAAGTCAGGTGGAATCATTAAGTGCTCAGTGAAATAAGCAAGAGAACTCCAAACAGCACAAGAATGGTTCATGGAAAGGGAGTGGAATTCCTTGTTCACTACCATGAGGTTGAAAGCCGGTTGTTCTTTAAAGTTGGGAGGGTCCACAGAGTTCGGACACTGTGGCTGGAGTTGCGGCATAGCAGGTAAAGCCTCTGCCTGCAACACTGAAATTGGACATGAATGACGCCCTAAAATTTACTCAAAAATGTGGCCCTTTAGAGTTCCCCAGAAGTGCTATCTGGGGTGCCACATATGCTACTGGAATTTGGGGTGCCATGATTTCACCATATTCTTATTAATCTCCAATATTAATAAGCCCGAGAGGGTCCTTGCCTAATATTTAGAGAAGAATTCTAAATACCAGCACAGATAAACTGCTCGGCGCCGTCCTCGTCCAGCAAGAGACAGAGACCGAACACTTTGCACGGGGTTCCTTTATTGCTCGGCAAGCAGGAGATCCAGCTTCGATCTCTTCTGGGCAGGAACTTCCCTTACACCCGCGTAGCAAGGGTTTATATGCACAATACACGTCACAAATCAGGTGATAGGCTAGAAGCGCGGGGATAGGACAATCTCGTGGCAAGGCGGGAAGGAGCGAGCTAGAGCGGGAAATCTAAGGCGGGAAGGAGCGAGCAAGAGCGGGAACTCCCTGAGATGAGGAAGAACCCGGAAGCAGGGAGTCGGCGCCATCTTAGGGGCACGGTTCCTCCGGTCTGGTTCCCTACATCTCCCTCCTTTTGTTTTTGCACAAATCACATCCCCGACGGCCCTGGCTCATGAGGGCCGGGAGAATATTTACTAGGCAGAGAGTAGAGGTGCATACCCAGCGTGCTTGTGATCCGTTAGTTACGGAACTTTAAGGGCCTGGCCACAACCCCTGATGTCTCCGTTAGGGATCAGTTTTTATTCCCTTTTGCTGGGGCAGGCTGGGAATTGAACCTGCATGCATATGCATATGCTCTCCCAGGACCCCCGGAACCCCCGGGTGGACTCCTGCTGCAGTACCTTTGGTCTCGCATACCCAGTTTTCGCTCCCCGTCAGGGATGGGTGATACAGCCCAATGAATGAGAGGGGGAACAAGACAACTCGAGGAAGGTGTGTGCCTGATGGAGGCATTGTCCATATGTGAGGCGTGAGTAGGGATGGGGGGACGAGGGTTTTAATCGCTGGTATGGACCCGGTCATAAGTCATGCGAGCCAGCATGGCATATGCATCCGGATCACGGTGATGGAGAGCAGCATACGCTGCCGCGCGGAACTGATGTCTGACGCTCTCCAACTTGTTGTTGATGAAGGAGCTCACCCAGCGAAGTACACAGGGACGTCTCGTTGTTTTGTTGCAATTTGTCGTCCTGTGAGAGCGTGGTAATCTCGGTTATCTCGGGGGAGATGTCGTCCGTAGGTGATAGAGGTGTATCTTGTGGCGGCGGGGCTGTTTTTTCTGACCAATCTTTCCGGTATCCAGAGAGGTTCTCTTCCAGATTCCTGTGGGAAGACACAGACCGCGCCTCGGTTCCAGCATAATACCGGATCCGGGCCGTACCACTTTCCCGTGAGGACATCTTTCCAACGGACATAGCCTCGTGAAGATGGCTCCTTTAACATGTGTCTCTCAGCGGGGGACATAGAATGATCTGTCAAATTCAAAAAGTTTATAGTAAACAGTGCAAGGGAGAGGCGCATTCGAGGGGTTTTGCCCGTGGCAATTCCCTCCTTTTGTTTTAAGAGAAAAGCCTTGAGGGTTCGATGAGCCCTTTTAATTATGGCCTGTCCCTGAGGGTTATAAGGGATTTCAGTTTTATGTTGTACCTGCATACGGGTGCAGAAATCTTGGAATGATTTACTTGTGTATGCAGGACCATTATCTGTTTTTAAAGTTTTTGGTTTGCCCCAGGCTGCCCATGTAGCAAGGCAGTGATTAATGACATGGGTGGTACGCTCACCCGTCTCCAGAGAAGCAAAAATTACTTGGGAACAGGTGTCAACTGACACATGAACATACTTTAAGGTCCCAAACTCGGATATGTGGGTGACATCCATCTGCCAGATATGTCCTGGTAGTAATCCTCGGGGATTAACCCCCACCGAAGGCACAGGGGTTAAAGTAGGGCATGCGGCACAATGGCGAACAATATCGCGAGCGGCAGCACGAGAAAGACCGAATTTGGCGGCAAGGGTTTTTGCGTTTACATGGAACTCTGAATGAAACTGGATAGCCTGCTCTTCTGGGGAAGAAAATTGGAGTATCCAAATGGGGCGTGCGGCTTGATCAGCTATAGCATTGCCTGTGGTCATGGGTCCAGGTAAGGAAGAATGAGCTCTAATATGAGTAATAAAGAAAGGAGCAGACCGATTCCAAATAGATTTTTGCAGGGTGAGGAAAACTGTCGCTACGGAGGATGAAGAATTGACTAGTCCTGCGGCCTCAAGGATAGACACAGAATTAACCACATAGCGTGAATCAGACACAATATTGACAGGTCCGGGGAAATCAGAGAAGACTTGGTTAACTATAAGAAGTTTAGTTACCTGGGGGGAGTTAGTAGCGAATTGGAATGTTTTTGGCACAGATCCTGAAACAACATATGCACCGACTCCTGTTTTAGAACCGTCGGTATACACTACTGGGGCTCCCTGTAAGGGCTTTTGGGATGTGGACTTTGGAAAAATAACTGGGTGAGACTGAACAAAGGTTAGCAAAGGATCAGAGGGTGTTCTGTTTGTAATAGTTGCGGAAGTGGAGCAGACTAAAACCGCCCAAGCATCAGTACAAGCGATTAGCACACGTACCTGTTCCATGGAATAGGGGACAACAATGGTGGATGGTTCGCGTCCAAAATGTTGGATAGCCCTCTGAATGGCTAGGAGAGTTATCTCCGCCACTGCCACGGGATAGTAACTAATAGATCTAGTAGATGACATTGAGGGATGGATCCAGAGGAGAGGCCCATCCTGCCATAGGACCGCGGTGGGCTGTTTAAGGGTGTCGAGGACCCAAAGAGTAAGGTCTCCCGCAGGGTCCCAACGTTTTAGGGCAGCTTTACTAAGGGCATCGTTGACAATTGACAGTGCTTGTTTGGCCTCAGAGGTGAAGGTTCGGGGGGAAGCAAGATCCGGGTCTCCTTTAAGTATATTAAAGAGGGGCTGCAATGCAGCATTAGGAATGTTAAGGTAGGGCCTAATCCAATTGATATCCCCTAAAAGTTTTTGTAAGTCATTTAGAGTGGAGATAGCATTGATTTTTATTTGAATTTTTTGAGGTCTAATTTGAGTAGGGGCGACTATAGCCCCAAGATAAGAAACTACAGACGACAATTGCACCTTATTAGGTGCAATATGCAGCCCTGCCCCTTCCAGCACTTGTTGGAGTGTACTGTATAAGGCCAGGAGCCTCTCTGTTGTGGGGGCTGCACACAGTAGGTCGTCCATATAATGTAGGCACCTGCAGTCGGAATATCGGTCTCTAAGAGGTTTTAGTACTTGGGCTACATAGACTTGACACATGGTGGGGCTATTAGTCATACCCTGAGGCAAGACTGTCCACTTCCAACGCTTGTCCGGTTGTTCCTGGTTCTGGGTGGGGACAGTAAAAGCAAAACGTGGGGTATCCTTTTTGTCCAATGGAATGGAAAAGAAACAATCCTTAAGATCTATTACAATAACAGGCCATTGGTTGGGAAGTGCCGAAAGCAGAGGAAGACCACGTTGCACAGGGCCCATAGGCTGCATCTGTGCGTTGACTGCCCTAAGATTATGTAAGAGTTTCCATTGACCTAATTTTTTGCGGATGGCAAAAATAGGCGTATTCCATGGAGAGGTGGATGGGATCAAATGACCAGCGTTGACCTGCTCCAAGACCAGAGTGTTGACTGCCTCCAGTTTCTCCTGAGATAGGGGCCACTGTGGAACCCAGACGGGTACGTCCGTTAGCCACGAGATGGGTAAAGGCTCCACTGGTTTAGGAGGCGAAACAGTGACCCCTAGGAAAAACCCAGGCCAACTTTACTTGGTCTTTGTTTTGGTTTAATGGGGGAAGGGTGGCCCTGGAGCTGGACACCGAGTCCCTTGCCTGGGACGTAACCCATATTTTGTAGCATAGATCGTACTGCAGGGGAAGTGGTGACCAAAGCAACATCCATTTCGGCCAGGACGTCTCTCCCCCAAAGGGAAATGGGTAGAGGTAAAATGAATGGAGAAAACTGTCCTCTATGACCCTCGCTATCCTGCCATGACAACAAGGCTGCACTGATTTTTGGGAAATGAGCAAAACCAAGTCCTTGCAAGGTTTGTTCCGCCACATTTGTAGGCCATGTACTAGGCCAGTCCTTTGTTGCTATAATGGATTTGTCGGCTCCTGTGTCTAAAAGTCCCTTAATGTCCTTGCCATTAATCTGCAACACTAAAGTGGGACGTTCATTTAAAAGCATATGTAAGCCAGTAAAATTAATGCCAGAGGACCCAAAGTTACCAGCGCCGCGAACGTGGTTTTTAGCTGGGATTAAAGAGTGAAGACTGGGCAGTAATAACATTTGTGCGATACGGTCTCCAGGATTGATTACTAAAGGTCCCTGAGGGGCCTGAACCATGATCTTTACTTTACCAGTGAAATCAGAGTCAACTACCCCGGGGATCACAGCTAGCCCTCGGAGGGCGGCGGAGGACCGACCCAACACTAATCCAACCGAATCCGGGGGCAGAGGACCGGAGCAGTCGCTCTCCACTAATTGTACCCCCATCTCCGGAGTTAAGAGGAGAGGGGAGGTGGCGCGGAGGTCCAGGCCTGCGGACCCGTGAGTGGCACGGGCTGAGGGTGCACTGGGTGTAGCGCAGACACGGGAGGTGGAACCTGAGAGTAGATTTGATTTTGGGGGCTCCTCGCTGGGTTGGGGAGCCCCCTCTGGCCGTTTTTTGGCCCCTGGGCGCTACCTGTAAGTGGGTTGCCATCGATATCGAAAGCAGAACGGCATACCTCTGCCCTATGAGGGCCCTTGTGGCAACGGCGACAAGGCTCTATGCCTGAAGGCTGTGCCGTGGAATACCCATGGCTGAGATTGGGGCAATCGCGTTTTCTGTGACCCGGTTGATGACATTGGAAGCAAAGTCCTGAAGATATGGGGGGTCGGGTCGATTTAGATTTTGGACTGTTTTCTTTGACTTTTGCCAGCATCGCAGCTAGGTCCGCATTAGTAAGTGGCCCACCGGTATCTCTGCAGTATTTTAACCAGGAGTCCAGAGATTTATGTCTATATTGTCGAAGAATGTTTTTGCACTCTTTATTAGCCTGCTCAAAAATAATTTGTTTGACCAGTGGCTGAACGTCAACCTCGGAAGGGAAAATACGCGACGCAGCCTCAAGTATGCGAGCGACAAAATCAGCGAAGGGTTCGGCCGTGCCCTGAACGATCTTGGTGA